>NC_090654.1:200010429-200364451 GCF_040937935.1 Hyperolius riggenbachi | reverse complement strand
TCAGATACATCAGTGTAATTGTTTCCAGTACAGAAAGAGTTGAGAAACTCCAGTTGTTATCTCTATGCAAACAAGCCATTAAGCTCTCCGACTAAGTTAGTAGTGGAGAAGGCTGTTATCTGACTTTTATTATCTCAACTGTTCCTGGACTATTTACTTTTTCTCTGCCAGAGGAGATGTCATTACTTCACAGACTGCTCTGAAAGAATCATTTTGAATGCTGAGTGTTGTGTAATCTGCACATATTATAGAATAATGCAATGTTAGAAAAAACACTATATACCTGAAAATAAAAGTATGAGAATATTTTCTTTGCTGCTAATCTTCTAGTAATTATTCATAGTACACAACCAATTCATTATATCATATTTTTTTTTCGCTTCAGTGTCTCTTTAAATATTAATTCAGTGGTTACAACACTACTGTTGTATAGGCAGTGCTCACAGTTGGTTCCAGTCCTTCTTATTTTGTGGGGCACCACAGATGTGTCTAGGTTCCCACTGACCCACTCTAATTGGTACATTAGGTCTTACAGGATTCAGTGCTGTCTCTATTTTCTGTATTGTTGTGCAATGTGGCTGTACAGATATTATACAGCTCAATCTGTGCTCCAATCTGGGCCTACAAAACCCACTTATCATTTCAACAGTTTAGTTGAGTTCTGGGTCTTCTGGATTCTAAGGACAGGGAGACTTAGATTGACAGGGCCAGTGAGTGTGTAGGGACAATGTTAGTGAATAGCTTTTTAACTGTACTCACACAACTTAGGCAGAGACATTCAGTCACTATCATTGCAGATAAATCACTGTGTGGAGTGGAAGAGAGAGAGAGAGAGAGAGAGAGAGAGAGAGAGAGAGAGGGAGAGGGAGAGGGAGAGGGAGAGGGAGAGAGAGAGTGCATTTGTATACAATTATGTGAAAGTACTGTAATCATTAAGGTCAAAATTGTGTGTATTTCTACATGATTGTGCCCTATTCCTGTTACCTTAAAGTGTAATACTGAACGCATTTCCACGTCATTGTGCATTATTTCAATTATTGATAAGGTTAATATAATTCACATTTCCACATGCTAATGTGCTGTTCTGGTTACTGTAAAGGTTTGTCAGGTTGGTCATGCATTCACCTACAGTTTTTCAAAGCTTTGCAAAGATGAGGCTTCAGAAACAGTTTCACTAAGCAGTTTTTAGCAGAAGCACTTATCCCTACTACTAGGTAGATCTCATACAATGGGCTTGATTCACTAAACTGTGATAACTCCTATCATGGCCATTTTCTCGTGCAGTTTCGCATTTGCTTGCGATCATGAATTATAGCATTTGCACGCAATCATTCACAATCGTCCGCAAATGCGAAAATGCGCGCAAAAACGGCCATGATAGGAGTTATCACGGTTTAGTGAATCTAGCCCAATATGTGGCATGACTTTCCTAGGCCCTTACCGAGCTGACACTGGAGGTTCGCACTGCCATAGTGTGCAATCAACCTTAAAGGAATACTTAAGTCAAACGAAAAAATGACTTTTACTCACCTGGGGCATCCCTCAGCCCCCAGAAGCTGGATGGTGCCCTCGCAGCCCCGCTCCGATCTTCCTGACACCGCCGGCGGCTACTTCCGGGTTCGGCGACATCCGCCGACAGGCTGGGAACGCGGCTGATTTTCCGCGTTCCCAGCCACTATATCACCCTCTATGCTGCTATATATATATATATACGCTATAGCAGCATAGAGGGTGATGTAGCGGCTGGGAATGCGGAAAATCAGCCGCGTTCCCAGCCTGTCGGCGGATGTCGCCGAACCCGGAAGTAGCCGCCGGCGGGGACAGGAAGATCGGAGCGGGGCTGCGAGGGCACCATCCAGCTTCTGGGGGCTGAGGGATGCCCCAGGTGAGTAAAAGTCATTTTTTTCGTTTGACTTAAGTATCCCTTTAAAGTACTGCTTAACTGTTTTTTTTTTAAATCCAGCATGTGTACAGCAGACCCTCACTCCCAACAGCCACTTGGCCAGCGATCCACCTGGCAGATTACATTGGCTGAGAGGTTTTCACTGTCCAATCACCCACCTGCAACCAGCACCCGCATAGCAACAGAACAAATCGTTAGCATGTAGGCTAGTGACGCATCTGTAGAGTGTTGGCCTCCCGCAATGTCGCCTGAGGCATTGGATCCCAATCTCCACTGGGAAACTTTAATCATGTGAATGGGCGTTTACACATTAGAATGGGGTTACCCAATCCACATTGGTTCACCCTGCAGTAGTAAAGATGCCATCATTCCTAATTATTAAAATAAAAAATTGGGTCGTGATTCGATTTTAGAATAGGCAAACACTGACAAAATAATTTATGAATAATGACAAGCAGTTTTATTAATTAAGTTGTTAGTATGTAATTAACTATAGATGTTTCAAATACCCTCTCCAGCCAGGTGCCTGGCTCTCTTCTTTCAATGTCTGACAATAACAGAAAAAACAGATGATATACTGTATATTACAGCTTCAAAAGGCCCATACATGCGGGGGCAAAAATCATCTGAAATGAATGACTCATTGTCCAGATATCATTCAGAAAGCAAAGAAACAAACGCCAGTTTAAACGATCGATCCATAATGATTCTTGTGCTTTTCGAATGACCATCATGACAGATCACATTGCCAGATAATGGTTTATAGTTAGCAGTGTGTACAGAGCTATGAATGATTATTAAAGGACCACTATCGCGAAAACATTTAACATTTTAAATACATGTAAACACAGATAAGAATTAGGTTTCTTCCAGAGTAAAATTAGTTATGAATTACTGTTCTCCTATGTTGCTGTCACTTACAGTAGTTAGTAGAAATCAGACGGAACTGACAGGTGTTTGACTAGTTCATCTTTTCATGGGGGATTCTCAGTATTTCACTTATTCACTACGAAAGCACTTCCTGAAAAGGATCTATAGAAAGATGCTGGTCACCCCACCCCCTCCACTAGCACACTATTCTGGCAGTTGGACTGAACAACTGTCATTCACAAAGTACTTTTGAAAATAAAGGAAAGCCTGAGATTCTCCCATGAGGAGATGGGCTAATCCAAAACCTGTCAAATTTTCATCTACTATATGTGACATCAGCAGGAGAAAAGTACCGTATTTTTCGCTGTATAAGACGCACTTTTTCTCCCCCAAAAATGGGGAGAAAAAGTCCCTGCATCTTATACGGCAAAGGCAGGGAATCCCAAACTTAATAACGCCCGCCGTTCCGAACCGCCGACCCGCCGCCATGTTGGGGATTCCCTGCCTGCTATCCCCATGCCTGCCCGAGTCTCCTGGCCCCCCCCCCGGATGGAGTGTTAATAGCGGCAGCAACTTACCTTTGGCAGGCTCCTGCGCTGATCCTATATCATCGCGCTGCCCCCACGCTATCCTCCTCTGCCTCCCCCCTCTGTATCTGCCCCCCCCCCCGGGTGAATGAATAAGTATCGGCAGCTTACCTCCGCAGTGCGCCCGCGATGACTGCAGACGTCCGTCTTCCAGGCACTTCTCGCTCTAGTGGCCGGCTTTGAACTGCGCGTCATCAGTTCAAGCCGGCCACTAGAGCGAGAAGTGCCTGGAAGCCGGACGTCTGCAGTCATCGCGGGCGCACTGCGGAGGTAAGCTGCCGATACTTATTCATTCACCCGGGGGGGGGGGGGGCAGATACAGAGGGGGGAGGCAGAGGAGGCTAGCGGGCGGGCAGCGCGATGATATAGGATCAGCGCAGGAGCCTGCCAAAGGTAAGTTGCCGCCGCTATTGACACTCCATCCGGGGGGGCCAGGAGACGCAGGTGGGAGGGAGGAAGGCTGGGGGGGGGTAGAGGACATATGGGGGGCACTGGAGGACATATGGGGGGCACTGGAGGACATATGGGGGGCACTGGAGGACGTATGGGGGGCACTGGAGGACATATGGGGGGCACAGGAGGACATATAGGGGCACAGGAGCACACATGAGGACACACAGGAGGACACATGGGGGGCACAGAAGGACACGTGGGGGGGGCACATGAGGACACAGGACACATGGGGGGCACAGAAGGACACATGGGGGGCACATTAGGACACACAGGAGGACACATGGGAGGTACAGAAGGACACATGGGGGCACAGGAGGACACATGGGGGCACAGAAGGACACGTGGGGGGGCACAGAAGGACACGTGGGGGGGTACATGAGGACACAGGACACATGGGGGGCACAGAAGGACACATGGGGGGCACATTAGGACACACAGGAGGACACATGGGAGGTACAGAAGAACACATGGGGGCACAGGAGGACACATGGGGGCACAGGAGGACACATGGGGGCACAGGAGGACACACAGAAGGACACATGAGGATATGGGGGGCACAGGAGCACACATGAGGACACACAAGGATATGTACAAGACGCTCCTGGAATATGGACGCACCAGGTTTAGTATTTTTTTTTCCCTGTTTTTGCCCTCTAAACCTGGGTGCGTCTTATATTCCGGAGCGTCTTATACGGCGCGAAATACGGTAATTTATAGCACCTTTTTCTCTGGGGGAAATGTATGATGTGTGCACAAAGTGTACGGCACTTACTTATAATTATGCCTATATCCACCTAGCTGAAGACAATGGGCATGACTCACAAAGTTTTTTTTTTCACCTGTTTTCCTCTGTTTTCACCTTATCTATGTCACATTTTTAAGCTTCCAACGAGCAAAAATATTATAAAATTAAGGTAAGAAAAGTAATACTAAAATGAAGTTAATCAGGAACAACTTACTTTGAGTGATTATTTTGCTTGTATATTTGCTGAAAGGTTATTTTTATCGATTAGGTGATAAATAAGTCATGTCTGAGAAGTTTTGTTTATAGAGCCCAATGATGTTATCTTTAACTACATACAAATGCCTGTGATAACTGTTTCTCAGAGTTAAAGCAAAAAGACGTGAAAAAGTCCATTAGGAGGCCTATTTATGAAGGTTGGCTTCAGCCGATGGCCCCCCAAATAATGTAGCACAGAAATAATGGCACGTTTGCGGAGATCAGTTGATTAATTACCCCACATTTATAAAAGAAATGCTCTCCACTTTTATAAGGGTTAATTAAAAAAATTAAATTACATAAAAAAATAAGTTAATCAAAGACCCAGCTATACAGCCGCTACTAGATCACAATGCACTCTTAGTGGCCTAAAATCCTGTACCCACCACACGATTTCTCTGATGATGGCGATTCTTTGAGTGGCGAGCGGTCGTTTCTACGATCTTGCGACGTGGTTACAGTCACATGATCATGCGAATGATGTTTAGCGACGTGCTCCGATAACGACCACCACAGTGGATTAAGATCTTTAAGAAAAGTACCATGATCGCTTGACTTCCTGTTCGCACCTATTGTGTAATGTCGCGAGCAGGTAGGGGAGTAGTCACTGAAAGCTTGTCGTCAAGCAGACGTTGCTGGAGCCATCGCATGATAAGTATTCAGCTTAAAGGGGCACTATGGTGAAACATTTTAAAATTTAATATATGTGCAAACATAGACAAATAAGAAGTTATGTTTTTTACAGAGTAAAATGAGCCATAAATTACTTTTCTCCTATGTTGCTGTCACGTACAGTAGGTAGTAGAAATCTGACAGAAATGGCAGGTTTTGGACTAGTTCATCTCTTCATAGGGGATTCTCAGCAAGGCTTTTATTCTTTAATCTTTATAACTATATTCCATAAAAAGGATTTAAACCATGATGCTGGCCAGCTTCCCTGCTCGCTACACAGTTTTTTGGCAGTTGGACAGAGCAACTGTCATTCACTAAGTGCTTTTGAAAATAAATAAATCCCTGAGATTCCCCTATGAAGAGATGGACTAGTTCAAAACCTGTCGCTTCTGTCAGATTTCTACTACCTACTGTAAGTGAGAGCATTGCAACAGAGGAGAAAAGTAATTTATGGCTCATTTTACTCTGGAAAAAATGTACTTCTTATTTGTATATGTTTGCACATATTTTACATTTTTTTGCCATAGTCCCCTTTAATGCAACCAGGAGGTCCAGTCAAGTGTATGGAGTTGTGGATTTTAACTTGAAAGTGTACCAGAGCTCCAGAAAAGAAAAAGTTTTATACATACCTGGGGCTACCTCCAGCTCCATAAGCTTGGATCGCTCCCATGCCGCTGTCCTCCGCTGTCTGCAGCTTCCGGAACCGGGTCCCGTCACTTCAGCCAGTCGGGACTATGTTTATGGTGGGCCACGAAAGCTCTCATCACCACCATAATTAATCAGATCCTCCCTATACATAGCGATCCTAAAGGAGCAATCTGATTTTTTTTAAAGGGAGGGGGGGAGGAGCAGTGTCAGTCTGTATTCAGATCGCCATTTTTTATGGTCTACACAGTTTCACTTTTATTCAGCACATCCTGGAGTTTTCTGGAAATCTGAAGAGTTTGCCTCCTGCTTGCCTACAGGAAGCTTGTGTATGAAGAGGGCGTGTTCTCTTACATGTGCTTTGTTTCCTCCAATAACACGCCGATATTCCAGAACAAGAAAGAGAGAGATGGATGGAGAGACATGTGCAACAGAAAACACAGTATGATTGTTGTTTATTTCTGGAACTGTAGGAAGGTTATACTCTATATTTATTCCTGGTCTTGTAGATAATTTGTCTTTACAGCTGTTAGAGTGACAGACTCCATTTGTTACAACCTAGACAGGGAGATGTGCACAACAATATTCCAATATTTTTTGTTTGTATTCCCTTGACTTTGTAATAATACAAAGAATACTGAAGACAATACAGCCACCCATCTTGACATTCCTTCAACTAATAATAATCAGTTGTCTGTAAAACAGGAGCTATTTCAATAGATGTTTACTGAAAAAATGGTCCTTACACATCCTACCTTTCAGACAGCTTCTTGAAAATTAAAGATGCATTTCAGAGTTTGTGGTTCCATGGATCCAGCAAATATCTGACATGCTTTCTTTTCCCAGAGGCTTCCCTATACATATAAATGCATACTGCTGCTGAGGTAAAGCCCTAGTTCATCCACCCAGATTTTTTATTGTTAGTCAAGATGAATAAGAGACTGCGTCATTACTCACACGGTATTCATATTTGATGCAGCCACGTAAAGAAATCGAAGCAGGTTATTTTGGTGCTCTGCGCTCAGTGCCGAAGCTATGCACCACTATAGCACTAATGCTATAGTGCGCAGCCCGCACAAAGGTAATTTTGGGTTCCGTTCTGGACCCTGACTTACTTCTCCTTCCCAGTTGCTACAACTTGGAGGGGAATAGTATTTAACGCCGCCTGGATTTTGAGCTCATCATTCGGCTCATCCTGCACCCAACTCACCGGCGTTGTTATAACACATATGCAAGGAAGTTGCCTCAGGAGAGAGGAATTAGTAAAAAATCTGAGGAAGCTGGACCATGTGTAATATCTTTTAGGACATGAAAATAGGCACAAGTAATAAAATTGAATTCTCTCATACAATGGTTGCCAATACTAGGCAACCACTTTTAAGGCATTGGGGGCATTAGGTGGAATACTGAGAGCTTAAAGAGACACTTAAGCCAGGAATAAAAAAAAACAGTTTTGCTTGTCTGGGGCTTCTACAGCTCCCTGCAGCTGTCTTGTGCCGTTGCAGTCACTCATGGAGTCTCAGGTCCACCGCTGCCAGCTAGTTTCGTTTTCGCTGACAGGCCCTGACAGGGAGTCGTGGGCTTTCTGCGCCTGCGCAGGCCTGGCCACGTGTATCCTGTTTCGTGTTCCTGTCCTCAATAGCGTCCTGCACAAGCGCAGGATGCTATTGCAGACAGAAAGGCAAAAAAAATATGTGTGGCCAGGCCTGTTGGGCTTGTCAGCAAAAATGAAACTAGCTTGCGTCGGGGGACCAGAGCTCTGTGAGCGACTGCGAAGCATAGGACGGCTGGAGGGGGCTGATAGAAGCCCCAGGAAAGTAAAACTGATTTTTTATTTCTGGCTTAAGTGTCCCTTTAAAACATACCTGAAGTGACATGTGACAAAAAGAGATAAACACATACACATTTGGTACTAGACCTACTAAGACACTATCTGAAGTCCCTTTCTGTTTTCCAGTACATCAACAGTAAAAAAACTTGAGTTGCTATCTGTGCGAATGAACTTTTCTGTGTTTTCTTGAACAGCTTGTCCAATTCAGTCTCATTCCAAGTTTAAATAGAAGCTAAAAGGCATCAGGGAGAGGGGAAATAATAAGGTTTTGCTGCAGGCTATATCCTTTTCCTGCTATTGGATGCCCCACCCCCCACCCCAGGCCCGTTCAGGGCCATTTTGGGGGACAGGAGGGGTCACAGCATGATGGGAAAGCATTGGCCACACATCAGCGGGGGGGGGGGGGGGGTGACACCCCCTCACCCTCATCACCTCGGGCTCTCCCCTCAGAGTCAGCGCTCCCCCTCCAGCATCAATCAGTGGCAGCAGGTGGCTGGCAGGAACACATACCTCCATCCACCACAGAGGTCCAATCTCTAAGTGCCTCATGCTACTTCCTGTTTAAACACTTAGAGAGCGGAACCTCCGACGCGTGGAATGCATGAAGATATGTATTTCTTCCTGCCCGCCGCCTGCTGCCACTGATTGATGCTGGAGGGGGAGCACTGAGAGGAGAGCCTGAGGTGAGGGGGAGTGTGCGCCCCCTCCATGCCGAAGTGTGGCCAATGCTTTCCCCTCATGCTGCGAGCCCTCCTGCCCCCCAAAATGCCCCAGAGGGGCCCTGGGTTCCCTATTGTTACGCCAGTGCCAGCCACCACTAAGTATAGCTATCACTACTGAAATGGAAGCTAATATATGAAAATGCCAGTCAGCCTGTTATGTACAAACTAAGCATAACGTGTAAATGTTATTTAATCAGCCCCACAGTGTGTAAGAGAGCATTAAAATGAGATTTAAAAAACTGTTCCTGAGTGTTGCTATACTTTCTGAAATGATCGTGAATAGCTGAACACTGCTAGAAGGTATTTGTTCTTGGGTGAGGGGAACGTAGACATGTAAACAGGTGGCAGAGCCCTGTTTGTCATCTATGGTATGACAGTGGTTATGTTTGCCTTGGTAAATAAGTAAACAATGTAGTGCTGATGGCGGAAATATGGCAAATATTTCACCTTAACAGCTCACATCTCTGGAGAGGACAATTTCAGAGTCCCTGCAGCCATCTGATCCTGCCTGCATAATGCCATAACTGTCATTCATTCATCAGCCCCCTACGAGGGATGATTGCAAACTCTGCAGCATTGACGGAGTGAGTAAAACGTTGAAAGATATGAAACAGTTTGAGAAACCTGCACAGGCGAAAACACACAAAGCGTCAGTGTGAATAACACTGAAAATTGTAGATAAAATAAATACTAAATAATAAAAACTAATGCTAAATTATACATAATGAAACTGAGAGAGAGAGGCTTATTGTTGTTAGTTGATGGCTTCTATACAAAGCAGGCAACAATCTGAAACAGTTTAAAGGGAACATGAATCTAGAGGAGTATGGAAAACACCATTGCTGATATCCTCTACAAAAATACTGTTTGGTTCTTGCAGAGCTGGATCATCCACAAAGCTAACTTAGGCAGTTGTCTAGGGCCTGAAGAAAGACAAGGGGCCCGGTTGACACTATCCCTCACACAATTTTACGAAAAAAGACAGGTGGGCATCAAGGGTGGGCCCAAAGTTGGTACTTACCTAGGGCTCCATTATGCCATGATCTTTTTTTGGTTTCTTGAGCCAATCCTCTTCTTCCTACATGTTCTTAATCTATGACCCTGAAATATGGCTGTCTCCTTAATGCTCTCATTTCAAGGGAGCGGTACTGAGAGGTGCGCATGATGGTAAACTGCTGGCAAACTTACCCTGTGCGCAGCCTTGGTATGCCAATCAATGGGGAATTGAGCTTCAGAAACCAAATCTCGGCTGTAGTCCAATCTTCCTACTTTCATCTGAAGAACATTGCAAAAATTAAACATCTCATTCCCCAGGAGGATCTCCCAACCCTAGTTCATGCCTTCATCACATTACGGCTGGACTACTGCAATGCCCAGCCTCCCAAACAAGGAACGTTTCCACCTGCAATCAGTACAGAACGCTGCTGCCAGCAGAGACGGGACAAGGTCCTCCAGCACCCAAGGCTGAGACACCAAAATGCGCCCCTCCATCCCTGCCACCCGAGCCATCACACACTGATTGCTATTAGACTAAGAGGCGCCACAGGGCCCACAACCTCCCCAACACCTTAATATCTAGTTATCTGGCTTGCAGTCACTGCCATGTATCCCCTTTTCATATTTCTTTCTGCTTCAAACACAATTAGGAATGACAGCTGAATGAATTTTGCGCCCCCTCCTACACTGCGCCCTGAGGCTGGAGCCTCTCCAGCCTATGCCTCGGCCCGCCCCTGGCTGCCAGATTGCTAACAAACCAGCCTCGCCACTGTCACATTAAACCGATCAGTCGCTCACTGGCTACCTGTAAGATGTAGAATACTCTTCAAGATTGAACTGTTGACATTCAAATTCCTTTAAAATGTGGGCCCTGGATACATGAAGGACTTGCTGAAACTGCATCACACCTCTCCCAACCTCAGATCAGCAGGATCCATCAACCTGGTCACTCCTAGAGTACACAAAACCTTTGGAGACAGAGCTTTCTGTCATGCTGCCCCTACCTTTTGGAGCTCCCTACCACACCTAGTAAAGACAGCCCCTTCCCTGGAGTTATTCAAATCCAGGCTGAAAGCCACCTGTTTAGCCTGGCATTTCCAGACTAGAGTTCTTCCTCTGTGCCACAATTTACCATTCAACCATTTATTGGTCTGAGCCATGCTTATGCGCTTTGAGTCCTATGGGGGAAAAAAACGCTTTACAAATGTTGTTGTTGAGTATAGAGTAGTGCAGCCACATTCAAGACAAGACACAGAGCATTTATATTGTGCTTTTCTCCTGGTGAACTCAAACTGCCAAAGCTGCTGCCACTTATAGACACGCTCCAAGGGCAATCAGGGTCATTAGGGAGCCTTTGGGCCCTCAAGCATTTAGTTTGCTCCTGAATGCTGGCCATGCTTTATAACTGTTTATGGATTGCCAAATCTAGTCTTGCTCCAGCAAGCTTTACCCAGGTACCATGGGTTGCGGCAGTTGTGCAACACACACTATGTAGTTGACATAACAGTAGGTAGCCTCACCCAAAGGCTCCTTACTGTTTTATGTATTCGCTTGAGCCGGGATTCAAACCCTTGTCAAAGGGCTCAAATCCCACATCAAAGCCATCCCAAATGAAGGGCCTAACCAGTATGCTATCAAGTGAATGGAGCCACCTGTCTCCACTGCACACCACCAATGGGTTTAAACAGGGCTGATATATTAGCAGGGAAACATGGCATATAGGGGAAAGGAGGGGGAGGGGATTAGGAATTTGTGTGCAGGTGTGTTTTGAATTAAGTGGACAATTTCCTTGTTATCAGCTAAAACAAGTTGGTCAAAGCAAATCTGAAGTGGAAAATAAAATTAAGCTTTTATACATGCCTATATGGAGGGAAGGCTCTGGATACAATGTAGCCTACCCAGTCCTCACTCCGTCCCATTGTACTTGTGCCATCCCCACTGAAAGCTACTCGTTCTTCTGGGACTTCTGCACTGCTCATGCAGCCTGCACTCCAGCAGAGGCGCTAAGCTGGCTACTAGACTGAATGAGTTGTTTTACTCGTTTTAATAGCCTGATGAAGTGGGATATGCCCATGAAACGCATTGCATTTGTCTAGAGTATGTGAATAAATTGTTTGTGTCTACCTTGGGGAGGTAAGTCCACTGCTAACCCCATGTTTTAAAGCTTGTATCTTCTTTTTATTCTACTTGCGCCTCTGTACAACTGTACTACTACTGTGTCCACCCCTGGTGGAGGGGATTTGGGCTCCTTTTTCCGAACTACAGAGAGTGATTTCTATATTCCTGAGTCAGGACAGTTCTAATACTCCCCACCTGCCTCTACAGTGGTTGCCTGGATGGTAACCCATATTTGTGAGTATAATCTTATACTTACTCCTCCACTCCCATATTTCCAGTACATACTACACTATATTGGGCTCTCTGTGTCCCCTTTTTCTCACTAAATACAATTGTCTTTGTCTCGTTCATATATTAGTTAGCTAAATAAATTCTGAATACTTTTCACAAGCACAAAAGATAAGGTAATGTGAAAAATGTTTTGATGAGATGGCACTCAGAGGTTAATCTACCAGTGCATTGCTCTGACTTGATTCCTTCAAATGCTGTGTGCACAGAAATCAGGGTCGTAATAAAGAGGTAGAGAGGACAGCAAGGTTCACACTGAATTTGTTGCAAGGCACATGCTGCATATCACAGCAGTTTTCATAACTAGCAGCTTCTAGTAATGCACACGTTGCCTATGCATGGCTCCCCATCCTCCTTTTGTAATGTGGACGTAAGGTGCATGTTGCACAGATGTTAATGGGCCCATTGTAGGACTATTGCAGTATGTTGTTGTGTGATAACTTACATTACAATGTTTCTAAGTTTCGAATCAGTTGAAGTAATACCTGGTCTCACAGAAAGCTATGGGAGGAGCATTTCTGCATAGCTAAACAGCCTAGGCTGTGACATCACTGGGAGGGCATGGCTACATACTAATATACAGCATGTTTCAGATGCTGAAACCAAGATAATTACTGTAAAGGTAGGTACCCTGAACAATTTCTACATTCTACTATATGTCACTATGGTGCCTCTTTAACCTTCCTGGCGGTAACCCCGATTCGCCGCTATCCGCGCCGCCGAAGAGCCCCCCCCCCCCCCCTACCCCCCCCCCCTAGACCCCTGAGCTGTCGGTGACGTCATCCCACCCCGTCGCCATGGCAACGGGGGAAGCCCTCCAGGAAATCCCGTTCTTTGAACGGGATTTCCTGATCGCCTATCGCCTGAGGCGATCGGAGGGGCTGGGGGGATGCCGCTAAGCAGCGGCTATCATGTAGCGAGCCCTAGGCTCGGTACATGATTTAAAAATTTTTTTTCAAAAAAACAGCATCGCTGCCCCCTGGCGGTTTTTAATAGACCTCCAGGAGGGTTAATAAAATTTACTAAAAATGGATGTTCACCATTTGATAAAAGAAAAGAATCAATCTCAGGCCTAGAGCCCACTAGAGTGTTTGTTTTTTGAGCATTTAGGGAGCACTTTCAATTGCCAGCGATTTCCCTAAATGCTCTGCCAATGTAAATGGAAGGGACAAATTCCACTAGAGCGGTTGCAATTAAGGAAATCGCAATCACAGGACATGCAGCATTTTGGGAGCATTTCCATTCAAGTGAATTGTATAGGACAGTGATGGCTAACCTTGGCACTCCAGCTGTGGTGGAACTACAAGTCCCATGAGGCATTGCAATACTCTGACAGCATTAAGCATAACTCGGGGAGGCATGATGGGATTTGTAGTTTTGTCACAGCTGGAGTGCCAAGGTTAGCCATCACTGATATAGGAGCAGGGAAAACACTCCCAAAATCACTTGCAAAACGCTATCACAAATCACTAGTGATTGTGATAGTGCTTTGCGCTTTTTAGTGGGTTCCAGGCCTCACACATGCTCACTATGGTGATCAGTGGAATTATTTTTTAAATCAATTCAGCACCTTCACTGGTGTCTGTTGTGTAACAAGCATTTTGGAGAAAACAACTTAGAGGAAATAGCATAGATCAATAAATAACTAAAATGAATCAAAAAAGTCAATTACTAGATAAAGACTCCTTAAAGGAGTCATCAGGCTAAAATAAAAAAAAACTTTACTCACCTGGGGCTTTCTCCAGCCCCTTGCAGCCGACTGTCCCACGCTGTCACCTCCGTTCCCCGCCGCTGTCCCGCTCTCGCTGCACGGTTCAGAGGCAGACCCGCCGGATCGGCCTTACTGCACCTGCGTGACCTTACTATGGCTGCAAGGGGCTGGAGAAAGGCCCAGGTGAGTAAAGCTTTTTTTTTATTATTTTAGTCTGACAACCCCTTTAATAAAAAAAAAAAAATCTATTTATTTTTTATTTTTTTATGCAGTTGATGCAGCGTCTGATTAGTCAGAATCACAGAAACTTACAAGTGAACTTCTTTTCCCCACAAATTAGTAACAAACAGTTACTAACAATAAATGTATTATTGGTATGGTAAAAAATAACAATGTTTATTCAAACCAATGAATGAGGAGTGTTGAGCTCTGAACACATACTTCATCACTGTTGTTGTAAAACAAGCGATCCCCGATGGTTTGCGATGAATGAACGATGTTGGTGCATGTATGGCTTCAGCAATGGCACAATGGTGGCCTTATGATCAGATCATTAGCTTAAGCACTAAACAGACCTGGAAGTGCATAACAAGTCAAACACGAGTTGTTTGAATGAAGCGTTCATTTGTTATCGATCGATGCAAATGACTACCACCATTTATCATCCGAACTGATCTGTGGATGGATTGGCCTACAATATGGACAATAATCGCTGTCTTCTACCATCTATGGTACCCTTTTTTAACAATTCTTGGTGGACATGTTGCTTCCCATTCTTTTTTGGGCAACGGCAGTCGAGCTTGTATACAAGGCTTTGGAGGTGTGCACTAGCAAGGCTGTAATAACAATAAGGTGTGGCTTACAACACTGCAATGCACCACCTAAACAACACTCATAGTGTGGCAAGCACATTGTGGTATAATGTGCTACCACTAAACGTACACTTTAAAAGTGAAGGTGAAGAATACTTTTCATGAAATGTACCCAACGTGAATGTAATGTGTGGTGCTGATGCTGTCCCAATCCATTGCATTGCCTTACTGCTGTCACAGGGAAAGCATTACAGCGATGACTGAACACGACCTGAATGTAAAGGAAAGGGCAAAATCTAGTGAAGAGAAGAAGAGACACGAGCAAGATACTCATCTCACCCCTGGTGACCATGTGAGTCTACTGCTGGCTTAAAGGACTTCAGATGTCAAATACTTAATCTATTTTTTACTCCCCTGGGGCTTCTTCCAGCCCATATCAGCCGTCTAAGTCCCTTGCTGCAGCCCCGGTCCTCCGTGTTTTCCCGCCGCCAGTAAGGATCGCAACCCTGCCGGTGGGTTGGGTCTTCTGTGCCCACGGTAGTTATGCGCAGGTGCAGTATGCGCTAGATCATGTGGATGTGCAAGCACGAAGACCGACCCGATGGTGGGGTCGCAATCATTAACAGCAGAGGACTGAGGCTGCGGCGTGGGACTGAGACAGCTGCGAAGGGCTGAAAGAAGCCCCAGGTGAGCAAAAAATAGATCGGAAAGTCCTTTAAGGCCACTATGCAATTTTTCTGATGCCCGGCAATTTTTAAGGCGGCGAGCAATTGTTTCCATGATCTCACAACATGGGTACAGGGAAACGATTACATGAACAATGTTTGGTGATGTGCAGCAATAACGTCCGTTGCGCCGGATCATATTTTTACGAACCCCGACGATTCCCACACAAAGTACTGTGATTGCTTGAACTCTCGTTCACTCCCGTCGTCTGATGTTCCGCCAGCAGGAAGATGTATCAGCGAAGCAGTTGATGGCAGATGTTGCTGTGATCCATCTTCCTGCATTGTTAGGTGAGTATTCAGCTTCACATTCTGGGCTGGTGCACACAAAGGGCTGGTGCACACCGAGCGGCTTTTTGGGCGTTTTCAGATCCGCTTGCGGCTGCGGATCTGCTTGGTCAATGTATCTCAATGGGGTGGTGCACACCAGAGCGGCAGGCGTTTTGCAGAAACGAAAAATGCCTGGGTGAGGCATTTTTTGGATTTCGGATGCGTTTCTGCCTCAATGTTAAGTATAGGAAAAACGCAAACCGCTCTGAAAAACGCCTGTTCAGAGCGGTTTTGCAGGCGTTTTTGTTACAGAAGCTGTTCAGTAACAGCTTTACTGTAACAATATATGAAATCTACTATACTGAAAACTGCAGCAGCAATCCGCAAAACGCTAGCAAAACGCCATAGAAAAATAAAAAAAAGCGTTTAAAAATCTGCTAGCATTTTGCGGATCTGCTAGCGGGTTTTGGTGTGCACCAGCCCTAAGGCCTGGGGCACACCAGAGGAGTTTTTCTGAGCGTTTTGAGTTTTTAAATCTGCTGCTAATGTTATTCTATGTGTCTGTGCACACTGGAGCAATGAGGTTTTGTAAAAAACCCCATAGCATTACATTGGGAAGAGCTTTTGAAACCTCTAAAAGTTCTTCCCAATGTAATGCTATGGGTTTTTTTACAAAACCTCATTGCTCCAGTGTGCACAGACACATAGGATAACATTAGCAGCAGATTTAAAAACTCAAAACGCTCAGAAAAACTCCTCTGGTGTGCCCCAGGCCTAAGAGCAGTTCTGAGCGTTTTTTAAAAACGCTTGCTGGTGGAAAATTGCTTGGCTAATGTATGTCAATGGGATGGTGCACACCAGAGCGGTTCGTTTTCAACAAACGCAAACTTGGGTCCTGCAGCATTTTTTAGATTTCTGAGGTGTGTACGTAAAGTATAGGAAAGTTGAAAACTGATCTGAAAAACGCTAGATCAGAGCGGTTTTCCAAGCATTTTTGTTACAGTAGCTGTTCAGTTACAGCTTTACTGGAACAAAATATAAAATCTGCTACACAAAAACGCTCTAAAAAAATAGGCATGTTTAGAAAATCTCTCTAAGGCCCTGTTCACATCTAAGCAGGTATCGCACGATTCCCGCTAACCGCAAACCGCTAGCGTTTTTACAAAACGCTACTCCTATTCTACCCTATGGCAGTGTTCTCACTGCCGTGATCGCAAGTGTTTTGCGATTATCGCTAATCACAACCATGTTATCTGCAGCAGCAGTTTGCCGGTGATTCTGGAGTGATCACGATTAGCATGTATAGAACCACTAATCGCGATCGCTCCTAAAACGCTATTTCGTCCAACGATTTTTCTGTGTTTATCGTGGAAAAATCACTCCTGCAAGCATTTTGCTATTTCCTAGTGTGAACCAGCCCTAAACATGCGTAGAATCGCTCTGTAAATCAAAACCTCTAGAGTTTGCGGATCTGCTAGCGGTTTTTGGTGTGCACTGGCCCTGTGATCGCTTCACAGACTATCTCTGTGAGAATTTCATTTCAGTGAAGCCTCCAGCCTGCTGCAAAAAAGGTAAAAAAAAAGAAAAAGAAAAAGTCAACTCCAGCAGCACCTTGCATGGCTAATAGCTCGGGAGATGCTGCAGCAGCGGAGATTTGGAGAGGTGAGGGCTAATGAATAAATAGATGGATAACGAGATACTGGAAGCTGCTCTATCAGGTAGAGGGGATTAATGAGAAGGATAAATAATGACATACAGTATGGGGAAGCGATAAGTAATGAGGATGTGAAATGAGCTTTTCAAAGAGGCCGAGATGGAAAAAATGATAAGAGGCAGATGAGAGGGAGAGAGAGAGAGAAAGAGAAAAAAAAATCTCGAATCTAGATTAACCTCTTGTGGGGTGTCTGCCATGCAAATAGACCGGAATGACTGCAGGGGGAATAGCTAGCAGGAGTCCTCAGGGAAGAATGGGTTACCCATAGACAAGGACACAAAGAACAACTGAGTTCAATTCTGATTTGCAGCTTGTGTGATAAAGAACGAGGCTCCCCCGGTGCCAATCAACAAGGGACCAGCCTCTCTCTGGCACCAAACAGGTTAATGCCGGCATTAAATATGATAATGGCTGCATAACGTTTAGCAAATAGTGTATATGCATAATAGGATTAACAGCTTATTGGAGGAAAAAAAATCATAAGTATAGCATTGTGGGGAAATAGGCTGTTATTCCTCCGCTAAAGCTCTGAGTGTTTTAATTCAAATCAATCTGTGACCCCTCAGGATGTAGATATTACCCCCCCCCCCCCCCTCCCACTTTTCCCATCCTCCAATCCAGATCCTCCATTCACCTGTTTGATTAAAACAATTCTCTGGAATGGTGTAAGTTGTGGCAAATATCACGTTTCCCTGCTATGAAGTCATTATTTACAAACAGCCTTCTTATGAGGTTGCCTAGGCAGAGTGGATTATAATGCTGCATAGTAAGAGGCTGATGTTAGCAGCAGCAGAGCACGCCTTTGTGTTTGCTGTGATGACAGAGTACATGGGGTGTGTGATAGGGATCAGTGCACCATCGCAGGATACACCCCACACAAGGCCATTCACCTACACAAAGGTGCCCTAGAAGAAGCACAGATGCTAATCCAACTCATTTACTGCTCAGATGACAGCGAGTAAGGCTGCGGTTGCCTTTACAGGCTGGCATCTGATTTGAATTATGATTGTCTCCCCCCCCCCCCCCCCCCCCCTCTCCTCCCCAAGCTCTGGTGTGACTGTCAGGGAATCTCTACATAATATGACTTCCATGTGAAGGCAGAAGAGGCTTCCTCCAGCTTCCTCTCTGTTTGTTTGTTTATAGGAAGGAAGGGGAGGGATCTCCAAGTTTAACGTGTCTATATCTTCAGTATAATTGAATCGGATGTTTACTAATAATTACACACCAAGCACATCTGATTTGGCTGCTGTAGGGCGGCTGATTTCCCAGGCAGCTCATTTGCTGCATGTATTTCATAAATCCACTTCTGGGAGCAAGAGGGGAAAAAGCTCTGCCGGCTTTCTGATGTGTAGGCTAAACATTCGTACTGACCTGCGAAGAGACCAGTGGGGTACCAGTGAGGCATGCGATTCAAAGGGATGCTGTAACCCATAGCAACAGGGATGGACCGATACCTACTGGCGCTTGCTTACTATGAGTCTGCGCTCATCATCACTAGCTTACTAACCATAACACATGGGAGTTTAGAAAATCTGAAAAAAAAATAAGTGATACTAATAAAAAGAAAACTAATAACAGCAACAACTATGTATTGTATTTAACGCATTTAAAAGCAGCATTTCTCCTTTATTAAAACAGTTGCCCTAAAATACTTCATTTAGCGATTCTTAACGAAAAGCATATGCAACAGACACAACATTTTTTGTTATACTCAAGTTTACAAACTGAAAAAACATTTAAAACAGACTAATCCGAACAGCTAAATGTAAAACACTGAACATATGTCAAAACAGGTACCTGCAATACAGTAATACCCAGATACTATATATATATATATATATATATATATATATATATATATATATATATATATATATATATATATATATATATATATATATATATATATATATATATATATATGCACCAACATATTCCGTGGCAAACACAATGTAAGAAGCAAACATGGGGACCATAATACAGACAATGGTGTCTAAATATAGACACTAGTGAAATACAAAGTTGGAAGTTACAGTTATAAACGTATGATGATGGATAAAATAGTATAAAATTACAAGACACAAAATTGATAACAAATTCCAGGACACAAAGCGGTGGGAGAGCCTTGCCCTTGGGAGCGCTTACAATCTAAAGATATATATATATATATATATATATATATAGAGAGAGGGAGAGAGAGAGAGAGAGAGAGAGAGAGAGAGAGAGAGAGAGAGAGAGAGAGAGAGTAACACAAATTATTATTATTATTAATGATATTATTATTATTAATAATAATAATAATAATAATAATAAAATGCAGTCTTTACGCGCATTTAGAGACGACTGGGACTGATAGCTTGGTGGCAGTGTATTGCAATAGGATTAGTTGTATATTTTTACCTCGTTGGTAACGTGATAGGGCTGTTCCTGTTTGCTGTGAACTTCATAGTGTTTAGTAAACGGGAGTCACACATGTATAATTACAACTGTGTTGCTGGATTGCGGATGGTGTGTCGGGGATAATATATTAACCATAGACAGGCACCTATAGAGGAATGGCTGCTAGCATCAGGTTTCATTGTGATTCCTCGGCTTATGAGCTGATTTCAGGCAGCCAGCCTGTCAGCCTGTACAATGTGCTCCTATAATTGCATGTTATCTATCTGTCACGGCTCTCCACTCACTGCTGCACTACAGAAAAAGCGAACACTTCATAAATATATATGATACAAATAATAACTTGCCACAATACCCAAACGCATCTACATTTCTGATGCAGGAAGATTGTTTGCTGCAGTCACATTACATAGGAAGGGAAGTGGAGGGAGCGATTCTGCTTTTATGATTAGCCTGCTTTCATACAAAGCACCAGGCAGATTGTGCAGTGTGTGTGATAAAGTCATCGCACAGATAGCTGATTCCTTGTGTGGGTGAGAGCTCATCTGACAGCCACAGTGACACTCACATATACATGTATATACTGAGCCACTGACAACGTGATAACATAACAGAGCACGGCAATGATACATGAATATTAGCCACACACAGACACACGCACACAACACACATAACACACACACCTATCTATCTACTAGTTATCTGAAGAAAAAAACACGCACAAACATACAGTTTAAAAAAACACACGCACGCCCCCCCCCCCCCCACACACACACACACTTTACTTATCTATGTATCTATCCTCCATAAATACATGCTATCTATCTATCTATCTATCTATCTATCTATCTATCTATCTATCTATCTATCTATCTATCTATCTATCTATCTATCTATCATCTACCTATCATCTATGATACACAATATATTTATACTGTACTGTGCATTATACCTTAGTGGCAGTAATTAGGAACCACTGTGACACACATTATCTGATGCTCATTGCTAATCTGTTACTTATGAAAGTAATGATAGTGCAGCCTGCCACATACTCTGCTGTAAAAGTATCAGGACGCTGGGGCAGCCCGGGCTAACCAGCAACAAGTTGGGAGCAGCGATGCCTCTGGATCTGGCTGCCTGTCGCCTCCTTCAGCGCCCACTCGCCCTCTCTGCTGTTTTTATGTCTGACAAAATGATTTTTTCACCCCATCATTCCTTCTTATTAGACGCTCTGTTAACAAAGTGTAAACTTTGCCGGACAAAGGTAATCAATGGGTAAATATAATAGCAACAATCCCCCCACTGCCGCCCCTTTTGAGAAAAAACTCGTAGATTTACAATATACAAGCAGTGCCCATTCAGATGGGATTTTTCCCATAGGCACAGCATGGGAGAGAACTCAGGCTGAATAGCTATAGGAATGAGGCACATCCACTTAGAGGACACCTTTCACAGTCCTGCCTGCATTCTCCTCCTCAGCAGTACAGACCTGCAGCCTCCTCCTCAATCGCAGTAATTAGGTCTGTGCTGCTGCTGGACGTTATTAGAGCACCTATACTGTGCAAGCTCGGGGTAATATTGATGTGTTCCAAATGGAATTTTCTGAAAACCTTTCACTGTACAAGGCGCACGTTCCAGCTCCTCAACAGTCTTGATAGAAACAAGATCAGCTGTTCTAACAAGGATGTATCATGGTAATAGCGTGTAACTGGTCCTCTTCACAGATCCTCTTTCACAGAGGAGAGAAAAATGACCATGGCATCAAAATGATACAGCGAAGTCCTTCCAGCCATAAATCCCCCCTCAAATCGCTGCTATTTTATCTGCTGTGAATTTATATTATATTTTTAATGGCATTTTGAAACATCTGTGACATTTTTGAACAATTTGGGTTTTCTTTTTATCTGCCACCATTCTGGCCAGTTTATTAGGACTGAAACAGAATGTCTTTTTCAACCATTTTGTCTCTGTTAAAAATAGTGTCAGAGTCTAACCTGGAACAAGCTAGCAGCTACTAAGGTCAGAGTCAAAACAAGGGATCTGCATGTTAATTATTATTATTATTATTATTATTATTATTGATTTATAAAGCGCCAACATATTTCATGGCGCTGTACAAAGTAAGAAACAAGCATGGGGTACAAAATAAAACAGACAATGGTTTACACCAAAATACAAAATACAGAGTTGGTACAAAATACAGAATATAAAGTAGCAAAATTAATATGAATAAATGTGTAACACATCCAAGACACAAAAGGGTGAGAGAGCTCTGCCCCTGTGAGCTTACAGTCTAAAGAAATGGGGGTGGGTGGAATATTTCTGCAGAGTCGCTGAATAATCTGTGACCCGGAGCCATTTTGACATTCATGTACTATTTCCCTTAAAAAAAATAAAAAAAAATAATATATATATATATATATATATATATATATATATATATATCTGCCAATATTTTTCCCATTAATACATTAAGGCTTATGGTAAATACCCCTCCCCCCAACTGTGAGTGGCTGCTTACCGTTTTTACGACTACGTTGCTGGTACTATGTTGAGGATTTTAATTTTGAAAGGGGTATGTTTTTCTGCTTTGTGTACAGTTCTGCACTGTATTGGTAATGTTAACAATTATAATAATAGTGATTTTAAAATGGAGATAATGTTAACCAGGGGATTCACTGGTTATTTTTATTTTGTGTGTGTGTGTGGGGGGGGGGGGGGGGGGGCGTGTGCTTATTTCTTAAAAGTGTGTGAGTGTGTATATATACTTAGCTAAACCTTTTTCTAATTGTAAAAACCCTATTCCATGCTCTCCAATCTAAAACTCATTTTGCAGGGCTCCATTGCATTGGTCTGCCTTTTAGTTTTCCTTTTATACTAATTCCTCTTGATATAGTGCTCGCCCCTTATTGTGTCCTGTATTAAATAAACTTTCCCAAAAATAGGGGAAAAAAATCAATGCATTATAACAATAAATAGAAGACCAAGAAATATTTGATGCTCGCCATGTAATTTGTTCATGTTGTTAGCCTGCATGTCATCATCTTTACTACTAACAGACATGAAAAAAAAAAGACAGCTCCAACTGCCGTTATCTATAAAGACACCAACTAACAATGTGATAGGCTAAAATGTTGTTGTTCTTTTATGCATACACTAGTAGACCCAAGCCCATTTAAAAACGGGCTCTAGGGTCTGTTTCTTGCCGCCGCCGCACACACGCATGCACGCTCACCCGCCACACACGTGCGTGCGCGCACCCGCTGCACACCCGGCCACTCGCTTACACACCCGCCGAGCTCCCTGGCCCCATCCTCCTCTCTCTGTGAGGCTGGGTCCGTGCTGAGTAGCAAAAAGGACTGACCAGCTACACAGAGACAGCTCACGCAGGGACACAGGGGTTTTATTATAGAGGATATATACACAGAGGGAGATAGTGCTTGTTTGGCAGCTGTAAACAGCCTTTATTCCCCACAACACATCAAGGTTTCAGGAACTGGCAGCTGTCAGCTCTGTGAAGCTGCCCACCCCCCTTATGATCAGCACAAATAAAAAATCCATTATTCTTGGTTAGTGCAACATTTGTGCCCATTTGTGCTGCAAAAAATAAGATTTGTGCTGGTTTCATTTCAAAGATACTATAATGGCTTTTATTTTTGCCCTGTACAACAACCTGCAGACATGAAACTGGTATGGGTGGGTAGTGCTATGTGGGTGCTCATTTGCTCATCTCTCTGTCTTTTATAGTTTGAGATATTCAAGTTTTATAAAGGTCAAAAGTTAACTCAGCCCACCTACAATATCGCAAAAGCTGAGTGACCTTATAAAAACAAGAATACAGTGGTTTGCAAAAGTATTCGGCCCCCTTGAAGTTTTCCACATTTTGTCATATTACTGCCACAAACATGAATCAAATTTATTGGAATTCCATGTGAAAGACCAATACAAAGTGTTGTACACGTGAGAAGTGGAACAAAAATCACACACGATTCCAAATATTTTTTACAAATAAATAACTGCAAAGTGAGGTGTGCTTAATTATTCAGCCCCCTTTGGTCTGAGTGCAGTCAGTTGCCCATAGACATTGCCTGATGAGTGCTAATGACTAAATAGAGTGCACCTGTGTGTAATCTAATGTCAGTACAAATACAGCTGCTCTGTGAAGGCCTCAGAGGTTGTCTAATGCTGGGCATACACAGGTCGATCCGGCGGTCGATTAGCTGCCGGAACGACCCCTGCCGTGTCCCCGCTCGTCCGCACATGGGCGCGGATCGATTCCCGCTCATCCCCGCCGGTGCTTCTTATCACCCGCTCGATTCTGCGCTATTGTCCGCCTGCGGGGATTGAGTGCGGAATCGATCCCTGCGGTGATCGGAGACGTCGGATATTATCAATCGAGCCATTAGGCTCGATTGAAAATCCTCCCCTCGATGCCGTGTATGCCCAGCATAAGAGAATATTGGGAGCAATAACACTATGAAGTCCAAAGAACACACCAGACAGGTCAGGGATAAAGTTATTGAGAAATTTAAAGCAGGCTTAGGCTACAAAAAGATTTCCAAAGCCTTGAACATCCCACAGAGCACTGGTCAAGCGATCATTCAGAAATGGAAGGAGTATGGTACAACTGTACACCTACCAAGACAAGGCCGTCCACCTAAACTCACATGCCGAACAAGGAGAGCGCTGATCAGAAATGCAGTCAAGAGGCCCATGGTGACTCTGGACGAGCTGCAGAGATCTACAGCTCAGGTGGGGGAATCTGTCCACAGGACAATTATTAGTCGTGCACTGCACAATGTTGGCCTTTATGGAAGAGTGGCAAGAAGAAAGCCATTGTTAACAGAAAAGCATAAGAAGTCTCGTTTGCA
The DNA here is from genome assembly GCF_040937935.1 of Hyperolius riggenbachi. Taxonomy (NCBI): domain Eukaryota; kingdom Metazoa; phylum Chordata; class Amphibia; order Anura; family Hyperoliidae; genus Hyperolius; species Hyperolius riggenbachi. The sequence continues at coordinate 200,339,866 of NC_090654.1, read as the reverse complement.
GTTTGCCACAAGTCATGTGGGGGACACAGCAAACATGTGGAAGAAGGTGCTCTGGTCAGATGAGACCAAAATGGAACGTTTTGGCCAAAATGCAAAACGCTATGTGTAGCATAAAAGTAACCCTGCACATCACTCTGAATACACCATCCCTACTGTCAAATATGGTGGTGGCAGCAGCATGCTCTGGGGGTGCTTCTTTTCAGTAGAGATGGCTCGAACCTCCGATTTTTGGTTCGAGAACCTCGAACACGAACTTCCACAAAAGTTCGGTTTTCGTGAACTTTTGCAAACCACAATAGACTTCAATGGGGATGCGAACTTTGAAAACTACAAACATTTATGCTAGCTAGAAAAGTGATGGAAAAGATGTTTCAAGGGGTCTAACACCTTGAGGGGGGAGGGGGGGCATAGGAATGGGATACACTCCAAAAGTCTTTCGCGAAACTTTCCAAACTTTCCAAACTTTTCCAAACTTTCGCGAACCGAAATAGACTTCAATGGGGAGGTGAACTTTGAAAACTAGAAACATTTATGCTGGACACAAAAGTGATGGAAAAGATGTTTCAAGGGGTCTAACACCTAGAGAGGGGGATGGCGGACTGGGATACATGCCAAAAGTCCCGGGGACAAATACGGATTTTACGCACAGCAGGGTTTAAGGGCAGAAATCACATTTTATTGCTAACTTGGAGGCCTAAGGTACCTTAAAACATCTTGCATGTGTATACATCAATCAGGTAGTGTAATTAGTGTACTGCTTCACACTGACAGATCAAACTCACTGTGTAAAGCACAGCAAACAGCTGTTGGTGTAGTGACGGCCGTGAGCACCATGGCCAGAGTGCAGGCGATAGCGGTTTTCAAGCCCATACGGTCACCGGGCTGAGGTAGCTCAATGATAGAACAACAGTGACTGTCTAGCTGATCAAATTTGGTCTGTCCACAATGAACAGGTATGCAGGGATTGGTATTACAAATGTGCAGCTGTCACACACACAGGTAGTCACTGAATGTGTTGGGCCTGGCAGTGGCACAGTAGGAATTACCAAGGGGCCAAGGGCCAGCTGCAACTGCCTGACAGGGCTGTATAAGTGTCTGTGGGGGACACAAAAAAAAATAGATCAGAGGAACAACATTAGCTCTAAAAAGAGCTGTTGAGGGGTGCTTTTTTAGCAATAAGTATCAGCAAGGAGCAAGCTAACAAGCCTAAAAAGAACCTAACTAAGCTTTCGCTATGTCTCTCTGCAGCAAGCTCTCCCTTCTCTAATTACTGCAGCCACACGAGTGAGTGAAATGGCTGACGCTGCCTGCCTTTTATAAGGGGGAGGGGCTCCAGGAGGGAGTGTATCTTGATTGGCTACCCTGTGTCTGCTGACTGTGATGTAGAAGGTCAAAGTTGACCCTAATAATGTAGTATAGGGGGTGGGTCGAACTCGCATATAGTAGGAACGCGAACCACCATCGGGCCATCTCTACTCTTCAGCAGGGACAGGGAAGCTGGTCAGAGTTGATGGGAAGATGGATGGAGCCAAATACAGGGCAACCTTGGAATAAAAGCTCTTGGAGTCTGCAAAAGACTTGAGACTGGGGCGGAGGTTCACCTTCAGGCAGGACAACGACCCTAAACATAAAGCCAGGGCAACAATGGAATGGTTTAAAACAAAACATATCCATGTGTTAGAATGGCACAGTCAAAGTTCAGATCTAAATCCAAACGAGAATCTGTGGCAAGATCTGAAAACTGACTGAGCTGGAGCTGTTTTGCAAAGAAAATTGGGCAAGGATTTCAGTCTCTAGATGTGCAAAGCTGGTAGAGACATACCGTAAAAGACTGGCCGCTGTAATTGCAGCAAAAGGTTGTTTTACCAAGTATTGACTCAGGGGGCTGAATCATTACACACATCCCACTATGCAGTTATTTTTTTTTTATGTTTGGAATCATGTATGATTTTCATTCCACTTCTCATGTGTACACCACTTTGTATTGGCCTTTTATGTGGAATTCCAATAAAATTGATTCATGTTTGTGGCAGTAATATGACAAAATGTGGAAAACTTCAAGGGAGCCAAATACTTTTGCAAACCACTGTATCTCTAAAACTATGGTAAAGATTTCTCATGGGAAAAAAGGTATTGGCTGCTGGTTGGGATGAAGTTCAATCCAGAAAGTTCCTCTTTAAAGTGTCTCTTTATACAACTTATATGGCATCCCCCCCTCCCCATGCCTCATTTTATAGTGTCTCACTGTCTCTTATAGTGCCTTTTTCTATACAGGTTGCTCTGGTAGTGCATCCTATGACAGAGTTCCCCAGTGGCGTAGCTAAGGAGCTGTGGGCCCCGATGCAAGTTTTACATTGGGGCCCCCCAAGCACTCTGTACATAACAATTGACACGGCGCACCAAAACCTGCCAATGGCAACCACAGAGGTGCAAGAAGGGGATGGGGAACAGTTTGTTAATGATTACCACTATTCAAAGTATCTTTAGAAGTCATTATTATGAGGACAGGACCAATAGAGAGCTAATACTGTAGTTGAGGGAGGGCCCTTTGGGGCCCCTCTGGCCCAAGGGCCCCGATGCGGTCGCTACCGCTGCAACCCCTATTGCTACGCCCCTGGAGTTCCCTCTTATAATGTCCCCATATAAGGCTTTTTATGATAGTGCTCCCTTAATATAACTCTTATTATAGTGCCTATGTTTGTACCCTTGTAAGATACCAACTTATGTTGTCCGGTAATAGTGCTCTCTTAAAATGCCTCTCATTATATTGCCTTATACGTTTACCCTTCAATTACTACCTCTTTTGTCTCCAGTATGGAGCTCTCTATGTGCTCTCTATGTGCCTGTAGTGTATATAATGGCCTCTAAAAGTGCCCCGCATTTACCCAATAGTGTGGCCCTCATTATAGTGCCCAGGGACGGATCTAGACCGAGTTGCCCCAAGTTGCGCCTGGGGCAAGGTCAGGTTTTGGCGCCTAAACTGCCATTCCCCATCCACATTTTGCCGCCTTTTTAAGAATTCAACAAACTGCGCCTGGGGCAAGAGACCCGCTTGCCCCCCCCTAGATCCGTCCCTGATAGTGCCCCGCCACCTCCCCTGTACAAATTACACCTGTCCAGGATCTATCCCATTGCCATGCTCCAGAGTACTGCTGGCCGCACTCCAGTTTTTGCTACCATTGCCTAGGCTTATGATTATGTGACATAAGTTACGTGACTTGTGTCCCTTTGCTATCAAGCTAGGGAACAGTAGCAGAAGATGGAATAAGGCTGGTAGGATTTTGGGGCACAATCAGTACTAGTAGTGCTGCTAGAAACTGTGACTCATGGGAGGAGGAGCCCCCCCTCTCCCCCCAAAAAAAAGGTGTATTAAACAATTTAAAATAATTTAAAAGGTTTGGAGGTGCTTACCTCAATGACATGCTAATACAAAGAAGAGAAGAGGGGAAGTTTAGCCCAGGATTGAACGTCATCCCAACCAGTACCCAATACATAATCATTTACATTTATATGTTGTGCTTGATACGGTGCATTAAAAACCGCAATAATGTCTTTGGTTTGTTTCCAAGGAACCCATTATGCAGCTGTATGACTTCCCTCCCAGTTGGTTGAGAGCAGTCATGTGTGACACCTACCATCGGGAAGTGCAGTAGAGTGCAACATGACACCACTTCCTGGTTGATACATTGGATGTTGATGACTAGGAAGTGTGTGTCATCATGATAGCACGGTGGGTCGTGCTGAAGTTGTGTATGCGAGAGCAGCAAAACGATATTTAAAACGAAACTGGGAAGGCCAGTGCTGCTATGGAGCCTCAGAAGATGCTTGGGAATTGAAACAGTTGTTAGGTGGGTCGCTGCTCCCATGTTGCCCCTCAGCCAAACCACAGAGATCGGGCATGTCAATAACTTTTAATAGATGCATGTTGCGATGGGAAAAAGCCATTTAACCACTTTCAGACGAGCGTAGTTAAAATCTACACCATCTTTTTCTGCCTAAGCTTGCCAGGGCATAGATTTCAACGCTCGCATTTCGCATGCCGCACGGACTCGCTGCTACTGCCGATAGCGCTGATCTTCTGCTTCTGCAGCTCACTTGCCCTGCTGTCGGTATGACACCTGAGCTCCGTGAGCCAGTCAGGAGTCGATTTCATTGGTTTCTGAATCCCGTGATCACTGTGAGATAATCTACATTGATAACAGGATCAGGGGCCAGTGAAACCGTGCAGTGTGTCCTCGGAATGCTCGGTTTTTGAACCAGCAATCTGATTCTTAAGGGGCTAAAGCAGTTAAATAAAGCTTTTTTTAACACCAAGAGCTGCAAGGTCAGACAATCTCTTGTCTTCACAATTGAATGCATAATTTTACTTCATAGTCCTGAGCACACAAGCAAGGTGGAATTTGAGTACCCGATCCAAATATTGGTTGATGCTCTCAGCATAAGAACTTTTTAAAGGTGAATTTACACTACGCAGTGCCCATTGCTGTTATCTTTGTTTTCAATACAGTCTGTTCATAGTAGTTAAAATCTGTCTGCCTTTATACTACATAGGTGTGGTAAAATAAGCCAATCAAAATTATACTGTATGCACCCTAACGTTTCATCTAAGTTTTCTCATGTTAACAAGCTGAGCGGTCTGGACGAGCTCAGCTCGTCCAACACCGCCAGCGGCTGCCGCTCAGGCCCTGCTGGGCCGATTTTAATGAAATAAAAAGCAGCACACGCAGCCGGCACTTTGCCAGCCGCGTGTGCTGCCTGATCGCCGCCGATCTGCGGCGATTCGCCGCGAGCAGCGGCGAAAGAGGGTCCCCCCAGCCGCCTGAGCCCAGCGTAGCCGGAACAAAAAGTTCCGGCCAGCGCTAAGGGCTGGATCGGAGGCGGCTGACGTCAGGACGTCGGCTGACGTCGATGACGTCACTCCGCTCGTCGCTATGGCGACGATATAAGCAAAACAAGGAAGGCCGCTCATTGCGGCCTTCCTTGTTTATTCTGGGCGCCGGAGGCGATCGGAAGATCGCCTCCGGAGCGCCCTCTAGTGGGCTTTCATGCAGCCAACTTTCAGTTGGCTGCATGAAATAGTTTTTTTTTTATTTAAAAAAAACCCTCCCGCAGCCACCCTGGCGATTTAATCAGAACGCCAGGGTGGTTAATTCCTATACTTTGTTGGAGAGCGAGAACGCCAGCGCATACCACTAAGGCTGCATCTGAAATGTCCACCAGCTCAGTGTGCAGCACCTATATAGACTCTCTGCACACTTTGCATTCAATTCAGATGCAAATCATATGCAAATCTGCTACTACTTATTATGCAAACAGGAAATTCAGAAGGAGGGGCTGGGAGCAGCTAACCTGATAGTTATACAGTTACAAAGTTAAGAAAAAGTGGGGGGAAGGCTGCGCATCCCTAAACACATGCTGCAATAGAATGGTTAATCGCATAGGCATACACCGCCTCTATTAGACTGAAAAATGCATGCCCTGCATCCAAAACAATGCTAACATTTATTACGCTAGGCGCAAGTGTCTAGTACTTTATACTTTGCATGCAAACCATATTGGAAGTTAAAGTTCCTCCTAGCGTAATAAATGTTAGCATTGTTTTGAATGCAGGGCATGCATATTTTAGTCTAATAGAGGCGGTGTATGCCTATGCAATTAACCATTCCATTGCAGCATGTGTCTAGGGATGCGCAGCCTTCCCCCCACTTCTTCTTAATTCCTATACTTGTATAGCGCCTTTATCCTGTTGGACTCAAAGCGCTTGCGAGGTAGCCACTAGAGCACACACAGTAGGCAGTATCAGTGTTAAGGAGTCTTGCCCAAGACTGAGTAGGTGCTGGCTGACTGAACAGGAAGAGCCAAGATTTGAACCCAGATCTTCTGTGTCAGAGGCAGAGCCCTTAAGCATTACACTATCCAGCCACTGCTGTCTGCAAAATAACTTTTCAGTATTTAACAATTAAAAGGTACTTAAAAGTATCTGATAAAAGTAGTATCAAAAATATTTTAAATATTTCCTTGCTTGCTAGGGGCTCAAAAGTAGAAAACTCAGGAAAATAATAGTTATTGAATAGTGGCCAGTATGTTTTTAGCACATAGCTTTCAAGCATGAAAGTAATAAAAAGTAGTTAGGAAAAGTAATTTCAAATTTAAGTTAATTGGGGACAATATATTTAGAGTATTTTTCTGGGTTGTTGGGAGCTGAAAAAGTATTTTATTAATAAGGTGCAAAAACATCTCCTCTGTGAAAACTCAGGAGAAATGTTAAATATTATTGTTGATGATTTATATAGCGCTAGCCCAATACATTTTCATTGGCAAACTAATGACTGAATAATGAACGAATGGCAAATTTCTGCCCCCCACCCACTGCACCTGTACTTTTATCAATAAAGAAAAGTCTTCTGTATAGATGATTGCAAATTTTCTCCAGTTATTTTTCTGGCAAAAATTACATTTTTTTCCCCTCCATGTTTTCTTAGGGCTGTGGTTGTTTTTAATGACTGCCAACTTACAATGTCCATTTTTATAAAAAAAAAAGTAATGGAATTAAATTTGAAGGGCTTCACATTAATGTTAAAATCGATATTGACAGATTGGATCATGGTCAACTGCAATGATTGGAAATAACAGAGAGCAACTTAAGAACTACTATCTGTTTGCTTAGAATTTTGCTTAGAGTTTTGAATCAGGATGACACCATTTATTGGGTAATAAATGGTATCATCCTGATTCAGCCAATAAACGGTATCATCCTGATTCTGCCAATAAATGGTATCACGGTGGGCAGCATGGTGGCGTAGTGGTTAGCTCTCTCGCCTTGCAGCGCTGGGTCCCCGGTTCGAATCCCAGCCAGGGCACTATCTGCAAAGAGTTTGTATGTTCTCTCCGTGTCTGTGTGGGTTTCCTCCGGGCACTCCGGTTTCCTCCCACATTCCAAAAACATACGGATAAGTTAATTGGTTCCCCCTAAAAAAATTGGCCCTAGACTACAGTACTTACACTACATAATATATAGATATACGGCAATGGTAGGGATTAGATTGTGAGCTCCTTTGAGGGACAGTTAGTGACAAGATATATATATATACATTGTACAGCGCTGCGTAATGTGTCGGCGCTATATAAATACTAAATAATAATAATAATAATAATAATAATCCTGATTCAAAATATCTTGCATTTACTGATGGCTAACGTGGTACAGCACTCTACTCTTAGTAAAAAATACAATAGCAAAATAATCACCTAATACAATTAAAACCAAAAACAAATCATGTAAATAAAATTATATAGATATTGTAATATTGTACAAATTGTTTATTAGATAAAAAGATGTCTAGTTTGTCATAAAAACTGTGAATTGTATTAAAAATTGTACGGAGTATGTTATTGTATTTTTTCTTCTTTCCAGAATAAGCTGCTTAAAAAGAAGAAAGGCACTACAAACTCTCATTTTTCATTTCAGAGAAATGTTTGTTTAAAGAGGCTGGACCCTGTGGCTGATAACAGGAAATTTACATCAAAATGTGGACGCTGTATGTGGATTTATTTATTTAACCAATGGACCTTTTGCTTAAAAGGTTTGTATTCAGTTCGAAGATCTTTCCCACAAGTGATGTGTTTCTAAATATAATGCCATTTTCCTGCAATTAAAGAGATTATCTGCAGCTTGCTCCATGGTGACTTATTAATGTGCTCAAGATGCATGTAAAATATTTATTCTGACTAATTTTTGCAGTTTGTAACATAGAAGATGTAATTTTAAGCAGTGATTAGAGGAAATACCACAAAAATGTGTAAAATAAGAGAAAGAAGTGTAAGGGGTTTTAGGTCAGATACATATATGGATAAGTATAAAGATGAGTAGATAGACAGATAGACAGACAGACGACTAGCAGCATGAGTGCAATTGACTACAGAACAGCGCGTGAAAGGCACCCTGAGAAATGCATGGAAATGTTTGAAACAAAACAAAAAATGTAATTAAAAACAAAACATTATTCTGTGTTTTGATTGGTGCAAACATACTTTATGCATTTAGGCCCATATGCAATTCACTTTTACTCCTGAGTTTTCTCCTAGGTGATATTTTCGCACCTTGTCATAAAATGCCATTTGAAACCACCAGCAAGAAAAAAAATTACTAAAAATAATTTTGATAGTACTTTTTTACCCTGCTGAAAAATGATTTTAAAGAGAATATGAAAAATGTTCTCCTAGGAGAAAACTCAATAGAAACTCTTAATTGCATATGGGCCCATGGCCTTATTCGATTTACCTTTTCTTTGAATTTTTCTTTTATGAGATAATTTTCCATCTTCTTTTTTAGGACTGGTGCACACCAAGAGCGTTCTGAGCGCTTTTAAAACCGCTACCACTTTGAAAAGCACTTGGCTAATGTATTTGAATGGGATGGAGTACACCAGAGTGATGTGATTTTCTCCCAAATGCAAACGCAGATCCTGCAGCATTTCTGACTTTTCTGAGGCAATTCAGCCTCAATGTTGAGTATAGGAAAGTGGAAAAATGCTCTGAAAAGCACTAGAACAGAGCGATTTTCCAAGCATTTTATGTTACAGAAGCTGTTCAGTTCCAGTTCTACTGTAACAAAAAATAAAAAAATTCTACACTACAAAAATCGGTAGGCATGATTAAAAAATCGCTAGGCACATGCCTAGAATCACTCTGAAAAATCACTTCTGAAAGCAATGAGCATTTGCGATTACACTAGCGCTTTTAGGTGTGCATTGGCCCTCAAATAACTTTTCAGCACTCTGCAATATGCAGTATTTCCATGCTTTCTGGTGGTTTAAAGGCATTCTTTAGACAAGTTGTGAAATATTACCTAGGAGAAAGCGCAGGAGAAAAATGTAATTGCATATGAACCAATATGACCTTATACTAGTGTTGGGCGAACATCTAGATGTTCGGGTTCGGGCCGAACAGGCCGAACATGGCCGCGATGTTCGGGTGTTCGACCCGAACTCCGAACATAATGGAAGTCAATGGGGACCCGAACTTTTGTGGTTTGTAAAGCCTCCTTACATGCTACATACCCCAAATTTGCAGGGTATGTGCACCTTGGGAGTGGGTACAAGAGGAAAAAAAAATTAGCAAAAAGAGCTTATAGTTTTTGAGAAAATCGATTTTAAAGTTTCAAAGGGAAAACTGTCTTTTAAATGCGGGAAATGTCTGTTTTCTTTGCACAGGTAACATGTTTTTTGTCGGCATGCAGTCATAAATGTAATACATATAAGAGGTTCCAGGAAAAGGGACCGGTAACGCTAACCCAGCAGCAGCACACGTGATGGAACAGGAGGAGGGTGGCGCAGGAGGAGAAGAAGGCCACGCTTTGTGAGACACAACAACCCCGGCCTTGCATGAGGGCAAGAAGCGTGCGGATAGCAGGCTTTGTACCGCCATGCAGTCATAAATGTAATAAAGATAAGTGGTTCAATAAACAGGGACCACGCGGCAACGCTAACCCAGCAGCAGCAGACGTGATGGAACAGGAGCAGGCGCAGGAGGAGAAGGCCACGCTTTGTGAGACACAACAACCCAGGCCTTGCATGAGGGCAAGAAGCGTGCGGATAGCAGGCTTTGTACGGCCATGCAGTCATAAATGTAATAAAGATAAGTGGTTCAATAAACAGGGACCACGCGGCAACGCTAACCCAGCAGCAGCAGACGTGATGGAACAGGAGGAGGCGCAGGAGGAGAAGGCCACGCTTTGTGAGACACAACAACCCAGGCCTTGCATGAGGGCAAGAAGCGTGCGGATAGCATGCTTTGTACCGCCATGCAGTCATAAATGTAATAAAGATAAGTGGTTCAATAAACAGGGACCACGCGGCAACGCTAACCCAGCAGCAGCAGACGTGATGGAACAGGAGCAGGCGCAGGAGGAGAAGGCCACGCTTTGTGAGACACAACAACCCAGGCCTTGCATGTGGACAAAAAGCGTGCGGATATAGCAGCAATGCTTTTTGCCGCCATGCAGTCATAAATGTAATACAGATGAGAGGTTCAATAAACAGGGCCCGGAAACGCAACACCATCCCAGATGTTCATTGGTCATGTTACTTGGTTGGGGTCCTGGAGTGTTGCGTAGTCATTTCCAATCCAGGATTGATTCATTTTAATTTGAGTCAGACGGTCTGCATTGTCTGTAGAGAGGCGGATACGCCGATCTGTGACGATGCCTCCGGCAGCACTGAAACAGCGTTCCGACATAACGCTGGCTGCCGGGCAAGCCAGCACCTCTATTGCGTACATTGCCAGTTCGTGCCAGGTGTCTAGCTTCGATACCCAATAGTTGAAGGGTGCAGATGGATGGTTCGACACAGCTACGCCATCTGACATGTAGTCCTTGACCATCTTCTCCAGGCGATCGGTGTTGGAGGTGGATCTGCACGCTTGCTGTTCAGTGGGCTGCGGCTGCATGGGTGTCAGAAAATTTTCCCACTCCAAGGACACTGCCGATACCATTCCCTTTTGGGTACTAGCTGCGGCTTGCGTTGTTTGCTGCCCTCCTGGTCGTCCTGGGTTTGCGGAAGTCAGTCTGTCTGCGTACAACTGGCTAGAGGAGGGGGAGGATGTCAATCTCCTCTCTAAAGTCTCCACAAGGGCCTGCTGGTATTCTTCCATTTTGACCTGTCTGACTCTTTCTTCAAGCAGTTTTGGAACATTGTGTTTGTACCGTGGATCCAGAAGGGTATAAACCCAGTAATTGGTGTTGTCCAGAATGCGCACAATGCGTGGGTCACGTTCAATGCAGTCTAGCATGAATTGAGCCATGTGTGCCAGAGTCCTACCAGAATCCTCATCATCCTCTTGTGAGCGTTGTGATAGTTGTTGTGATGCATCATAGTCGTCACCTTCCTCCTGGTCTGCTTCTGCTGACCATTCGCGTTGAATTGTGGAAGTCCAACGTGCACCGCTCTGGCCCTCGTCAGTGGTGGCATGAAATTCCTGCTCCAACTCCAGCTGTTCCTCCTCCTCTTCTTCGTCATAGCTGCTGGGGCCAGCGTTCCCTGAGGCGGATGGCCTGATGTTGGTACCATCACGCTGATCGTTTTCTCCTTCAGATTCCCCCAGTTGCATCATGACAGCTGTTTCCTTGATTTTTAACATCGACCTCTTCAGTAAACACAGCAGTGGTATGGTAATGCTGACTGAAGAGTTGTCACTGCTCACAAGCAACGTGGATTGCTCAAAATTTTGGAGGACTTGGCAGAGGTCCAACATGTTGGCCCAATCGGATCCACAGAAGCTTGGCAGCTGGCCGGATGCGCCTCGGTACTGCGCCGTCATGTACTGGACCACTGCACTCTTCTGCTCGCAAAAGCGGGCTAGCATGTGCAGCGTAGAATTCCAGCGCGTAGGGACATCACACAGCAAGCGATGGTGGGGGAGATTGAAGCGCTCCTGCATCTTGGCGAGTGCCCCCGAAGCAGTACTGGAATTTCTACAATGTTTGGACACTCGACGCACCTTCAACAGCAGATCGGGCACGCCTGGGTATGTCCTCAGGAACCGCTGAACTACTAGGTTCATCACGTGCGCCAGGCAAGGGATGTGTGTCAGCTTAGCCAACCTTAAAGCGCGAATGAGATTACTCCCATTATCACACACAACCATGCCCGGTTTCAGGTCCAGCGGTGCCAGCCACAAATCCGTCTGTTCCTTTATTCCCCTCCAAATTTCCTCCCCTGTGTGCTGCTTATCCCCAAGGCAGATTAGCTTCAGCAACGCTTGCTGACGCATGCCAACAGCTGTGCTGCACTGCTTCCACGATCCTACTGCTGCTGGGTTAGCGTTTCCGGATGAGGTACAGCTTTGAGATGCGTTGGAGGAGAAGGAGTCAGAGAGGTAGGTGCTGCTGTTATCCAGTGGGAGGGACGGCGGTGCAGCTGTTTGTGGCGTGGGCAACACCCGTGCCGTAGCAGGTGAGGAATCGCTGCCAGGCTCCACAAGGTTCACCCAGTGCGCGGTAAGGGAGATGTATCTACCCTGGCCGAACGCACTCGTCCAGGTGTCAGTGGTGAGGTGAACCTTGCAGGCAACGGCATTCTTCAAGCTTCGGGTTATTTTGCTGACCACGTGCTCATGCAACTCAGGCACTGCAGAGCGTGCAAAGTGGTAGCGGCTGGGAACCACGTAACGTGGGATGGCCACTGACATCATGCCCTTGAAGCTGTTTGTCTCCACCAATCGATATGGCAGCATTTCGCAGGCCAGAAGCTTGGCTATGCTGGCTGTTACTGCCACGGCCCGGGGGTCATTTGCTGGCAATTTCCTCTTGCGCTCAAACATCTCCGACACAGACAACTGAACCGTAGCGCTGCACACGGAAGGGCTGTTGGTTGTTGTGTTTGATGAACACTGGGAGACCTCAAGAGCACTACTCCGGAAAGTGACAGTGTCAGCGTCGTCTGATGTTTGTGAATGTTGTGAACCACGCAATGGCTGGGCTACTGCTGCTGCTGAGGCGGGTCTGGTGAACCCAAGGGAGGCAGTGTTGTTTCTGGTACCCTGTCCTGACGCGTTTGCCCAAAGAGTGGGACGTTTGGATAGCATGTGACGGCTCATGCTGGTGGTGGAGAGGTTGTTAATATTTTTCCCCCTGCTCAGGCGGGTCTTGCACACCTTGCAAATCGCCATGGTAACATCCTCAGTGCAGTCTTCAAAGAAAGCCCAGACTTTGGAGCACCTGCCTCCTTGCTGGCGATTTCTGTTTGCTCCTCTTTTGCCTCTCACTTGAACTTCCACGCTTGTGGTGCCTGAAATTGCGCGCCGCCTACCTTGTGGCACAAGGCGAACTCGTGCAGCAGTGTGTTCTTCAACAGACTCATCTGTGCTGCTGCTACGACGGCGATGTTCTCGTTCACAAACAAAATCTGGGTCTCTGTCCACATTGTCCATACCCTCCTCTTCCATCTCCTCAAACTCGTCATATGTCATTGTGGGCCACCGCCGTGGAGTAGAGCTCCCCACAACAACCTCTGCGCAGCACACTCCAACGTCGTCTTCCAGATCTTGTCGGCCGACCTCCTGCAATTGCAACCCCTCCTGCCCAAATTGCTCTGGGATTTGGGTTTCCGAGTCCTCTTCGGACTCGCCTCGTATTTCAGTGCGCGGTACATTTCCCACAGTTAACGGTTGTGAATCCAGGCACAACATTTCTGGCTGTTCCTCCATTGACCTTTGAAAGGTGGAAGTTTGTTGGGCTGGGAATAGCTCCTGCGAATACCCCATTGTGTCCTGAGGTAATTCATCGGACTGGTTATCTGGCAGTTGTGTGCGTGGTGTCGCTGCCGGTTGTGTCAGCTTTGTGCCCACTGGCTCCTTGTAACTGGCTGAGGACTCGGACCTCGTGCGTGATGTGCTGGTGCTGCTTAACCCACTGCTGGACGCTTGAGAGGTCATCCAAGTAATTATCTGGTCCTGTTCTTTTGGATTTGTGAGGGTTGTTGTCCTGGACAACATGGGTGGTATTGAGTGGGTTTTCTTGGGTGCTCCCCTGTGGCCTGTACGTGAACCGTCAGGGGAAACACCTCTTCCCTTGCCCCTCCCTCTTTCACCGGATTTCTTCCTCATTTCACTTATCCTTACAGTACACGCTGACTGGCAGCAGTACAGTGGCAGTACAGAAATGCTATACAGTACCACTATTCCCAGCAGCGACACAGAGCACAATGCTATACAGTGACGGGTGAGCGGTGTACCACTATTCCCAGCAGACACAGAACAGTGAACAGAATGCTATATAGTGTGGCTGAGCGAGCGGTGTACCACTATTCCCAGCAGACACAGAACAGTGAACAGAATGCTATATAGTGTGGCTGAACGAGCGGTGTACTACTGTTCCCAGCAGACACAGAACAGTACACAGAATGCTATATAGTGTGGCTGAGCGAGCGGTGTACCACTATTCCCAGCAGACACAGAACAGTGAACAGAATGCTATATAGTGTGGCTGAACGAGCGGTGTACTACTGTTCCCAGCAGACACAGAACAGTACACAGAATGCTATATAGTGTGGCTGAACGAGCGGTGTACTACTGTTCCCAGCAGACACAGAACAGTGAACAGAATGCTATATAGTGTGGCTGAGCGAGCGGTGTACCACTATTCCCAGCAGACACAGAACAGTGAACAGAATGCTATATAGTGTGGCTGAACGAGCGGTGTACTACTGTTCCCAGCAGACACAGAACAGTACACAGAATGCTATATAGTGTGGCTGAACGAGCGGTGTACTACTGTTCCCAGCAGACACAGAACAGTACACAGAATGCTATATAGTGTGGCTGAACGAGCGGTGTACTACTGTTCCCAGCAGACACAGAACAGTGAACAGAATGCTATATAGTGTGGCTGAGCGAGCGGTGTACCACTATTCCCAGCAGACACAGAACAGTGAACAGAATGCTATATAGTGTGGCTGAGCGAGCGGTGTACCACTATTCCCAGCAGACACAGAACAGTGAACAGAATGCTATATAGTGTGGATGAGCGAGCGGTGTACCACTATTCCCAGCAGACACAGAACAGTAAACAGAATGCTATATAGTGTGGCTGAGCGAGCGGTGTACCACTATTCCCAGCAGACACAGAACAGTGAACAGAATGCTATATAGTGTGGCTGAGCGAGCGGTGTACCACTATTCCCAGCAGACACAGAACAGTGAACAGAATGCTATATAGTGTGGCTGAGCGAGCGGTGTACCACTATTCCCAGCAGACACAGAACAGTGAACAGAATGCTATATAGTGTGGCTGAGCGAGCGGTGTACCACTATTCCCAGCAGACACAGAACAGTGAACAGAATGCTATATAGTGTGGCTGAGCGAGCGGTGTACCACTATTCCCAGCAGACACAGAACAGTGAACAGAATGCTATATAGTGTGGATGAGCGAGCGGTGTACCACTATTCCCAGCAGACACAGAACAGTAAACAGAATGCTATATAGTGTGGCTGAGCGAGCGGTGTACCACTATTCCCAGCAGACACAGAACAGTGAACAGAATGCTATATAGTGTGGCTGAGCGAGCGGTGTACCACTATTCCCAGCAGACACAGAACAGTGAACAGAATGCTATATAGTGTGGCTGAGCGAGCGGTGTACTACTGTTCCCAGCAGACACAGAACAGTACACAGAATGCTATATAGTGTGGCTGAACGAGCGGTGTACTACTGTTCCCAGCAGACACAGAACAGTACACAGAATGCTATATAGTGTGGCTGAACGAGCGGTGTACCACTATTCCAAGCAGACACAGAACAGTGAACAGAATGCTATATAGTGTGGCTGAGCGAGCGGTGTACCACTATTCCCAGCAGACACAGAGTGGCAGTAAACAGAATGCTATATAGTGTGGCTGAGCGAGGTACACAGAGTGGCAGTAAACAGAATGCTATATAGTGTGGCTGTGCAAGCGGTGTACTACTATTCCCAGCAGACACAGAGTGGCAGTAAACAGAATGCTATATAGTGTGGCTGAGCGAGGTACACAGAGTGGCAGTAAACAGAATGCTGAGCGAGCGGTGTACTACTATTCCCAGCAGCGACACACAATGACTGGGGGGGACCCTGGCTAGCGTGGCTGGAGCGCGAACTACCCTGCCTGCCTACCCAAAGCTAAACCCACAGACAAATGGCGGAGATATGACGTGGTTCGGGTATTTATTTACCCGAACCACGTGACAGTTCGGCCAATCAGAGCGCGTTCGGGTCCGAACCACGTGACCCGTTCGGCCAATCACAGCGCTAGCCGAACGTTCGGGGAACGTTCGGCCATGCGCTCTTAGTTCGGCCATATGGCCGAACGGTTTGGCCGAGCACCGTCAGGTGTTCGGCCGAACTCGAACATCACCCGAACAGGGTGATGTTCTGCAGAACCCGAACAGTGGCGAACACTGTTCGCCCAACACTACCTTATACTATGGGATTGTATTCTACCCTAACTACCCAATTGAATATGGAAAGGCATAGGTTCTAAATACTATATCTATTTACAAAAAAAATAGGAATTTTGAAAAAAAAAAAGACTTGTCACTGTCTACACCAAAACTACTAAATCATAATTAATATTCAATTAGCAATGATGGTATCTCCAACGAGTGGATATGGACAAAATGATAAAAAACATTGATGGGTAGCTTGACTGAGTTGGGACTGTAAGCCCATCTGAAAGAGTTCTTTTGGAATTCAAAACAATTCTGAGCTGGTACAGATGGATAAGACTTGTTATAATTCCAAGTTCCTCACATTTTTGTGAATTGATCCCTCTGGGGCTCATTTGTTACATAAGGAGTAATCAACCTGGTAGTGTCTGCTATCTTCAAGCACCTAGTCAAGCGTAAAGGATTTGAAAATAAAAAAAGAATAACTGTGTGCTAGAAGCGTAAAAGCGTAAAAGCGTAAAAGGTAAAAATGACTTTATACAAAATAAAATCTTGTTGTCTAATAAAGTGGTGTTGTGAGACTGCTTATCATACTTTTGAGGAGCGTCTCTTCCAGAAAATAAAAAATAACTGTATTTGTACACCTACATACCTGACTTATGACCACGTTTACACAAGTTCATGGAAGCTTGGCATTTATCCTTTTTTTTAATTCCCCCCCCCCCCCCCCCCCAACACCAATCACCATGAAGTTATAGCATTTACATTTTCAGCTGACGTTTTTGGCTAAGAAGAAATGTACCATTAAAAAAAAAAGGTTTAATTCATGCTCTGCTTCCATCTATTTAATTGAAGTCAATCTGTGGGATAATTTTGTGAACTAATCATTTAAAGCTTTATTATTCTCTAAATGTGATATATTAATGATTATATATACTGAAAACCTAACAACTCTGTCATGATGTATCTTCATTTGCTTAGGAATCAATGAATTAAACTAAAATTGCAATTCTTGATTACCTTTGAGACTAAAATGGAAACAAAATGTACTATACTGACTGCCACTAATATTTATGAATTTTGAATTGTTATACTTTCTCCATTCATGCACCTGAACCTGTTCCTTGAAGTCAGCTAACAATTATTTTTAAACTCACCTAGGCACGGCACATGTGAGCTCTCTCAAGACTTGCTATGTATATTGCATGTATTTTCTTCCGTATAAACATTTCCTGTTTGTATATTTAAAGGGAACCAGAACCGAGTGAAATTATTTAAAATAAACATATGATGTACCTGCAAATGAATATTACATACTTACCTTACTGTCAGTTCCCCTCAGAAGCTCACCATTTTTTTCTTACAATGATTCCTTCCAATTCTGATACGATTTTGTCAGAACTGAAATATAGCAGTTGCTGTCAGTTATAACTGAAAGGACAACTGATGAGCAAGGTAATGTCCATGTTTCCTTATGGCTCAAGTGGGCGATATTACAGTTTAACAGTGTGCTGACCATGAACCTGTTATGGGGCAATGGCCATTTTCAAAATGGAGGACGGAGAATTCCATTGATCACAGAAGACAAACAGGATGCAGGAGAGGAAAAAGATTTTGATGATTAACTACTCAGAAGGTAAGTATGATGCATGTATGTTTATTTTTCATTTCCAGTTCAGGTTTGCTTTAAATTATTATGTTGGACAGTACTCAATATGGACCAGTGTAAAAGTGTAAAATTATAAAAATTCATTCTATGATTTCTTCTACAACTTCTATATTTCTGTTACAAATAGGACAATGGAGGCTCTATTCTTCAGCTACATAAGCAACTTTTTTTTTTCAAGCCTTGCTTTGCATTGTACAAGTGCTTAAAATATATTTTTAACATTCAGATTTTTTTCATAAATGGTTTGAGCTAGTGTATACGCCAGTTAGCACATATTCACTTCTTTTTGAAATCGATGTCAACTGTAAGTATCATGTTTCAGCAGGGCAGTTTCTAGGCTAAATTGCACCCAGGGCGAGGATGTAAAAATTGTGCCCCCTTCCCACCACCCCTGTGGACTCACGTACCCTTACTCTTTAGGGACAGTCTCACAGCTACAGGTCACAAGTAGATCTGCCTACTTACTAGTGACCAGCCGCTCATCCAGGAGGAAGCTGGGACTAGGAAAACACACAGGTGAAGAGAGCCCAGGAAGCCGACTCCTCCATGGACAGCCTGCAGTACCGCTACAGGACTTCAGGTGTCATCGCGTGGTGGTGATGTGATGATGACTTGACGTCTGATGCAGGCAGCCCTGGAGGAGTCAAGGAAGGTGATCAAGCTGGTAGTCTTCTTTCTTTGTGCACCGTGTGTCACCAGCTCCATAGCGGTTATGTCCTTCTGCCTGCACCCCCTTCTTCTTCTTGCCAGTCTGAGCCCAGGGCGGTCGCCCTACCCGCACTGCCCAAGAAACAGCCCTGTGTTTCAGTCCCAGAGAGGAACTTTGTGCACATGGCTGTTAGCTCCTGTGTGAGCATACTATGTATGGCTAACCCACATATGATGATGAGTACACTTAACTCAAATAAATAAGACCAAGACCTGAAAGTGCCGGTGGTCATAAACAGGGTCGAACTTATAGGGGTTTTATATTCAAAGCCCACAGCTGAACCCAGGAATCACAGTTTAGAAAAAGTCATAGATAAAATCTTATCTAGAAACAATCTGAATTTAAAATGTAAAAAGTTTTATTGCACTGTCTCTAAAGACACAATAAGGACTTGTTCACACTATGGGCTGATTCACAAAGCAGTGCTAACTGTTTAGCACGGGTGTGCTAAACAGTTAGCACGTGAAGTGCCGTTCGTGGACTTTTGCACGCGCAAAGTGCCACGATTCACGCGATCGCGGACTTTTGCGCATGCAAAATTCCGCAATCGCACGAATCGCGGCACTTTGCGCTCGCAAAAGTCCGCGAACGGCACTTCACGTGCTAAATGTTTAGCACACCCTTGCTAAACAGTTAGCACCACTTTGTGAATCAAGCCCCATGAGCGATTTGAGCTTTTTTTAAAATCGGTAGCGTTTTTAAAAGCGATGTAAAAGCGCTTGTGTAATGAAATCCAATGTGAGTGTTTTCACATGAGAGCTTTCTTTCCTATCGCAAATGCGGGTCCTGCACCATTTTCTGAGTGATTGTGCTTCAATGCAAGGTATAGGAAAATCGCAAAATGCTTTAAAAACACTTAGAACTGTGATTTTGTGAGCGTTTTTAAACAAAAGTACTCTAAAAGACATTCAGTTCCAGGTCAAAGATTGCACTTCTTGTTTGTCTGCACACAGAAAATCACACATCGCAAATAAAAAACACTTACAAAATCCGCTTGCAAAAAAAAACAAATCACACCAAAAAAACCGTAATTGCTTGAAAAAAACCTTTAAAAAAAGCTTAGCGATTATGCTTTTGATTTGGAGTGTAAATTAGGCCTTAAAGTGTATAGCCAGACATTCAGCATATAGACATGAGAGTCCCTTAGTGTCTTTTTTTCAGATTGGAGGAGGGTTGAAGCAATGACATCATCTGTATCTGTACTCGAACCTACAAGAGCCATGTCTGAGACTGGATTTGTGGTGCTTAATATCCCTGGAAAAAAGTGGTCTCTCGATAGGTGCTTTGCTTACAAGTGTTTCTAAATCTGTCTTTGGCTATTTTCAGGGCCTGATTCAAGAGTAATGTGCAAAAACATCCAGCTCTGCCCCCTACATTTCACATGCATTCCTGCTTGATTTAGTTACACAACATTACTGCTTGTGTTGACAGTTCATAAAATGTATTTAGTGACTGGCTTAAAGATCTGTCAGTATTATCTAACTGACAATTATAAGGTTGGCATCAAGGTTAGATTAAAGCTGAGGTCTTGATTCTGTAGGTAAAACAGATTGTGACTATACAGGAACTTGGCTAGATATTGACGTGATTCTGTACAGTGGAGAAAACAAATCATATTTACTCATTAAATATTAGTAGAACAGCAGAAGTACAATATGTTGCAGTTAATAACATTGCATATAACATTACATATAGATAAGTAAATATCCAGCACTGAAAACGTAAAGTTTAACTACTTAAGGACCATGCTGATTGAAATCTACGCCCTGTTTTGATGGCTACCTAACTGCCAGGGCGTAGATTTCAATACACCGACACCGCGCGTTCTCTCACCGCTTTCATTGCTCCCGACGATCTCGCCGCTGTCTTCCCCCCACAGCTCACTCGCTCTGCCGTCTCTATAACCCTGACCCTGTTTATCCACATAAGTGGCTACCATTGGCTTACATTGAGAGGCAGGGTTAGGAGCCAACGAAAGCGGCTCCTGACCAGCTCACAGAAAATTCTGCTGTCATAGAGATGGCAGAGTGAGGGGCCCAGGATCCCGACGTGTGGCAGTGATGGCGATTGCAGCAGGTATGTGCAGCGATTCACCGGTATTCGTCACTATTCCTCCGTTTCTTGTACCAGCGGTCTTTGGTCCTTAAGTGGGCAGAGACTGCTGGTAATTTAGGGGTTAAACTCAAATAACAGCCAAAATATCTGTATTCATGAAGGAAATGTCTCTGTCCTGAGATGAGAGTGAAGTCTTTCATCTAGGTAGATTAAGTGAAAAACTTTCCTCTCATCATTCCACATCTGAAAGCACAAGACATGAGACAAGACTGGGATTTTTTTTTACGCATTTCACTGGTTTTTTTAGCGCCATGTACAAAATGATTTGGTTGGTAGTCCTAGGTGAATCATATTCACAAAAAGCAAATAAAAAAAAATCTCTCTTGGCACTGTCCTAAATAATGATATTCTGTACCCAAGCATAATGGATGGCCAATGCTATGTGAATAATAGTTGAAGCAGAATTGTGCAAAATGTTGTATGCAAAATTATGCAGCTTGAAAATGGACCAATCGAATCCCACCAAAGTGAAATTCAGTTGCTTCATTTTCAAGCGCCATGTATTTGCTTTCAAAATGTGCATAATCCTTACTTGCTTCATCTCACTGGAAACATGTTGAAGGTTAACTGCTGATTCTCCACTACTGAACACTGGGCAATGGAAGCATAACATTACTAAGTGTTGTCTCAGTACATAGTGATTCAGTGCAATACATTTTGGTGACATTTCATGGTAAGTTAATTACTGGTAAATCAAGCAGACAATATTCTGTGATTTGTTTTTGTCGGTTGCCTAAGCTTAACTTACCCTTGTAAGGTACACCCATTCCTGACACTTAATCCTTACCCCTCTTTTGTCTTCCCAATGTAAGTTCTCTTCTGACTCTTCTGACGCTGGTACCCAAACTATCCATACATTCTAGCAATACAATTTAGATACATATTGTCCATGCTGTTCAAAGGAGTGCATTCAACCAGATGGCTCCCCAATAAGTCCTGATTCCTCAATCATTACTGATGAGAAATCAGGACTTATGGGGAGCCATCCTTTCCGCTTAGGCCACATATTTGCTTGGAAAGCCAGAACAAAACCTAATAGAGAGAAACACATAAATGAATAGGCCATTTGAGAGTCAAAGTTTTAACATCCAATTACACATAATGCTGGAGATGGCACATGCAAACCACGATGATTTGCCAAACTATTTGTTCTCTTTTTACAACTATATATATATATATATATATATATATATATATATATATATATATATATATATATATATATATATATATTGATAAGTGAACTCCTCTGGTTGTATTTATTAGCAGTTTGGCATAACAGTGTGATATATATTATTGTATATGGAAACATGAAGTTGTACTGGAGCTTAACCATCATCCGCTGGTATTACGGTGCTCTTCCACAAGGGGGCGTTATGGATGCCTGGACAAACATCTTTGGACAATAAGAGTGCAATGCAGGCATTAGTGGGTAACAATTACATATGAAGTTCATGTATATTACATCAACAGCATTAATGTCAGTGAATACAGATACATATACAAGATAACAAGGCTCAGTGTAATATAATCAAGTCAAACAAACACATGCTGTTTTGGCAGCAAATACACTGAATAATAGGAGGAGAGTCCAATCCTAACAGACTTACAACCAATAGGAGACAGGTATGTATATGTCAAGTAAATTGACATAAAAGTCATAGCTGAGAAGGAAGCAGGTCAGCTGGTACTTAAATTGTAAATGTGTAATTATGTCTGGAGAATGACTTTGAGAGTATAGTCTATATTTGTCTAAAGATGCATCATTCTAATCAGTTTCCTGCCAGGGATCAAATAGTCGCAAATGGCAAAACACCACGGGCCTCATCCAATTCACTTTTAAGTTTTCTTCTAGGTGATAATTTTCATCTTCTGCTTAAAACAAAGCACTCTGTAATTGAAAAGGTACCAAAAATTATAAAGAAAAGTACTGCTAAAGTTAATCTGAGTATTTTTTTTCTCTTGCTGGTAGCTTAAAAGGCATGTTATTGATAAAATGTTAAATATCACCTAGTAGAAAACTTAGACGAAAAAGTGAATATGCTTTTACAATGGGCTTTCAAATGATCTTTGATTCCATGCAATGCCCCAACATGTGCAAGACTGATTTACCATTGATCAACAGTCAATATGAATCTTTGGACAGGATCATTTGTCAATCAGGAATAAATATTGATTTATATTTAACAGTACTAAGGATATGTTTGAAGATTTGAAAACCGAGATTGCAATGAAGGATACAAACATTATTAATTACATATGAAAACCCAATAACCTAGGTTAAAAAGTAATTCCATACATTACCTGAACTAGCATAAAACATCAAACTTGCAACCATCTAACTGAAAAGTCAAGACCAAGTTTCTATGAATCCTTTATCCTTGGCAAAACGGGATGCAGAGCCACCAGTCTATGGAAGTGAAAGGAAAATGGCACAGAGAAGTTCCTGCAAGTATATATATTTTTAAACATATGGATTAACATGATGCTTATGCATTTTACACATGTTCAGGCTTGATTCCTCTGGGGAATAAAGGTTGGCATACGCAAATAATGGCTTCATAGTTTTGCATTGCATTGGAACCTTTAAAACTATGTTATGGCAATGTGAACATTAGAGTTCTGCTGAAAACTTGCTTAAAGTGGATCCGAGGTGAACTTTAATCATTGCATAATTGTGTTCCTTTCCTATGGTTTATAGGGCATTCCTCAAGCCAAATACTTTTTTGTTTTTGTTTTAATACTCGAATTCCCTATAAACTAAATAAACCACGCCCACAGGCTTTCAGAGACCCTTGGCAGTAGCAAGGGCTCATGGGAGCTCAGTCTGGGCAGGAGGAGGAGGGGGTGTTACTAGACATTGATTTCAGAGGCAGAGGGGAGGAGAGAGGAGGGGGATTAGGTTTTTTTTCACAGGCTGAGTGCTGAAGATACAGATAAGCCTGCCTCTGTGTAATGTTTATAAACAACATGGCTGCTGTCATTGTATCACAGGAAGAAATAATAATTTTCTATTAAAGCTGTTTGCAGCTAGATTTGCTATCTAAACTTTAGATAAGATATATAGACAAGTTACTTGTTATACTTAGTTTTTCATCTTGGATCTGCTTTAACATCTACTGTGGCTCAGTTCAAGTAAATGACCAACACTGGTTAGATATTGATTGTTTACCTGATCTACCAATAGCTGCACAATATTTTCTGAACATAATGCTAATAAACATGCACATGTCTGTAAGATCCATAGTTTACCTAGCTGGACTTGAAGATGTCACATAAAAAAACAGGAGTCCACTAAACAGGATGGTGTGTTCCTAAAAAATAAATGAAATAAATGTATAGATGCCCATGGGTTCACAATGTGATTGTGACTTAGGGTGGTAAATAATCAGAAGGTAATACTAATTATGATCAAATAGATACATTATTGATAGATTTTATATCAAATACATTAGAACATGATGCTGGTCATGGAGAGAAAGATTATGGTTTAAAATGTTTAAAAAGTATTGGCAGTCATTAATTTTTGCACATGCCGACAAAAAAATTGCACAATACACTGAGAGCAAAGAAAAAAATAAGCTTAAAGGATACCCGAAGTGACATGTGACATGATGAGATAGACATGTGTATGTACAGTGCCTGGCACACACATAACTAGGCTGTGTTCCTTTTTTACTTTCTCTGCCTGAAAGAGTTACATATCAGGTATGTAAGTGGCTGACTCAGTCCTGATTCAGACAGGAAGTGACTACAGTGTGATCCTCACTGATAAGAAATTCCCCTTTTTATCTCTTTCTTGCTCTCAGAAGCCATTTTCTGCTAGGAAAGTGTTTTATAATTGGAATTTCTTATCAGTGAGGGTCACACTGTAGTCACTTCCTGTCTGAGTCAGGACTGAGTCAGCCACTTACATGCCTGATATGTAACTCTTTCAGGCATAGAAAGAAAAAAAGGAGCACAGCATAGTTATTAGTGTACTTGGCACTGTACATACACATGTCTATCTCATCATGTCACATGTCACTTCGGGTACCTTTTAAAGTGAACCTGAACTGAAGCAAAACAAAAAAAAGAGCTTCACTTATATGGGGCTTCTACCAGTGCCCTGCAGCCGTCCTGTACCCGCGTCATCACGGAACGATCCTCCGGTCCCGCTCAGTGACTGAGTTTCGTTTTTGGTGACCCAGCCATGTGGATGGCCACTGCACTGTGTGCATACTCGATCATGCTCCTGCCGCCAGGAGCATCCTACGCATGTGCAATATGAGAAAATCTCCTACTGTGCATGTGCAGGATGCTCCTGCCGATGGGAGCATGATCAAATACACGCACGGCCAGGACCGTGCAGGCGCAGTGGCCATCTACTGGCCCAGTTGCTGAAAACAAAATTTAGCCGCTGCGGGGGACCAGAAGTTCGTTCCATGATGGCATGGGCACAGGGTGGCTGCAGGGGGCTAGTAGAAGTCCCAGGTAAGTAAAACTATTTTTTTTTTTTTTTAGTTTCAGTTTAGGTTTGCTTTAACCCTCTGGGCGATACAATTACATCACCCAGGAGGGAGCGCAGCACTTTTTTAAAAAATTTTTAGTTTTTAAATCATGTAGCGAGCCCTGGGCTCGCTACATGATAGCCGCTGCGCAGCAGCATCCCCCCACCCACTCCGATCGCCTTCGGCGATCAGAGTAAGCAGGAAATCCCGTTCAGAACGGGATTTCCTGCTGGGCTTCCCCGGTCGCCATGGCGACCGGGCGGGATGACGTCACCGACGTCATGGACGTCGTGACATCAGAGGGAGTCCCGATCCACCCCTCAGCGCTGCCTGACACTGATTGGCCAGGCTGCGCAAGGGGTCTGGGGGGGGGGGGGCTGCGCGGCATGGCGGGTATATTAAAGCAGGAAATCTGATTCAGGAGGGGGAAGGCTTGGGCTTGAAAAGACTCCACAAAAGAGTGGCTCAGCTATAATGATTCCAGGTCAAACCTCGACTGACTCAGTCAGGGATTCTTATCACAGCTGATTATAGACAGATTAAGCAGAGAAGATTTAAACTAAAAGCAGGGTAGGTGTTTACTGTCATGTTCCCACTGATAAATGTAATAAAATACATGAGGGTGCTTCGTCTCTGGTTCTCTTTAAAGGGAACCTAAACTGTGAAGTATATGGATTTTTCCTTTTAAAATAATACAGGTTGCCTGACTCTCCTGCTGATCCTGTGTCTCTATCTCTAACACTTGTAGCCACAGCCCCTGAACAAGCATGCAGATCAGGTGCTCTGTCTAAAGTCAGATTGGATTAGCTGCATGCTTTTTTCAGGTATGTGATTATGCCACTACTGCAGCCAAAGAGATCAGCAGGACTGCCAAGCAACTGGTATTGTTTAAAAGGAAACATGCATATCCCTTTTAGCAAAATCAGGTTGCGCTGGGCAAGTGTATTGCTAGATAATAATAGTACTAATAGTGATTTAATGATGCCAATTGTGCGTGAAACCAAATATAATTTTATTTCCTCATATATAAAAATATCCACGACAAAAGTTAGAAATCATTCCTTATGACAATCAGTACCAGCTCATTAGCATTTCCAAATTCTTTCAAATTCATATAAATGCTTCACAATAAAAATCAGTATAAGTCAATCATGCATGACCCTCAAGCATACATAGACTGCCCAATGTGTGCTTATAAAAAAAGGTTGGGTGTTAGGAAAAAATGTCAAAAAATGTTTTATGGATTTGTATATATATATATATAAAATTGCCTATGTAAAGGGACAATAAGAAACAGTAGGTATAAGATGATAATCTGTATTTGGCTCTTACAAGAGTATAGTTCCAATTAGGTTATGCTTAGTTCATTGGTTGTAAAGTTATTTGATCAGGACCCAGAGGGAACTGTCCGGAATAGACTTGCCTCAATATTTCCATAACGATATCTTGGATTTTTGCATGATACACACTTTTTGCAAGAATGAGAACTTGAGAATGCGTTTTCTACTGCCCATATATTTTCACAAAAATTCTCTTTTGTGAGAATAATGGGACATACAGTAAAAATAAAATGGCCGATACTAGACTGAGTCTCACTACGATTCCCAGGTGTGGTAGTGGCTAATGGTAAGCAAACTTGACATATTTATTGCACCATAATTCTTGTGAAAATGTCACATACGGAAGAGAATATCCTTGAACATACATGGGCATAACAAAGTATATTTTCACACAGGTAAGAAAATATGTGGGCAACACAATACTCACTTCTGCCAAATGCATTAAAGTCTAGGGGCATAAGAAAACATATTCTCACACACATCAGTATATGTGCAAAAATAGATTGGCATACATGTGAAAACACATTTTCACCAAATACATCGAAGTCAGTGAGAATGAGAAAACATGTTCAAGAAAATGTAAATTTTTGTAAAAATGTGTACCTTGTAAAATTCCATTATATTTTTGTGGAAATATCGCGACAGGCAAAAATGCTAATTTAGATGTGAAAATTAAAATACGAGCTCATGGTGGCAAAGTTCTGTTACCTATGTACCCTTCAAATGCTGGTCTTTGTGCTAACCTTTTTGTGTATTTCAGCTGCATCGCTAAAGAAAATTCCAATGCAAATTTGAAACCTTTTCTAGACTTTAGCAACATGTTAAAAATGTCAGTCAGATGTCTGAGAACCTGAGATATCATCTGAAAAAAAGATCTGGCAGTGACTCTCTTAGCTTCTTTGCTGCAAATAATTTTAAGGCACCTTTTAAATTAAACACATTGTGGTACTCTCCTGCCGCAGCTCGTTGCAGGGGCCATTAAAGTCAATGGGACATGACACACTGCCTGCAATGCGACGGGATGCACTTGCTCTGTGAACCGCAGAAGTAACGCGCAAGCTGCAGGGCGTTACGGTGTGACTTCAGAGGTAATCCCAGAAGTGCACCGGAAGTTCCGTGTTCTTGTCTTTTTTTCTTTGGTCTCACTGTAGCAACTTTGTGCGGTGCAACTTTTCTGCTGTGGTGCTATTGTTCTAAATCGCACCACAACAGTGTAAAAGGACCCTCATGGCTGAAATCTTAAGGAGATCTAAAATGTGTTCTGAAAATCATGCAACTCTCCAAAACCTTTCTCTTTGTAATAAAATACATCAAATGCTGTTCATTTCGATAATTACCTAAAACAGTGGCTCACAACGTATAATGTCTCAATTAAATTGTTTTTGACTAAAAAGATGCAGCAAACAACTGTGATGTTTCACTGTATTTATTTCAAACAACCAATTGTCAAAAGAGAAAATTACAATTTTTTTTTAAAGTCTCTGGTATTTGATTGGATGCCGGGAATGAACAAAGAAGTACAGGTTTATAAAAAAACATTGCAAAGAAAACTGAAGCAAACCAGTGAAATCTTAGTAGTTGAGTGGAAATGAAATCTGAGTGGTTACTGTAGATAAGCACTCCACTTGTGTGCTAATTTTCTTTACAGCTGTTTTGTTAAAATTCTAGTGAAACATCACTAGTCACCCATGGATTTCTTATTTGGTAAGTCAGCCTCAAGGCATTCTAGGTTGTGAATAGAACAAAAAGTTTGAGGTTTTGTATAGACTATAACACGAATAGCTTAACCCTTAGACTGCCATCCAACGTCCATAGGTGTTCTGTGCCACAAACGTCTAAAAGCTTCTTAATACAAAAACTACTTCCGCTTGCAGCGGATGTCTATAGGATTTTTTTGCCCCCTTTGACACGAATGTCCAAAAGGCATTTAGTATTTAGTTAACACTACTACCGACTAATTTGGATTATGGCAAATGTAGATTTGGGCAAGACGTTTAATAAACACAATACAAACATAACTAGCACTGGCGTATAGCATTTGTAAAAAAATAAAAAATAAAAAAGGCAGTCTAAGGGTTAAGAATCTAGCTTTGTTGTGGAATAGATCCCACAAAAATATTGTTGCACACTTTAAAGCAAATCTGAAGCAAAAAAACCCAAAAAAACAAAAAACAAACTTCTGATATAACGAAATGTATGTGTACTACTGATAAGGAATAGATCATTAGTAGCAAAGAAAAGAGTCTCATTTTTTTTCCGGTTAAATAGCTTTTTTTTAATAACATTGCATCATTCTGTCACAGTTGCAGATTTAAACGCTTTACTCTGTCTTTTAAACTATAAAATAAAAACAGAAATAAAGACCCTTTGAACCTTCCTGCAGTAAAACCTTATCTCAAACTGTCTCTCGTTTCTTTGTTTGTTTAAAGGGAACCTAAATCGAAATTAAAAAAAGAGTTTAACTTACCTGGGGCTTCTACCACCCACCTGGAGCCATCCTGTGCCCACGGCATCACTGAGCAATCCTCCAGTCCCCCACAGTGGCCCTCAGTATGTTAACAGCCACTGGGCATGCCTGGCCGTGGTCGTGCATGTCCTCAATCACGCTGCCGTAGTTGGGAGCATTCTGTGCATGCGCAGTACAGATTTCCCTGTACTGTGCATACGCAGAGTGTCCCACCCATGGAAGTGCAATCAGGAGGCATGCGGAACGGGGCTACACATCCAAATGAAAGAGGGGCACTGCAAGGGACTGGAGAATCGCTCAGTGACGGCGCAGGCACAAGGTGGCTGCAGGGGGCTGGTAGAAGCCCCAGGTAAGTTAAACTCATTTTTTTTATCAATTCAGGTTAAATTTAAGTGCTTCTGACTGTATTTGAACCAATGGGTCGAAGAGCTCAGAGTTGACCCCCAAGAGAGACAGCAAAATTCAATGGCGAAATGCTGCACATGTGAGATATTTTCCAAATTAATTGATTAATTAATTTTATCCAGTTTCATGGTTTGTATAAGCCCTCTTTATAGCACAAGTGGCATAACCAGCTCTGAGGCCACACTCTATCCTTATCAATCTGAGCAAGCCTGCTTGGCCATAGTCCTTCCCCAGTATGCTGATTATACAATGAAGAGTAGCGGTATAATAATAACTCAGGTCAGCTGCCAATCCCTGCGCTCCTTCATTGGGAAGAATTGGGTGGGGTGGGCATGAATAGCAGAGGGTGATTTAGCTCCAATGACAAGTATTCAGGAAGTCCTAGAGCACATGGGAACAGTGCAAATTACATTCTTTAAACTGAATTTAGGTATTTACATTAAACTCTTAATACTGTCACTTAGATTTATTTAATATTAGGAATAAAAAGAAGACAGGGAGCTAATAATATTCATTAATAATATAATAAAAAATAATATTTTTAACTGGAAGTGATTTAAGACGTAGCAGCGATGTTGACATTTCTTCAGTCTGGTCTACAGCGCTGTGATCTTAACTCCCATTTGCTACTTTCATGTTAAGCATACATCTAGAAATAATCCCCTGAGTTATGCACTCTATACATGCGTGCATTTGGTTATGTAGGAAGATTACACCTATTAAGAGAAATTAAAACAAAGTCACCCTCCATGCTTTCTTTAATTGGTAGCTTTTTTCCCCACTGCATTGTTTATCATTTCACCCAGATCTGGGGACAGTCTCAAGAACTTGGCATATCTGCAGCTGATGACAGCACAAGGTGTGACTTCCCAGGGGGACTCTGAATAGGACACTAGGAGAATACACACATTCTTCAACAAGACTCCATGTGCCCGTATGCAAGGAGAGCGAGAGCCAAACAAGCCCAACTCGGTTGCCTGGGGTCTAAACATGAGTTTCTCTCCTCTGGAACAGAAAAACCTTCTTTGTCAAACCTGTTAGTGCCTTTGTTCGGAGAATAAAAGCTAAAGACAACTTGCACAGCCTGAGCTGGGAACTCTGCCTTAAGTCCGGACCTGACACTATTCACAAGCTCTTGACAAGGACAAAAAGGGGGAAATTAGGCCTAAAATCTAGCAGGCAGATGTCCAGGGTTAAAACAGGTTATTTGTTAATTGCCTTTGTGTTTTTTAAGGGGAGGGAATGGATGGCTGAAGAAGAGACCTGTTTGGATTAATAATAAAATACAAAAAGTTAGCACTCCACATGTGATGTGATTCATTTCAGAGTAATTCCTATTTTAAGCTGTTAATATGGATGAGTTAAATGAGACACAGGCTGCATTTGTTTGGTTCACAAATGTATCAGCCTAAATCCAGGCACAGGTTTTATGCATTTAATAGTATTATTATTTGACATGAATTTTACATTTATTGCAACTATAAAGACGTTGTATTTTTTTAAATGTTGTACTTTTTTCAGAATTAAAATGAAAGTAATATAGGAATCAGGAATTGTGGGCGCCTGGGCCTAATGGACTATTTGGGTGCCCCAGAGGTGCTAATGCTAAAAACGATATATAACGTTTTGAAATTAGCTTTAAGAATTATAATACTGTAATTATCATTTTGAACTTTATAATCCAACAAATGTATCACTTTTTGTATTAACATTATTTGCAGTGGTGATGCAGAGAGTTTTAGGGTTAGGCGTCAGGAAGGGGGGTTTTAGGGTTAGGCACCACCTGAAAGGTCTTAGGGTTAGGCACCACCAGGGGGGTTTTAGGCTTAGGCACCACCAGGGGGG
This sequence comes from Hyperolius riggenbachi, assembly GCF_040937935.1. NCBI lineage: Eukaryota > Metazoa > Chordata > Amphibia > Anura > Hyperoliidae > Hyperolius > Hyperolius riggenbachi. The sequence goes on along the minus strand of NC_090654.1, from coordinate 200,308,909 downwards.
ACTTAGGTTTAGGCACCATCAGGAGGGTCTTAGAGGGTCTTAGGGTTAGGCACCACTGGGGGGGGGGGGGGGGGCACAGGGTTAGGCACCACTGGGGGGGAGGGTCTTACTGTTAGGCACCACTGTGGGGGGTGTTAGGGTTAGGCACTACTGGGGCTGGTCTTATGGTAAGGCATCTGTAAAGAGAGGATTCTGTGTAAGAGTAGGGTTAGGTATAGTTGTAGTGAAATATTGGTAAGGATACCAATGTTTTACTATGCTTATTATGACTCTAATTCAGTGGCTGGATAGTGTACTGGTTAAGAGCTTTGCCTCTGACACAGGGGACCAGGGTTCGATTTTCTGCTCTGCCTGTTCATTAAGCCACCACCTATTCAGTAGGAGAACTTGGGCAAGACTCCCTAACACTGCTACTGCTTATAGAGTGCATTCTAGTGGCTGCAGCTCTGGTGCTTTGAGTCAGCCAGGAGAAAAGCATGATATAAAGTGTCTGTGTCTAAATATAGTTTCATTGTTATAGATGATATTTTGTAATGTTATTACAGTTATTCTAACATATTTACTATTTTATCTCAGATAAAGACAATATCTTAAAATTTTAGCTATACCATGCACCCTTTTTTTTCCTGGCGCCCTTATTTGATGTGTGTAGTCATATTGAGGCTGGGAACACACTTAGCAGAAACGCTAGCGTTGCGGAAAATGCAGCGTTTTTGCCTGCAATGGTAGTCAATGGACTGCATAAAAAAATGCATGTAAAAAAAGCATATGCTGTTTGTGTGCGTTTTAAAACATACATTTAAAAAAAACACTGGTTTCTGTTTTTTTTTTCAAAAACGCACATAATGAAAGTCAATGGTAACGCAATGCGTTTACAATACAATGCGTTTTGTATGCATTTTTCATGCATTTTTATATGCATTTTTTTTTTAGTTTTCTGATGTATTTCCACTTCCTGTTGTCTTCCTAGTGATTTGCATAACACACAATAGAAAAACGCATGGAAAATGCATATAAAACGCATATGCATTTTGTATATGCAAACATGTTAAAACGCACGCAAAATGCAAGAAAAATGCATATGCGGAAAAAACCCCGCAAACACACAAAAAATGCATTAAAAAATGCAAAAACGCACATGATAGAAAACGCGACCTTTCACACACAGCCACGTGTGCACCCAGCCATAGTCATCTCCTTCTCAGCAACTCACATCTACCTACTGACTAGTAGGAAGCATTTCTGTCTGAAGCCATGTCAAAGTCCATCAGTCAGTCGTAAAACACAGCTTTAGATGCATGCCTGTGTGACTGAAGGGTGTGTAAACAGATAGCTGTAGGATGCTGCTAATGAGAAGATGAAGATCTACAAATTTTAGCAGCAGATTTTTTTTTAACCACTACAGGACCACAGGATCCCCCCCCCCCCCCCCTTCACCCAGTGACCAGGCTATTTTTACAATTAAGTGCTCTGCAGCTTTAACTGTGTGCTGCAGAGCCATACAACCTAGCACACACGTACATCCCCCCCTCTTATTTGGCTTTCTGTTGATGGGCTTTTTTTTATGAATTAGTTATTTTTTTACATTAAAAATTACTATTTTTTTTTCTTCCCTCCCTCCCCCGCCAGTCAATCAGGGTGATCCTCTCTCATAGGCATCAGCCTATAAGAGGGGATTGTGATCAGAGGCGAGCCTCTCCAGGGGACAGCCGAGTGACACGGCTGTCCCCAGTACAGCGCTGCATTAGATCGCAGTGTTGTACAACAAAAGAAATCGCCATTTCTTTTTTTTTTTTTCAGTCTGCTTGTGGTGATCGCCGCTGGCAGACTGTTGAGCGCAATCCCTGCTAATCTCCGCCCAACGCTCTTGGCGCCTTTCGGCGTTACACGGTCCGGGTGTTGCCACCTTTCCGACGCTGATTGGCATTAGGCGGTCGAGAACGGATTAATGCGCAAAATCTTCAGAATTTATTTTGTAGCAGTAAAGTATTGCAACGTGTTAGCCATAAGTAAAAGCAAGAAGTTTTGAATGGTATCATCCTGATTCAAAAGTTCTTGCTAGAATTTTTTTTACAAGCCCTTTTTATATATAATTAAAATCCATTAACAGGATTTTTTTTCTATTAATCCCCACCAAATAATATTTTCTGTATAGCTCCTATTCTACAAAATTCTTCTATTTTTACTTTGGAGGGTTTTAAAGTTCAGGGTCACAAACCCCACAACCTGGCCATAAATGGAGCTCTCAAAGCTGGGATTGATGTCACCTGGTGTGTAAACTCATGGTGTCACACCTCTCTTACACCATGAGACTCCAACTTCACCAGGTTAAACCAAACTAATGATGATCGTAATCAGCTAATTATCCAAATTCTCCCTCTATTTTTTGCACTTTTGCCTATACATAATTATGATTTGTACATTTAATAGATTTTGCATAGTCATTTGTAATTTCGCGTAAAATTCTGCGTAATATTCGCGTAATTTTGTGCCAACTTTGGCAGTGAATAGCAAAGCCCCCATACATGCTATTGCTACTAAAAGTGCTACATATGTTAAGGTGAATAGTGAATACAAGTCAAAAAAAGTTTTTGAGAAAACCAATTATGAAAATGCAAAAAAAAAAATGGTTTTTAAACTCTGAAAAATGCCAATTTTAAAAACCATTTTTTCTTAGCAATTTTAAAATTATGTGAAACTTCTTAAAAATTACACGAAAAATTATACAAAATTATGAAATATTGCTATTACATACAAAATGAATTAAACATTTCCTTGAAATTTCGCATTACGATTACGATGCGTAATTGCAAATTTCGATGCAAAATTTTGCATATGCGAAATTTCGGCCCACCACTAAACAAAACCAATAATACTTTTTATAGTATTGTTACTTGTTACTGCGAGTGCTGAAACTGAGCGCTGTCATAGCAGCAATGCTATGCTGTGAGCCCCACGTAACAGTAATTCAGGGCTCTGGTGGTTTCCAGACCCAGAATCACATCTCCCTCCAAGTTGCTACAACTCAGAGGGGATAATATTTAACCCTGCCGGAGAGTTAAATATTATCCATGTTAAATATGATTATATTATCAGGTAAATATGATTACGCAAAATTTTGCATACATTTTTGCAGTTATGCCCATACGTAATTACGATTTGCAAATTCAATTCATTTCATGTAACCATTCGTAATTTCATGTAATTTTTTTGGTCATTTTATGCTGACTTTTGCAGTTACTAGCAAAGCCCCTATGCAAGCTATTGCCACCCAAAAAAATTTTCAAAAGTAGCTTGTAGTTTTTGAGAAAATTTATTTTAAAAATGCAAAGGGAAACTGGTTTTTAAACTCAGAAAAATTACATTTTAAAAACTATTTTTCCTTTTCATTTTGAAAACAGATTTCTCAAAAACTACAAGATTTTTTTGAAAAGTTATATTTTTGACTTGCACCCACTGTTCTCCTTAACATATGTAGCAATTTTGGTGGCAATAGCTTGTATGAAGGCTGTGTTATTAACCACTAAGTCAGCATAAAATTACATGAAAATACGATTACACTTACAAACAAAATTAATTAAAATTTTTCCTGAAATTTCGCATTACAATTGCACATCGTAATTGAAAATTTCAATGTGAAATTACATCTTTGCGGAATTTGTGCTCATCGCTATTGAAATGTCAGGGAAGAGTACTGCAGTGCGACGCAGTGTGCTAGAGGCCCTACTCTCTCTACCTCATCCTCAATCTCTCTTTCTCCCTTTTGTTTTCTCACAAATACACACAAATTTATTGTGCCTCTCGGTCTAAAACAGTCATTCTTTAGTAATCAGAAGTTTACTTTCCAGCGTTTCAAAAAACAAACTGTGAAACATTTAATTTGGCAGAAGAACTGACTTTCTTTTGGCATAGCCTTCTATGAAGACGTGTCAGAATCAGTGATGCTTAAATCCGAACTTTGGGTGAACCCTGATAGTTGTTATCCGGATATCACCCAGTAAACCTGTGCGGGGGGTGGGCGGGGGGTCAATATTACCTGTCTGAAGTCTTCTTCGTCCGTCCCTTGGCGCCTCCCACGATGCGCTCCACGCGCGTCACGTGAGTACAAACACTTCCTACTTCAACCAGGAAGGAGGAAGTGTTTGTAATCACGTGACCGCTGCTTGGACCGCATCGTGGGAGGCACCAAGGGCTGGACCAAAGAAGATGTCAGGCAGGTAAGATTGACCCCCCCCCCCCCCCCGCCCAGCCCGCACAGGTTTACTGGGTGATATCTGGATAGAACTATCCGGATTCAGCCAAAGTTCGCATTTGAGTATCACTGGTCAGAATGATATCACAAAGTCATCCAACCATAAACAACTTTTAGCAATACTGTTTTTCATGGTTTATTAGCTTTAGATGAGAAAATGATCCCATTAGAGCAGCAGTGCACTTATGCAAGCAGGTTAAGGTGCACATGCCATAACAAACCCATTGCTATGGCATGTAGTAGGGATGGTCGGAAATGCCAATCCGCCGGAAATCGCGGAAATTCCGCCCGACTTTAACATTGATTTTCTCAAAAACTATAAGGTCTTTTTGAAAACTTTTTTTTGCATCTTGTTCACAAGATTCTGTTTAATAAACCCTGAAGATTTGGCTTTTTCTAGGACTTACTGGAGCTTTGCTATTAACCGCTAATGTCGGTGGATTTTTACTGTAATGTAAAATGCAGAAAATAGGCAGGTGCAGATTTTCTGAATTTTACATTACAGTAAAAATCCGCCGAATTTAGCGGTTAATAGCAAAGCCCCCGTAAGTCCTAGAAACACCACACTTTCATGGTTTATTAAACTAAACAAGATGCAAAAAAAGTTTTCAAAAGGACTTTATAGTTTTTGAGAAAATTGATGTTAAAGTCGGCTGAAATTTCCGCTATTTCCGGCGGAAATTTCCGTGATTTCCGGCGGAAATCCGGCTACCGCACTTGCATAACCGATTTCCGCATTCAGATGCGGAAATGCAATTTCCGATCGGAATTTCGGAAAATGCATTTCCGCGGAATCCAAATGAGCATCCCTAGCATGTAGCAGTATTACAATACACAAGTCATTCTGTCATTTAATGTTGTCATAAATTATTTTTTTCATCTCATTTTTCAGTCTGCTATGCATGCCTCAAAGCTGAGAAATACAGACAGATACTTATCCATCATTCAATACCATCAGGGAGGTGTATGATTGGCCCCAAATGTATTCTGCAGCAGGACAATGACCCCAAACATACAGCAAAAGTTATTAAAAACTATCTACAGTCTAAAGAAGAGGAAGAAGTCCTGGAAGTGATGGTATGGCCCCCACAGAGCCCTGATCTCAACATCATTGAGTGTGTCTGGGATTACATGAAGAGACAGAAGGATGTGGTTAATTCTCCAAGATGTTTGGAACAACCTACCAGCTAAGTTCCTCCAAAAACTGTGTGCAAGTACCTAGAAGAACTGATGCGGTTTTGAAGGCAAAGGGTGGTCACACCAAATACTGATTTGATTTACTTCTCTCTTTTGTACATTCACTGCATTTTTGTTGATTGATGAAAATAAATGATTAACAATTCCGTATATATATATATATATATATATATATATATATATATATATATATATATATATATATATATATATATATATATATATATGTATATATATATATATATATATATATATATATATATATATATATATATGTATATATATATATATATATATATATATATATATATATATACACACACACACACACACACACAGGGGCGTAACTAAGAGCCCCCGGGCCCCCCTGCAGAAATTGTGAGCGGGCCCCCCTCCCCCGGGGCCCACTCGTGGCCATTTTGGGGGGCTGGAGGCAGGGTCGGACTGGGACACTGGGGGCCCACCAAAGAGATTTCAACCTGGGGCCCACACATCCCATGATGGCAGTGAAAAAAAGGGCGTGACCATGCACCGGAAGGTGGGCGTGGTCATGATGTATTATGGACAGGGACAAATGTACATGATCTTAGCAGCATTGTAATTCAGAGACACTGCTGCACAGCAAAACTTTGCATAGAGTCCCCTCCTTCAATATAAAGTAATGTCCTACTTTGCAGAGGTTGCGACCGCAGAGGTTGCAACTGCATCGGGGCCCTTGGGCCAAAGGGGCCCGAAGAGCCCTCCCTCAACTACAGTATGGCCTCTCTATTGGTCCTGTGCTCATAATAATCACTTCTATAGATACTTTGAACAGTGGTAATCATTAACAAGCAATTTCCTATCCCTTTCTTGCACCTCTGACACTGTAGTTGCCATTGGCAGGTTTTGGTGCGTCGTATCAATTGTTATATATAGAGTGCTTGGGGGGCCCCATTGTAAAATTTGCATCGAGGCCTACAGATCCTTAGCTACGCCACTGCTCTCAGCATGAGGGATTACAGCACTGAGAAGAGAATTTTTGTGCTGCAGGCAGCAATTGGAGCTCTGTCAGACAAGGAGGGGGGGCCCACCAGAGACCTGGAGGCAGAGCCCACCGAGGTAAAAAACTGCACTACTGTGGCCCAGTCTGACCCTGGCTGGAGGGGTTGCAGCATGATTGGAAAGCTATGGCCACATTCGGCGGGGAGGGGGGAAGGTCCCCCCCTCCCTCACTTCGGGCTTTCCCCTCTGTGCTCCCCTCCAGCTTCAATAGCTACATTAGTGCAGCGGAGCGGCGGGCAGCGGCAGGCAAACATGTCCCATATTTCTGTCATTTGCACTGTTATTTTAATCTGCTGTAAGATTTTATATTAACCCTGAGACAGGTGCTCAGAAGAGAGTAAGGAGTGATCAGGCAGGAAATAGAAAGGGCTACAAAATGGTACAATAATGAGTGTCTGTGGACTCAAGTAAGCATGGTAGAGGTTCCTTGCAAGTTTGAGCTCAATAATATCATCAAGAGTTTTGAGAACTGCATGAAGAGACATGAGGTGGAATGTGTAAGGTAGCCTACATGTACAGAACATTAGTGATTAGTTTTCCAAGATGTTTGAACAACTTACCAGACAAGCTCTTTTAAAATGTCTGTACCTAGAAAAGCTGATGGTGTTTTAAAGGCACACCAGGTGGTGGTCACACCAAATATTGATTTGATTTAGATTTATTTTCTGTTAATTCACTTTGCATTGTTAATTGATAAAAAATAAACTATTAACACTTCTGTTTGTGAAAGAATTCTTAGTTTACAGCATTTTTTCACGCTTGCCTTAAACTTTTGCATAGTATTATACATTTGTTAGCATGTGAGTGTTGAAAGGAGGAAAAAGTAGCTAAGAGTTAACTTGTTGAGGGGCAGAACGGGCTGACAAGACAAGAAAATTAAAAAAGAATTTAGGTGTGAATAATGTGGAGAAAAAGCCAGTATGAGTAAAAAAAGGGTTATGCAAGAAAGGGGAGGGGTAGAATGGTAAAGTATGGGTGCTGGAGGTTTCACAAGGGTGATTTTCCAACAGCTTTTAACACTTTCTTTTTTTAGAAGGAAATTAAATTCTACACAGTTTTATTAATTAAATAGTAAAAAAAAGGCTTATTTATGTGCTTTTAAATATTATTTATTTTGCATTTCATAAAAGGTAAACCGAGTGGTTTTGCTTTTTTTGGTTTAGTTCTCTCTTATTATTTTTTTCATTTATTGCACCAAAAACATAAAAATATGACTCCAGGAATCCAACTACTATCTGGTCTACAATAAGTTTATTTTTGCTGTCACAGTTTTGAAGATTTCAAAAACATTCACTGTAATCTTGTTCCAAATCAAAAAAGCAGCAGATTTCCAAAGTCTCAGATATATTATTAATGCTAACTTTGGGGCCTAACTGAAGGGAACTAAAGCGAGGGAGATATATCGGCTGCCATATTTATTTATTTATTTTTAAACAATGCATATTGCCTGGCTTTCCTGCTGATCCTTTGCCTTTAATACTTTTAGCAATAGACCCTGAACAAGCATGCAAATCAGGTGTCCTCTGACTGAGGTCTGACTGTATTAGCTGCATGCTTATTTCAGGTGTGAAATTCAGACACTATTGCAGCCAAATAGATCAGCAGGATAGCCAGGCAACTGGTATTGCTTAAATGGGTTTAAAACCCTGACATAATATTCAATAAAAACATGTTTTCCTACTTTGTATATGCCATACAGTTATCATATTTGCTTTTGTGCAAAAGTATTATTATTCATTTATAAGTTACAGCTTTCCAAAAGTACAGGTTTTTGCTTTGTGAGCTGACTTTGCATTTTATTAATAACTGCTTTTATTCATTCATTTCAATCAGGCAGACATGGTTTGACTCTCTCTCTCTGTGTATCCGGGAGCTCCTGCACAGTCAGAAAATGTGTCCCATTCCTTACTTGATACATTTAAGTAAACACAAGATTACATTGTTTAACTTTCGGATGCGGCAGGGAAGCTTGGCAGGGAAGCTTCTAAAGCCTGTGTTAACCCTTTGAATAGTCTTCTAGTAAAAAAAAAAATTCTGGTTGTATATAATATGCTGTAAATAATCTATCAGAGCAAAGAAGAAATTCTGGGTTATATTCCGCTTTAAAAGGACATATATATGGAAGCCTCGTTTTAGGTTTCCTTTAAAAAATGAGATATAGGGTGGGTCCAAGTGTTATCTAAATCTGAGAAACAGTTTGGCTTTACATGCAGCTCCAACATCTTATTAATCATATAAGTATTCTACCTGCCTTTTGCCAAAAGTAATGTCATCTATATGAGATAAATGATTCTCCCTTTAAACAATACAGATAGTGTTGAAAGCAGTCATTTTCAATTATTTTAATTTCCTGAACAGCAACAATGCATTCATTTATTTATTATCACCTTATTTGTTGCATTCAATTGTGTCGATAATGCTCAGAAGAAGCTTTCCTCTTTTCACTCTTTCAAAGTAATATCTTCTCACAGCGGTGGAGCTGCATGCTGACCATGCTGACACACTTCCTGTAAATGTAATGACACTATAAAGTTCCAGGAAAAAAAATGAAAGAAAAGAGGTTAACCATTTCAGGTACTATTTGACAGTATTCTATTGTTTGTAATAGCGGGATAAATCTTTTAGAGCAGAGGGGGTATTTTGGCTATTATTGCACTTAAAAAAAGTTTAAAGTTGCTGAAAACTTTGAAAAAATAAAATAATGTATCTAATAACAGACGTCTGTATGTGTCCACTTGTGCTTGCATTGTCTTCATTGGAAGTAGATGAAGACATTTCAACGTGACCCTAGTGATATATGGATTCTGCCATATTTATTTCCTACTAAGCAATACCAATTGCCTGCCAGTCCCATTGATTTTTTTTTGTCTTCAGTAGTGTATGAATCTTTAGTACATGTAAAAGATCGGTAGTAATTACAATATCCTTAATAGTGCTCCACCACAGTTCACAATCTTCTGTAAAACCAAAGGATATCTGTTTAGATAGCAACCAAGAAACCGATTCGGGAAAAAAAATCCTATCAAATCTCTTTTTGAATGTAAAAAGTATTCAGCACAAAAATTCATCAAAAAGGATTGATATACAGGTAGTCTCCGGTTAACACACGAGATAAGGGGCTGTAGGTTCGTCCTTAACCTGAATCTGTTCTTAAGTCGGAACAATGTGCTATCTCTGTCCCCTGTACCTCCTCTGTGCCCCCTTGTGCCTCCAGTGTTTCTTTCTGTGTCACCTCTGCCCTCTGTGCCTGCTTGTACACGTTTAAAAGTCTTGAATTTTTTAAAATTGATCTTCTCAAAAACTACAAGTCCAATTTGAAAAATGTTGGGGGGCTTGTTCCCTTGGAAACACTGAATCCATGCTGATCGTATCGGCTGGTCATTCGTAAGTTGGGTGTTTGTACGTCGGTGACTACTTGTATACTGTTTCTAACTATAAGAGCCAAAAATTACAATTATAAGGTAATGAATAGCGTGATGGGCTGCAATTATTTGTAGGTGACGACACCAGCTTGTTTCAAGACAGCGGCTTTTCAACAGGTGTGACTCTTCAACGGGCCCACAAGAACATCAACAATATCTGAGCAAACAGTGCATAGTAATTAGTGATAATCGTAATCAGCAAAACTACGATTTCGCTAAATTTCGTGTACATTTTTGCAATTACGCCTATACGTAATTACGATTTGCAAACTAAACTTCGTAGTAATTCATAATTTCGCATAAAAATGAGCATAATTTCACTTTGTGCCGAATTTGGAGATTAATAGCAAAGCCCCCATACATGCCACTGACACCAAAATTGCTACCTATGTTAAAGGAAATTGTGGGTACAAGGGAAAAAAAATAATTTTCAAAAAAGACCATATAGTTTTTGAGAAAATCGATTTTAAAAATGCAAAGAGAAATGGTTCTTAAACTTAAAATCCATTTTTCTTTGCATTTTTAAAATCGATTTTCTCAAAAACTACAATGTCTTTTTGAAAAATTATTTTTTTCACCTGTACTTAATATTCTCCTTAAAGAGGAGCTGTTAGGTATAAGGTCTCAGAGAAAATAAACACATATATCAGTAGCTAAAGATTGGCTGTACTTACATTACATATGCATTTAACTGTCCACGTTTGGATTTCACAGAATTTGTATATAGTATATGCAAAAATAGATGCTCCTGACAGCTCATGGCAGGCTCCATGTTTTTCTGTCAAATGTGTCGTCATGTCCTGCCTGCTTCCTGATCACAGATAAGCTCGTACTTGAACAACACAGTGTGCAGTGAATATTAATGAGCCATGTGGCTAGGAACAATAGCTGACTCCTGCAGTGTACTCTGCCCGGAGATTTATCAGTGCTACGCGCTGGACTGATTACAAGCTGCTGTAACGTCTCATTAGCAGCCGAGGGGAGGGCCCCAGAATGCTTTGCAGTATAGTATGCGGCTTGCGTCCTCTTGGGTTTTAACAGCCTTGCTGATAAGCACACATCAAAGGTAACTGAGATTTTTATCTTCACTAATGGCTTTTGGGCTTCCTTCTAAACTGTTTAACACAGGAGAATAGAGGTTTAAATTAGCTTCTGCAGCCTGACAGTTACATATTTGGTACCAATTTTGGTAGCAATAGCATGTATGGGGGCTTTGCTATTAACTGCCAAATTCGGCACAAAATTTCACAAAATTGGGCGAAAATGACAAAATTATGCAAAATTAGGACATACTACTATCACTTACGAAATCAATTACAATTTTCCCTAAAATTTGACATTACAATTATGGCACATGGGAGACACACAAGGAGGCACATGGGACATACAAGGAGGCATATGGGAGACACACAAGGAAGCACATGGGAGACACAAGAAGGCACATGGGACATACAAGGAGGCACAAGGGAGACACAAAGAGGCAAATGGGAGACACAAGGAGGCATGAGGGAGACACAAGGAGGCACATGTGACACACAAGGGAGACCAAGGAGACACGGGGGGACAGAGATGAGACAGAGCGTGACACTGGAGGCACAAAGGAAAGAGATGGCACAGTGTCCCGACTTAAGAACGGATTCGGGTTAAGAATGAACCTACAGTCCCTATCTTGTTCCTTAACCGGGGACTACCTGTAATCAGAAAACTCCTCAAAATTCAAATGGATAGGTGAATCAGAACCAATATGAGACCCCAACAATTAGAGGACAACCATCCAGTGTATGGTCTAAGTGTATGGATCTCTGATCAGAGCACCTGAGATGCCTACTCATTCTATGTCAGTAGCTTAAAGGACAACTGAAGTGAGATGGATAGACAGGATGTCTATCGAGTTGCCCGGCAGCTCTGCTGATATATTTGGCTGCAGTAGTGTCTGAATCACACCAGAAACAAGCATGCAGATAATCTTGTCAGATCTGACAAAAATGTCAGAAACACCTGATCTACATATGCTTGTTCTTGGTCTATGTCTGAAAGCATTAAAGGCAGAGAATCAAAAGTATAGTCAGGCAGCCTCCATATCCATCTTGTTACAGTTGTCCTTCAAATTAAAGGAAAAGGATTAGTATTGCTTAAAATGAAATAAATATGGCATGTTGTAATAAATATGGCTATCTTTTGATCTTTCATTGATGTCTTCAATCCATGAAAATTTCCCTTTTTTTGCATTTTTATTGTTCATTATCACTGTCCTTTACTTCCTATTTTTTTGGTACCACCAGCTCTAATTTTGAAGCTACAAAAATCCATAGAGGTAACAAGGACAGGAAGTGGGGACAAACTCTTCAATGGAGATCCAAGACATCAATAATACCCCCTCCCCCCCCCAAAAAAAAATAATAAAAAAAACTCCTCAAATACAAGATGACCTTGTGTATAAGTTGTCAGCAGGGATGCTTATCACGAGGTTATGATCACGAGTAGCTTGTGATCTCGAGCCATTTTTTGCAATCAAGAGGTCGTAATCGGTATTAGTGATCGGAATGCTGATCACAAATGCACTCGTAATTGCACGCGTTACCCGACTCGTGATCATGAGTGACTCGTGATCACTCGTCTGTACTTGTGATTAAAAACCTGCTGACTTTAGCGGCTAATAGCAAAGCCCCCTTAAATGCTAGAAGAACCAAATTTGCCAGATACAGTATGTTAACAAGAACAGTGGGAACAAGAGGAAAACATTTTTTCAAAAAGACCTTATAGTTTTTGAGAAAATCGATGTTAAAGTTTCAAAGGAAAAAAGTATACATTTAAATGCGGTAAATGACAGTTAATGTATTTACCGCATTTAAATGTATACATTTTTTCTTTGAAACTTTAAAATCAATTTTCTCAAAAACGATAAGGTCTTTCTGAGAATTTTTTTCTTCTTGTTTCCACTGTTCTTCTTAACATATCTGGCAAATTTGGTGTTTCTAGCATGTAAGGGGGCTTTGCTATTAAATGTTGAAGTAGGTGGGTTTTTAATCACGAATACCACTCATGATTCGTGATTACATGCGGTTAATCGACTCAAAACCTCACTCGAGTCGGATATCCCTTTCTACTCGTGATCGTGATCATGAGTCAATTTGTATGTAGGCGGAAATGAAGCTCCACCTCCAGCCGCAATAAGCTCTGCCCCCTTCCTGCAGGAAGCTCCTCCTCATCTGGGACACTTTGGAGTAAACAGGTGCCATACAGGAATTCTAGTGTAACCATACCCACAGCAGTGTGTGAGGAGGTAAGATGGTGTTTCTCTGACAGCAGTGACCTCTACCTCAACCTTGCACCCACAGGGACCTCTCCCTCCACCTAGGACCCATACTGACCTCTCCCTCCCCAGCATTAGCACCCACACTGACCCCTCCCTTCCCCAGCACCCACACTAACTCCTCCCTCCCCAGCACCCACACTGACCTCTTCCTTCCCCAGCACCCACATTGACCTTTCCCTCCCCAGTAGCACCTGTCCCCAGCAGCACCCATAATGACCTCCTCTAGCACCTAAACTGACATCTCCCTCCCCAGCACCCCCAAAGACTTCCTTTCCTGCTGCACCCACACTGACCTCTACTTCTCCCATCATCTACCCCCACCCCTTCCCTGTCACCCAGTATTCACACTCACATGACACCAGATACCTGCACCCAGGCCTGACATTGCACCCAGTACTCACACCTGCACACATCCTCCACATGCCCCCCCCCATCTGCACCAAGCACCCACTTAACCAGTACCCACACCCAAAGTATCTGCATTTAAAACCCACATGACACCCAATACCCACCCATAGCAAGCACCCAGTAAAGGCATGGCACCAAGTATTTGCACCCATGTAACACCCAGTACTAGCACCCAGCACCCACATGACATCCAGTAATGCACCCTGATCTCACATGGCACTAAGTATCTGCAATCAACACCCGCATGACACTCGATACCCACCCATACCTAGAACCTACATATCACTCTGTACCCATACCCAGAACCCACATGGCACCCAGCACCTGCATTCAGCACCCACATGACAACCAATACCAAGGAGGGGAACCATGTGGCCACCAGTGACAGGTCTGACTGACATCACAATATTGAATGCAGCCAGAGCTTCTGTGACTGAATGTATGTATGTGTGTGGGGGGGACGCAAAGCCCCGTTTTGAAATTTTATCACCCCCCACTTAAGGACCCACTGCATGGCCCTTTCTGGGTGGATGTCATCTTCCTGGGCACTGGTGGGGGGGGAAGCCCCTTGTCCATGGATTTTACAAGGCCTCCGGGGGAGAGTTGGAAGCTTGGCTGCCCTGCTCCTCCAGAGCCCACCCACACCATGGACCATGTGGGCTGGTATACCTTGAGGTGCAAAGCCCCATGCGGCCAGGACTCCATATTCTGGCTATCCCAGCCTGCGTGAGGGAAAAAGGCTTAAAGAGGATCAGGAGGGGGGCCCAACCTCATATTTTTTTATTTCCCACACTCTGAACATATATATAAAAAATACATTTACAGTATATGCATGTTGATACATTATCCATCATTTTACAGCATTTAAATGTGACTTTTTTCCTCTGATTTCAACATTGATTTTCTCATAAACTATAAAGTCTTTTTGATTTTTTTTCCCTCTTGTTCCCACTGTCCTTCTTAGCATACCCTGCAAATTTGGTGTTATAGTTTGTATGGTGTGTTCCCACATGTGATAACCAGTGGGCCCAGGATCTGTCCCCCTGCCCCTCTTCAATTATCAGTGTGGCCAGTGTGCTGCCATGTTGTAAGAATTTCCCTGCTACCACCACACCCATCACAAAAATGCCCTGTTATGTGACATCAGGAGCTGAACACTGATCTATGGTGACTTTAGTGTGTGGGAAATATAAGAGGACATGATGCCCAAAACTGAACTAGATATGTGACTTCTGCTGTGGCTCATGCTGCTTTAATTATCCACATGGGGAGGAAAGAGAGACAGAGGAGGCAAGTCAGAAATTTAGGTCTGACTTGCATACAAGTCCACCCAATACTTGTACTTAGTAAGTCAGACTTACATTTCTAGACTTATAGCCAATGATATACAGTGAATAAATAATAATAAAACACACCTGTTTAAAGTTAAATAAAACAACCTTTGAATTTGGCTTTAGGTATAATTTTCCTTGTTTTTATACATTTTTAACACTTAATTTTCTGTATGGTGGTCAAGAGCATATGAACTTTCACAAGGTCTTTTTGATACTCCTCCTCCACAACAGGTCTGGGCACTGTAACTTCCTACTTCTCCCTCTCAAGCATGGGAACTTACTATCCCCCGCAATAACAAGAAGTCTCCATACCCCTCACCCGATAGAAAATACGACCACCATTCCTCTTCCTCTTCACAAAAATTGTAGCATTCCTCCTCACCAGGGATATTGGAGTAGTGGGCTTATTGATTATCTGGTCACCTCCTTCAAAGGAGGACAGTTAGAACCCTTGTTACCCAGCTGAATAAGTCATTTATTTATAACCTCTTTCTAATTCAAACAAAGGATAAAGATTAAAACAAAAAAACACCCCACATCTGCAAGGAAGATGAAGCCTGCAATCAACGTGAAGAAGATTCAGACTGCAATCAGGCATGAATAAAGATGCGGGTCCTGGAGAAGAACTTTAAAACTTCTAGTTAGTTACCTAGTTAGTTACCTATGATGAACTATTGCAACCTCCTGTGTTTTTATGTCCTCCAGCCTACACTTTCGAAAATGTGCAATGGATCTTGAAAGACAACCTAAAGCAAAAAATGGGGGAGCTCACCTACTAAGCAATAGATATAAAACAACCCCAGACCATATTGCGTCTGAGCAATGAATACAAAAAAAAAGCTGTTCCGACAAGCTTGCTTTCCCTTAGAAAATGTTTATTACCATTGTACCTTACCGATAAGAGCCTTTTTTTGTGCGCTTTTTGAATTGCTATCATTGTGATTGGCTCACAGTGATCACAGGATCAGAAATTGGCTCCTACCCAGTATACAAAGATCAGCTTCCTCGACAGCTGTGTTCAGCACCAGCGGCAATGGTGCAATGATAGCTGCGAAAGTGCACAGCAAGAGGAGATTGAAATATAGTCCCTGGCAGGGATAAGAGGCTCCAAACAGGGCGTTGATTTCAATCAGGTTAAAATATAGGACACACATTAAAAGTAGACCACTCAAGGAGGAAAGGGTAGAAAAGACAGCCAGATGTGTCGTACATGTAACTCCATGCACACAACTGCACATGCAGCACTCTACTACTCTAAACTCATCTATCCCTAAATAATAAGACTGTCAAATGTCCTATTGTCAGTCTGGACAAGGAAGAATCTGCAGTTCATTGCTGCATGGTTAATGGTAGGTGATAAAGAGGAATTAATAATGTGTTGCAAAACAGGAGCCCAATGTCACAACTGAAGCCGTATGCAATTGGTAAACTTTATGCCTCCAGGAGGCTCTCACTAGACCACTTAGTTACACTTCTGCTGTGCACCTCTAAAGATTTTCCACCACACGTATCGCCCCGCAACTAGAGCTTTGTCAGATGATCTCAAAAGACCCCTGTTACACATTAGTTGGTATTGTTTATCTGACCAGGTTTGTGAGACAGCTGAAAAGCTGTCATAAATCATTCAGGAATACAGAATGAGATATTTTATGCACAGTGTTGAACAGAGATGGGCGATGAGATGCAAATATTCCAAGTTTTCATGCGAATTCTGTAATGCTTTGAGTTTAGCCAAATTAGAAGCTGCAGCTTTTGCTTGGCTGAATTCCACGTTGCAATAAGTTGCATGGAAAAACAGTATAGCCCCACTGCCCATAACACATTTTCAGTAGATAACCCATGACCGCTATGTAATAGTAATATTTATAGCTCTATACAGACGTTAAATGTCTCCAGTTTGGTTTCAATGCAGGGCTTAAGTAGGATAACAAGGCAATATTCATATCCATAGACTAAGCACAGTAATTATTAGCACAAATTAAAGTGTTCACATTAACATAATACAAATTGTAATTCTATTATTAGTTGACATTTCACGTTGCCTGAGCTATGTACTTTAGACTTCTGCTCTTTTATACCGGTTTCTGCTTTTACCACCGTGTCTGCCTATTAACACACTTTGGAGTCCTGTAAATCCCCTGTCGGCAAGCCATATATTTTTCCAAAGTGCTTATAAATTAGTCTAAAGTAGAACAAATCTTCACAAAGTTGTGTAAGCATTACAGAGTGTCAGTTTTGTCTCTGAATGACATTTGTCATTTCTGTACAAAGCAGCTTTATAGCTACTTAGCTAAGGAATACATCTGTAACAATCTGCAGTAATCCCTTCAGCCCCCTATTTATATTCACTGACACACTTAGTAATTTGATGAATCCCTCTCCTGAAGATGTTCTAGGTATCACTTACTGTACAAACAGCAGTCAGCACACAGCTGTGCTGTGCAGGGCTGTCTCCCATTCAGCAGGCAAAGCTCTAGTGGTGGGGATGGCTTAGATTGCAAAATAAATAAGTATTTGAGAAAGTGATCTTTATTACGAATAGAATAGTTTCTCTTGCAGACATTTCTTAGTGTTGACAGTTGTCTAAAACAGAATTAAAGGTGAAAAAAGAAAGCAGCCCGGTGTATATCAAAAACACAGTAAAAATTATACGTAAAGTCCAAAATTAAAAAAATGATATCAATATGAAGTTACTGCCAGAAGCATAATTACAAATCATGGGTCCCACCAGAAAACCTTTGATGGTCTCCACCACATTGTTCACATCCATTTCCCCCTCTCCCCATGTGACACTTATAGACTACATAGCCATCTGCCATGGGTCAAGTGTGGCCATCATGATTCCTCATCTAGAACAAGGGAGACCACCACACCACCTAATTTGGAGAATGATGTGTACTCAATGAAAGTGTTTATTAACATACCTTTTGTCAACACCGTCTTCTGTGTCTAGACCTCTCCCTGCCTTTCTTAGGTTTCAGGGACTGCATCATAATCAGTAATATTTCCATGCCTATATTTTTATGATATGATATCAGCTGGTCAGATGTCGCTTAAAGTGTTGTTGTACTTAGAACTGAAGGTGCATAAAGCTCCTCTAAGTGTACCTGAGGAAGTATGTGCATGATGAGATAAACATTGGTATGTACAGTACAAAACATATTAATAACCAGGATGTTTTACTTGTTTTATTTTGCTGTTTAACCACTTTACCTCCCTTGCTACGCTTATCTACTCCCCACAAAACTTTACTTGAAGCTCAGGGGAGTAGATAGGCGTACTTGTGGTAAACAGTGTGCTGTATGCCCAATAAGCTATCTGATTATGTATATAGGGTATCATTTTAACCGTGACAAGTGAGAGAATAGATTTTGTGTTGTTTGACAACTGAGGGCTAAGTCATGTGATTTTTTTTACCGGAAAACTGAATGAAAAGCAATAAAACTGTTATTTTCATGTACTCTATAGCCCTAAATAAATACTTGTAAAAAACAAAACAAAAGTGACAGCATTGAAAAGAGAATACATAGTTACCCTAGGGACTTAGCTTTTAAAATATGTATGCCATGAGAGTGTATTACTGTTAATCATGAAGATAAGGGCTTTTAATTACTGATAGAGTACAATGAGAAAACAAAAAACACAAACCAGAAACTAATACATTATCGCCATACATCGTACTAGGAACATTATTTAAATGTTGAGATAACCAGGACAAATTAGCAAATACAATGTGTGGGTTTTACCTATGGTAACATTGTTTATTTGAAAACTATAGTGCATGGAAATGGAGAAATGGTGTATTTTTTCTTTTTTTTTCCTTATTTTTCCCTTTAAAATGCACAGATAATAGCATAATTACTAAAAGCAAATATCACCCTCACAAAGCATAATTTGTGGCAAAAAAAAAACAAGATATAGATCATTTACATCTGATGAGTAGCAATAAAGTTATTGGTGAATGAATGGGAGGAGCGCTGAAATGTGAAAATTGATCTGGTTTTTAAGCAAAAAACCCTGTGGTGCTGAAGTGGTTAAAAGAGTTAATTTCTAGGCATGGAAGTGACAGCTTCTGCCTTGTCTGTACCTTGTCTGGAATATAGTAAACATCACTGATAAGCAAAGTACAGCCATAAAAATGTTCCTGGCAGAATACAACTTTTAAAGGATACCACAACTGAAATGTGACATAATGAGATAGACATGTGTATGTACAGTGCCTAGCACACAGATAACTATGCTGTGTTCCTTTTTTTCTTTCTCTGCCTGAAAGAGTTAAATATCAGGTATGTAAGTGGCTGACTCAGTCCTGACTCAGACAGGAAGTGACTACAGTGTGACCCTCACTGATAAGAAATTCCAACTATAAAACACTTTCCTAGCAGAAAATGGCTTCTGAGAGCAAGAAAGAGGTAAAAAAGGGGAATTTCTTATCAGTGAGGGTCACACTGTAGTCACTTCCTGTCTGAGTCAGGACTGAGTCAGCCACTTACATACCTGATATTTAACTCTTTCAGGCAGAGAAAGAAAAAAAGGAACACAGCATAGTTATCTGTGTGCTAGGCACTGTACATACACATGTCTATCTCATTATGTCACATTTCAGTTGTGGTATCCTTTAAGGGCAGGGAGAGATAAAATACATGAACTATTGACCTTTTTTTTAACTCTTGGGCGCTTAATAGGCTGCCAATGATTAGAGACAGTAAAACATTCTTCCTACTTTGTAAATGTTTAAATAAAAAAGAAATCCCTGGGATACTTAAAGGGAGTCTGAAGCAAAAATAAAAATAAAAAGCAGATACTCATCTAAGGAGAGGGAAGGCTCTGGGTCCTATAGAGCCTTCATGTTCCCTTCACGGCGTCCGTGTTCCCCCACAGGCTCCTCCATTAGCAGTCTATGACCGATCGGTCATAGTCTGCTCTCTCTTGCTTACGTTGGGCTTTGGCAGTCTTCTGAAGCACTTGGGCTCTCGAAGTCTGGCTGCTTCCCAACGCGCACGCGCGAGCGCCCTCTCTCGTGCACTTGCACGTGCGCAGTACAAAGCCAACATTGTTCAGGAGCCCGAGTGCTTCCAAAGTCTCCCGCAATGGGAAATTGAATCAGAGGAGCCTGTGGGGGAATGAGGACACTGGGAGGAGAAAGGGAAAATCCTATAGGACCAAAAGCCTCCCCTCTCCTTAGGTAAGTATCTGTTTCACTTCAGACTTGCTTTAAAAAGTCATTTTTAGGAGTAAGAGGATACATATAATTCTTTATATCGTTCATCAGGTTATTTTCACCTCAGGTTCACTTTAAAAAAGGGCAATAATCAATAATGCAATGTACGATCTTTATTTTGCTTCCTTTTCAGGATACAGACTCATCAATTCCAGTATGTACAATACAAATGATTACACCGTATCAGTGATCTGCAAACTTGGCTCTCCAACTGTTAAGAAACTACTCGTTCCACAATGCATTTGCCTTTATGAATCATGACTGTGGCTGTCAGACTCCTGCAATGCATCATGGGACTTGTAGTTCCTTACCAGCTGGAGAGCCGAGTTTGCAGATCACTGCACTGTACTTATACTGACAGACAGTGAACAAGCTATAGTGTGTGATGATCCCTGTTTAAAAAAAAATGGGCTTTGAAACTTCTACCACTGCTTTTACAGCTGTAAATTGACTTTCTAGTTTTTCATTATATTTAAGTTATAAGTCAGATTAAATGCTATTAAATAGATCATTCTCATAATATAGATTTTTTTCAAAAATGTTATCAGATTGCTGTGTGAGACTAGTGTAATGGAGAATTGACTGCCTGAGAAGATCTGAAAGTTTATATTCACTTTAACTGTGGTGGATGGACTTTATTAAAGATGAACATTGAACACAGGTACATTTCTTAAGAAAGTTTACATCAGAATGTACCTAAAGCTCAATCCATCTCATATCTTTACTGGATCAGTCTAGGTCATACATGTTAAACCCACTGACCAAGTCAGGCCTCCAGAGCAATCAAATTTGGCATGCAAGTTGTTTGCCCATTCTGTATTATATTCAGCCCACCCTAAACCACCAGAGAAGTTATATTGGAGGTGAAGCCCTACATCACCAGGCAAGCCATATAGGGGAGGAAGAAAGCACTATACACCAGGGCACTGTGTAAGGAACGGAGGGGGAGTCACTAGACAACAACAGGGAACTGTATGGGGGATAGAGGGGTCCATTAGACACAAGGAAACTTTAAAGGGGAGGGAGGAGACCACTAGACACCAGGGAACTGTATAGGGAAGGAAGGGGGGCACTAAACAGTAGGGAATTGCATATGGGAGGGAGAACCACTAAATACCAGGGAACTGTATATGGGTGGGAGTGGGGAGGGGAGGGGGCATTGGACACCAGGGAACTTTATAAGGGAGGGAGAGCCACTAAACATTGAGATTGGCCTGCAATTTGGTACCAGTGTTCAATTTTGGCCCATTTTGTATTTGACAATTTTGTTCTTTTGTATTTAACAACCAACCAAAAAAACAACAATTTTGTTTACCTAGGGATTTCCTCCCCAATTGGAAAGAAATATATCATGACCACATCTGGCCCACAGGGCCATTAAATTTAGCCTGCAAGTGGTTTACCCACTTTGCATTATGTTTGGCCCACTCTAGACCACCAGGGAAGCTATATTGTCCAACTTTATATATGATTTTGACACCCCTGTTCCATACTTTTTTGATTCCACTTTTTTGATTCCACTCACGCCACTTCAACCAGACCTTCCAGGTTGCCTCTGCCTCTCCACTAATACTCTTGCTAAAATCCTCCATATGGTGGATCTGGGCTATTTTCAGGAACCACTCCAATAGTGTAGGTGCCATTTGTGTTTTCCAATATCTTCCAATCAAAATTCTGGTAGCATTTATATTATAACTACACAGTGAATTTCAATATCTCTTTACACTCCACAAATAATGGTGGAGTAGATAAAAACTCAAGTTATCTAGTAGAGCCACCTTTACTAGCTTGGAAATCTAGAACCTTAACCCCTTCCAGTACTCCCAGAGCACCGGACACGTCCAGAAAATATGGGTTGAGGCTCCCTCCCCCTTACATTGTCTTTCAATAATTAGGTCTTTTCCCTTTTTCCACTTGTGGAGGAGGCTTAAAATCATTGTATCCATGTTAATAGGGAAGCAGAGAGCTAATTAGCTAATTGGAAAATATGAGTTAAAAGAGTCATCAATCATATAGTGCTACCCCTGTACTAGTTACCCTGGGCCTTCTCCAGCCCCTGGCAGCCGCTATGTCCCTTGCTGCACCTCTGCTCTCCGCTGCTGGCTCCTTGTACCCGACGGTGCCTTGCCAGGCTTCCTCTACTGTGCCTGTGTGAGCACTGCTGTCAATCACCTCCACATGGCCCAAAGCATACTGCGCGGGCGCATAACTACTGTGCCTGTGGAGTACACCCCAGACCACGTGGAGGTGATTGACAGCGGTGCTCACGCAGTTACAGTAG
Source organism: Hyperolius riggenbachi (assembly GCF_040937935.1). Classification (NCBI taxonomy): domain Eukaryota; kingdom Metazoa; phylum Chordata; class Amphibia; order Anura; family Hyperoliidae; genus Hyperolius; species Hyperolius riggenbachi. The sequence goes on along the minus strand of NC_090654.1, from coordinate 200,286,437 downwards.
AGGATGACCTGGAGGTCATCCTGCGCACCGTCGGGGACCGGGAGCCAGCGGCTAAGAGCGAAGATGCAAAGCCGGGCATGGTGGCTGCCAGGGACTGGAGGAAGCCCCGGGTAAGTAGAACGGAGGGAAGCACTATATGATTGATGACTCTTTTAAGAAAGAAAAAAAAAGAAGAGAAAGAGAGAAATAAAAAAAAACTCACAAAAACAAACCAAAGACTATCGGAACTGTGAAAATTTTAATTCTGTGGCATCTGAATGAGTATCCCTACTTATGTCCCAGTGGTTTATACTGAAGCATGAGACATCTACTATTTAAGCAAAACAAAAGTTTGCCTTCTTAAAACAGACGGTATTTGTGATAATTCAGGTTGGAGTGAATATATGATGTCTCCCATGATGCATCACTGCTGAATATGCAAATTATCCATTGTTGTCCCTGTAAGCTAGCCACACTTCCAGAACCGTTGGCGTACAATGATGTGTCAGCTTGTTATTTGTATTGATCTACAATAATCCAACATGCATACAGACTGCTTCAGATTGGTTGATCCTCATCACTGCATGGCATGGATTAATGTGGATCTATGGAGTAGGACTTGAAACACCCAGAGTTACAGACTACCCAGCAAGCTCATGGTGACGCATAACTCATTGGAGTGTGTAAGCAGCTACAACAGACCCAAAAAAGCCCTCTTACTACAATGTCTGTTTACGACCATTAATACTTTTTATGTCGTTTAAAATTCTAAACATATTCATATATTTTTTTGTAAATCTTTTTCTACAATGTCTAATCCATTAACATCCTTTCTTTCCGATATTAGGGTCTAAAAGAAGTGCAATTGTTTTTGTGACCCAAAAATCCAGAAAAAAATCTAAACCCAGAGAAATTCTCCAGCAGCCTCTGCACAGAACTCACCTCCACAAGATACAGCGATGTATTTCTCCTTCCTGTCCTCTGGGTGGCGCTCTATTTCTATGGTGATATCAACATTTGTCATCATGAAAGGTGGGGAGCTTTAGAGGACCCGAAAAAAAGAAAAGCTGCAAGTGTCCAAATTCTGGGGGAGGTGACGTGAGAACTAAACGCTGCTCTGCTGTGCTCTCTGCACATTCCTTCCGGTGGCTGCCCTGACCTTGAGATTATTGCTAGCAGCACCTTTTTTTCATCCCGAGCCTGGTTCAGGAATACCGCCAAAAAGGTTAAAGTTGGCAGTCCTTGACTATTCTAGAACTTGCATAGGAACAACACAGGAAATATCTAATATCTATCACAATACTAAAATAAAAAAAGAGCAAAGCAAACTTTCTACCATCCCTGTTTACTAACATTAAGGATTGCACGTGCACCTCCTTACACCCCACTAGCTACACCCACGTTTCAAAGAAATGTTTACATGCTGGGTACAGCTCTCCAATTTTTGGTACAAGCAGATTTATCTTATGTCTTTTTGGTCAAAGTAGGCATATTTCTAAAAAAAAATGTTAAGAAAATTTCCACCTGTTTTATCACAGTGCAAAAAACACGCACAAACAAACAAACAAACTAAAAAACACCACTTAATGAGCAATTTAACAAGTTGAGGCTTATTTAGATATAGAATGGAGTGTACACTGTTGGAAAATGAGAAGTAAATTTGTTTCCTGGTATGACAATTTTCTTAGTACGTAGAAAAGACAAGAAGAGTATATTTGATCTGCCCCCCTCCCCCCAATTATAGGATACCTCATATGGACACAGGGGAGTTTCCCGTGATATTTAAAAAGTAATTTTAAAATTTGAGATGTTATCATTATCAAAAATTAGAAATAGATAGGTATCAGCCTTCACTCTCTAATACAAATGACTTGCACCTCCAAATGTGGGAGATTTTTTGAAGGATCTCATTATCCAGAAATTAATTATTGAGAGTTTTTTTTTAATTAATTTAGATTTTATAGTATTTAAAGGACTTACGAGCCCAAAAACTTTAAAAAAGTGAAGTACCTTAATCACGTTTAAATGCACGGAGGAAGCCATCTACGCCCTCTACGAGGCTCTAGAGCTGCGCAGCCGCACTCACGTGTATGCGGACTGCGCAGCTGCGGCCAGCTCCGGTGGCCATATTAGGAAAGGAAGGAGAGCCCGACCCCGTATGTAGGGTCGGAAGCGGCACGGGGGGGCTATTACACTGCGGGGACCAGGCGGAACTACACGGAGGGTGCGGATGGCGTCCTTTGTGCATTTAAACGTGATTAAGGTACTTCACTTTTTTAAAGTTTTTGGGCTCATAAGTCCTTTAAGTATGGCCTGATGTAGCTGGAAAACCTTCTTACAAAAAGCTTTACAAGGAAACAAAGTACAAATAATGGCCTTGGGGTTGGAAAACTGGTAATTGGCAAAGAGTGATTTTTTAACAAGTCTTAAAGCAATCCTGTAAATTTCAAAGTAAGTATAGATAAACATATTACTTAAACCAGGACTCCCTCTGGATTTCAATAAGCCTTTTTTCGCCCCTCTCTTTTGTTCATTTGAACCCCCCCACCCCAGAGTGTCAAGATGTCCAAGATCCCGGAATATTCCTAGGATTGCCACTTGGGCACATTATACATGCACACTATACAAGGTCACCATGCATGAGTGGACCTGAGTAGAGATGGCCCGAACCTCTGATTTTTGGTTCGTGAACCCCGAACACGAACTTCCGCAAACGTTCGCGAACATGCAAACTTTCGCGAACCGAAATAGACTTCAATGGGGAGGTGAACTTTGAAAACTAGAAACATTTATGCTGGACACAAAAGTGATGGAAAAGATGTTTCAAGGGGTCTAACACCTAGAGAGGGGGATGGCGGACTGGGATACATGCCAAAAGTCCCGGGGACAAATACGGATTTAACGCACAGCAGGGTTTAAGGGCAGAAATCTCATTTTATTGCTAAATTGGAGGCCTAAAGTGCTTTAAAACATCTTGCATGTGTATACATCAATCAGGGAGGGTAATTAGTGTACTGCTTCACACTGACAGACCAAACTCACTGTTTAACGCACTGCAAACAGCTGTTTGTGTAGTGATGGCCAGGCTGGACTGGTGCACCATGGCCAGAGTACAGGCGATAGCGGTTTTCAAGCCCATATGGTCGCCGGGCTGAGGTAGCTGAATGACAGAACAACAGTGACTGAATCTCCAGCTGATCGAATTTGGTCTGTCCACAATGAAGCAACGACCTTATTATCTATTTTCTTGGGTTAGGTGTGCCTCCCAACCCCAACACACCGGCGGTCATTGCTTCATTGTGATACGCAAGCCCCTTCAACACGGCAAGGTAACGATCACAAAGGGGAATTGACACACGTACATGCCTTTTGTTTTGTTTTTGCAGCTGCAGTGCAGCCAGAAAAATTAGGCAGGCATGTACACACACCAGAAAAATTATTATAGCGGCCTTAAAAATTCAGGAATCCACCTGGAGTCCTGGACCCTGTTGGTGGTGGCGGAGAAGGCAGTCAAGCGGCCTGCAGGCAGAGATGCTGTGTGAGGAGTGACTTAGTCTTGGGGCAGGCAGTCGCACGGCGTGCAGGCAGAGATGCTTTTGTTTTGTTGTTGCAGCTGCAGTGCAGCCAGAAAAATTAGGCAGGCATGTACACACAAGAAAAATTATTATAGCGGCCTTAAAAATTCAGGAATCCACATAGAGTCCTGGACCCTGTTGGTGGTGGTGGCGGAGAAGGCAGTCAAGCGGCCTGCAGGCAGAGATGCTGTGTGGGGACTGACTTAGTCTTCGGGCAGGCCTGAGCGTGCTTTGCAGACCAGGCATCCATGGCCAGATGGACCCTTGACCCAACGCTGTGTGCCAGAGATGTCACCACTTGCCTTTCAACATCACGGTACAGTTTAGGTATCGCCTTTTTTGAGAAATAATTGCGGCCTGGTATCTTTCACTGCAGTGTGTGGCTTTGCTTTTGTGTGCTGCTTTTCCTCAGGTGGTCATCCCATTGCAGTTTGTGCTTTGTAATCATGTGCCTTTGTAAGGTTGTCCCTATGTGGGTCTTGGTCTTTCCACGGCTCAATTTTTGGTGGCATAGAGTACAGATGGCATTGCTCTCATCTGAGGCAGACACACAAAAAAATTCCCACACCGCTGAGCCCTGGGGTGATGCCACTTTGGTGGTGACGGCCAACTGAGTGTTAAGTGGGGTGCCAGAGTCAGAGCAGGAGGAGGAAATATGTCACGCTTCCGTGCGGAAGCTGAGAAAGATGAGGTATTCTGTGTTAAATAGACAACTACATAATGACAATATTGGGGGTTGATGGCACGTGCCTTCTTCTGAACACTGTACTTTGGTCGAGGGCCACATGAAATCACGACAGCACGACCTCGAACAGACCTTCCAGGTGGCCTGCCTCTGGCTCTGCCTTTTGTTTTGTCCATATTGGGGGGATGAAGTGAAAGGTATGCACTGACTTGACTAATACAATGCACGGTTACACAGGTGCAGTGAACAGGTTGCAGTGACTGCTGGTACAACAATGTGCGGTTACACAGGTGCAGTGAACAGGTATGCACGGACTGGTGTATATAAAACTGTGTGCGGTCACACAAGTGCAGTGAACAGGTATGCAGTGACTGCTGGTACAACAATGTGCAGTTACAGAGGTGGAGTGAACGGGTTGCAATGACTGGTATTACAAATGTGCAGCTGTCACATACACAGGTACCGTGAACAGGTGCAGCTACTGGTGGTGGTATATAAAACTGCGTGCACTCACTTGGGTAGGTAGGTGCACTGAGCAGTGAACAGGTGCAGTAATTGGGATTACAAATGTGCAGCTGCCTGTCACACACACACAGGTACCGTGAACTGGTGCAATGACTGGTGGTATTAACAATGTGTGCGCTCACATAGGTAGGTAGGTAGGTAGGTAGGTGCACTGAACAGTGAACAGGTGCAGTGATTGAGATTACAAATGGGCAGCTGCCTGTCACACACACAGGTAGTCACTGAATGTGCTGGGCCTGGCAGTGGGACAAAAGGAATTACCACCAAGGGGCCAAAGGCCAGCTGCGACTTACTGACAGTGGGCCACACAAAAAAAAAAAAGATCACAAGAACAAGATTAGCTCTCAAAAGAGCTGTTGAGGGGTGCTTTTTTTAGCAATAAGAATCAGCAAGGAGCAAGCTAAGAAGCCTACAAGAGCCTAACTAAGCTTTCCCTATATCTCTCTCTGCAGCAGCAGCAGCTCTCCCTTCTCTAATTACTGCAGGCACACGATTAAGTCGAATGCCTGACACTGCCTGTCTTTTATAAGGGGGGGCTTCCAGGAGGGAGTATAGCCTGATTGGCTACTATGTGCCTGACTGTGTTGTAGAGGGTCAAAGTTGACCCTAATGATGTAGTATAGAGGCGGACCGAACTTCTGAAAAAGTTTGCGGTTCTCCGCGATTGCGAACCACCGAAGTTCACCGGTTCCCGTTCGCCGGCGAACTGTTCGAGCCATCTCTAGACCTTAGCTCTAGGCATGCTCAGTTTGTTTTCTCATGCACTCTTTATTAGCAATGTGTACATTGTGGTACGTTATGGCACATTATGGGCTCAGGAGCAGCGGCAGCTGCAAGAGGGGGTGCCAGAAGCTGCAATGGAAATGTTTTAAAGAAAATCTGTAACAACCCCCCCATCCTTACACCAGGGGATAGTTACCTAGGGTGGGTGAAGGTTCTGGATCCTAATGAGACTTCCCGCGTCCTCCTCACCCTTCGGGATCCAGTGCTGGCTGCACCCAAACACCAGCAAGGTAAATATTTACCTACTGCAATCCTGCACAGGCGAGGTAGTTGCTATTTCCGCCAGAGCCTGATCGGGTCCTCTCTACTGTGAAGGAGACTCGCGACTCATGCCTGTGCAGTAGAGCAGACCCAATCTGGTTCGGCTATTGCTGCCTGAGCCCACTTGGAAAGCCGCTACAGCACCTACGCAAGATTGCGGTAGGTAAATATTGCATGCACTACTGGACCTGCGCCACAACCAACATCCTTGTTGACTGAAATTTCAGGGGAGACAGCGCTAGATCCCTGAAGCTTAGGAGGATGTGGAAAGCCTCATTAGGATCCAGATGCTTTTTTTTTTACAGATTCTTTTCTTTGCTACTAATGTTCTGTAGTTGTACTACACATACAATTAATTGTCTCATAAGTTCGTCTGTCTCATACATTTTCGCTTAAGGTTTGCTGTAAAGCTGTTATGAATTCACCTGGTAATCACTTGGCGAACACACACTGTTTTGCATTCAAGAATCTTGTGTTTATTTGACTGTAAGCTACAAAAACACATGTATGTGTTTTTTTGTGTATGTAAATGAATCAAGCCTCCAATTAAGCATGCGCATTCAATTCCACTCCAAAAGGCAGGGTTTTAACTTAAGGCTCATACACACATCAGACTATAGTCTTTGGAAAATGAAAGATCACAGACCAATCTTACCACCCTTCATGTAGTATGAGAGCCATATCTTCACAGTCTTTTCTATGGAGCTGAACTCCCCATCAGAAAAAAATCTTTGCAAGATGCTGCACACACAGATGCTGTACAGACACAAAAGATCAGTATCTGCAAAAGATCTGTTCCTGCCAAAGATCCGTTCCTGCAAATTGCATTCATAGTCTATGAGATCTGCAGATCATCATACACACCTTGTTTAACTGACATTTATCTGTAGATCAGACAATCATCTGCAGATCTGAAAATCCATCCTGGTGGATCTGATCTGCAGATGAATGTCTGTAAGGGCTGGTTCACACGGGCGTCTGCTGAGCTTTTGCTTGGCATTGCGTTCAAACGCCAGCGTTTAAACGCCAGCGTTTAAAAGCTAGCTTTTGAAAGCTTTTGAAAGCTTTTGAAAAGCGTTCAAGGCTAGCAGTTCTGGTCTCTGCTATTGTTTCCTCGCGTTTACTGCCTCTGAAAGCAGCATGTTGCTTTTGAGACTAGACGCAACGCTGGGATCTACTGCCAGGCTTTCATGAAAGCCTGCAAAAGCCAGCTCTAAACGCTCCCATTCACTTGCATGGGATGGCAGTAGATCCCAAAAAACGCTGCGTCTGAAACGCTGCGTTAAACGCCACAAAAACGCCCATCTGAACCAGCCCTTAAACAAGGTGTGTATGATGATCTGCAGATATCATAGACTATGAATGCATTTTGCAGGAACGGATCTTTTGCAGGAACAGATCTTTTGCAGATACTGATCTTTTGAATGTCTACAGCATCTTTGTGTTCAGCAACTTGCAAAGATTTCTGTCTGATGGGGAGTTCAGCTCCATAGAATAGACTGTGTAGGTATGGCTCTCATACTACATGGAAGGGGGTAAAATTGGTCTGTGATCTTTCATTTTCCAAAGACTATGGTCTGATGTGTGTATGAGCCTTTAGTCACTATTGGAACTTTGCAGCCATAGACTACAATGGACATATGATTATGGTATGTAAGGATTCGATTGTGAGCCCCTCTGAGAGACTGTTAGTGAAAAGATTACAGTATATACTCTGTAATGTACAGCAGAAGATGTCAGCACTATATACCGTATTTTTTGGACTATAAGATGCACTTTTTCTCCCCAAAAGTGTGGAGGAAAAGTCTCTGCATCTGATAATCCAAATACAGGGAGTCCTGACATATGATTGCCCGCATTATGAACCGCTGACCTGACCCGATGTTGAGGACTATCTGTATTGTCCCTCTGTGTCCTACACTCCTCCTGTAGGTAGTATATAGCAGCAGCTGCTATCACTCACCTCATCCTAAGTGACCGCGGGGATCAGCTTCTACCCCCTATATGTCCCTGGTGATCTCTGTGTCCCCGACGTCCTGAATGCTCCCGCTCTGCAAAGGTAATTAGCGGTGATAGCCGTAGGCATCACTCACCTCCTCCCGTGAGCATGTGGTGATTGTCTGCTTCTGTCTGTCTCACTCCTTCCCCCTAGCACCGGCATTTCCTGGTTGCATCATTATAGGCACAACTAGCCGCTAGGGGGAAGGAGTGAGAGAGATAGAAGCAGTTGATCGTCGTAGGCTCATGGGAGGAGGTGAGTGATGCCCAAGGCTACCATTGCTAATTACTGCAGAGCTAGAGCATTCACGACATTATTGGACACAGAGAACACCATAGACATGGAGGGGACAACAGCTGATCTCCGCAGGCACTTAGGATGAGGTGAGTAATAGTGGCTACCACTAATTACTACCTAAAGGAGGAGCACAGGACACTAAGGAAGACAGGAGGGGACACAGAGGGGGACAGGAGGCAGACATGGGGTTACAGGAGGCAGACAGGGAAACAAGAGACAGACACAGGGGGACAGGAGACAGACACAGGGGGACAACTGACAAACACACAGTGGGACAGGAGACAGACACAGAGGTGGAGAGGAGGCAGACAAAAGGGGACAGGTGATAAATATAGGGGGACAGGGGGCAGGCACAGGGGGACTGGAGACAGACACAGAGGGGAACAGGTGACAGACACAGGGGGACAGCTGACAAACACAGGGGGACAGGAGACAGACACAGAGGGGAACAGGTGACAGTCACAGGGGGACAGCTGACAAACAAAGGGGACAGGAGACAAACACAGAGGGGAACAGTTGACAGACACAGAGGGACAGGAGCCAGACAGAGGGGGACAGGAGATAGAGACAGAGGGGGAAAGGTGACAGACACAGAGGGGGACAGGTGACATACACAGGGGGACAGGAGTCAGACAGAGGGGGACAGGAGATAGACACAGAGGGGGACAGGTGACAGACACAGGGGGTGGAAGGCAGACATGCAGGGCCGGGCCTAGGCATAGGCTGGAGAGGCTCCAGCCTCAGGGCGCAGTGTAGGAGGGGGCGCACAATTAATTCAGCTGTCATTCCTAATTGAGTATGAAGCAGAAAGAAATAAGAAAAGGGGATACATAGCAGTGACTGCAAGCCAGATAACTAGAGCCACTTAAGGACCAGGGGTGGTTTGCCTGATCTGTGCTGCGTGGACTCTCCAGCTCGCAGCACAGATCAGGATAAAGCCAGGGTGATCAGACTAACCCCCTTTTTCCCCACTAGGGGCATGTCCTCCTGGGTGGGTCTGATCGCCGCCGGCTTGCTGCGCTTTGCGGGGGGGCTCTTCAAAGCCTTTGTAGGATAGGCTTCAGCCTATCAAATGACAGCGATTCCCGGCCAATCAGAGGCCGGGGATCACCGATCTGCTCTACGGCGTTGATGCGCAGCAGCGCCATATGATGTAAACAGCAGGGATTTCTTCCCCGCGTGTTTACATTTTGCCGGCAAGCCGCGATCGGCGGCTCTCCGGCTGTTCACGGAGACACCCTCCGTGAACTGACATGGAAAGGCCGCTTCCATGGTAACCCACTTAAGACCTGCTGACGCCTATGGGCGTTAGCTGGTCCTTAAGTGGTTGGTGTTGGGGAGGTTGTGGACCCTGAGGCCCTCTTAGTCTAATAGCAATCAGTGTGTAACAGCTGGGGTGGGAGGGATGGAGGGGCACACTTTAGTGTCTCAGCCTTGGGCGCTGGAGGACCTTGTCCCTGCTCTGCAGACATGGGAAAGGTGTCAGATACGGGGACAGGAGGCAGGCACTAAGGGAAAGAGGAGGCAGACACTGAGGGGGAAAGGAGGAGGATAATAATTGTGGCAAAAATATCTACAAGATGCCCCCTGGACTATAGATGCACCAGATTTAGTATATATTTTTTCCTGGTTTATGCCCTCTAAACCTAGGTGCATCTTTTAGTCCTAAGCATCTTATAGTCCAAAGAATATGGTAAATACTAGACAATAAAGATGGATTTACAGTGGTCAGTTGCATAACACATGCGTTATAATGAGTGTGGACTGCAATGGAGACTGGACATAGATCTTTAGAATAACACGATCAGTTACACTACAGTACTGTAAACACCCCCATAGAATTGTATGAGCAGTGAGATATGCAGAATTATTGTGCAAGGCAACTGAGCACTGTGAACAAGCCTTAATAATATTAGGGCCTTTGTTAAAAGAGAAATAACCTTTTTGGACATGTTCACAGTGGCTGTTGCTTTCTCTGTGGTCCAAACTAACAAAGGGAGGTCCGCACACCAACCGCTTAAGGAACTTGCATTTATTGTTCACTCACCATACACATCCGACCGTATCGCCAACGATCGTTTTGGGGCCACGCAGGGTCCCCATTGTCAAGGCACATTTGTTCTGTGACTTAACAAAGTCCCTGAAATGATTGTTGGCGATACGGTGAGATGTGTATGATGATGGAAAATTAAATGCAAGCTCCTTAAGAGTGTGGTGTGCGGACCTCCCTTTGCTACTTTGAATTACTTCAGCCACTTGGTCCAGCACCCCTAAAACAGGTGAACTTGGTCTGCAATTCTTAGGACTTATATTTCTTTAGACTTATATGGGTTCCCTGTGGTGAAGGGGGAATGCAACACAACAGATTGGGACAGTGGCGCCACATTATGCTCACATCTCATTAGGTATAGTGAAGTATACAGTCAATGAATGAAAGTATGCTTCACATTTATTGTTAACACACGCGTTTAGTGGTAACTCACTGCATGCCGTGTTTTATGATGCTGCAACCCCTTACACTGCAACGCTCCCAGTGCACTGTGAACGTCACATAGGTGGTGCAATGCAGTGCGGTAAGCCACATTACAAAGTGTCTGTTACACTGCACCACAACACACTACTGTGAACATACTGAATTTAGTATTTTTGCATTGGTGATATCTTAGGGCCTGAGCCCACTGACGCAGTCGTGTCCGCTTTTCGGTTACACATCGATGTTACAGATGCTAAAAAGCGTACAGAAGCGGATACAACTGCAGCAGTGGGCTCAGGCCCTAACTGGTACAAAGGGACAGCTGTACCTCAGAAATACCAGAATTATAAAGATCCTTTTACAATGTTGCAGAGTTATTGAGGTTTAAACTACAATATAAATGAAAGCTCATATCCATCCCAGCATGTGTAAAGTATTGCTGAGAAGATAAAATGGCGTCACACAACAGTTAATATACTGAGTGCAGCACAAAGCAGAAACGATGCAAACGCTGTCAGGAAAAAAATATTCTGCAGAGATGAGCAATCACCATGGTATCACTGTATCATAAATGGGTTAAACATGCTTTTAAAAACATTATATTCCTCCTACAAATGTTCTGTTAAATGCAATCCAGCGCAAATAGCTCCATTTTAGCATTGCTATTATTTTGAAAATCCTTTCTTGTCTCTAACATACATATTTTGAAAACAGGACTCCCAAGTGTGTAAAGATCAGCCCTGAAAAATCATCTCATCGTTCCTAATGACTGTGTCACTGTGAATGCATTCTGGATGGAAATATGAACATGACGTACATGCTGTATGTATGTTTATACATATGGATGAAAATGCCAGCACAGTGTATATACAGCAAGCAATTAACTTCATTTCATAGGTGAAACAACATGATTTTAGATATACAAGAAAGACAAAGAAGCCTATTTAGAGCTTGCACAGAGTCCTTATTTATCAGCTTGCTCCTTACACTGGGAAATATTTCTGATTTTTCTTTTCAGTGACTGGCTAATAAAGAAAAAAACAAATCTTTACCTTAAATTCAGTAAAAATAATAAAAATTAAAGTCCCACTTCAGTCTCCTATTTTTAAAGCATACAGCAGAATAGTAAACTTGCCCGGATTTAGCAATGCACAATGTTTTGAGCTTTGGGCATCTTCATTTTTTTTGTTTTGTTTTGCAATAAGTATATTAAAATTACCAAGCTTCTGGCATCTTGTAGGCTCAATGTCCTTTCTAGTAGATAGAAAGCTGCCCTGACTGTTCCTTTCCCTATTCTATTATCACCCAAATGCATCACTCAGGGAGCTTTTTACTGTCAGGACACATAGGACAGATCACTTAACCTATCCCACCAGCTTCCTCTGCTGCCAAAAATTGAGCTCTTTGTTACCAGCACTGAAGCTACAGCCTCATAATAATTAGCACCTGTTAGGGCTACAGTGCCGGTGGCATATCATTAATACCAACCTGCATGAGGCGTAAGGGGTTAATCCCCTATGTCTTGGTGTGTGTGTGTGTGTGTGTGTGTGGGGGGGGGGGGGGGGGACATACTGTTTCTCTTTAATTATTTTGTAAATGAGGAATGGGCATGCTGTTTTAATAATAAAATATTACAATAATGTAATACATATTTGACATGATGTTAATAATAATTTCCAGTGACATTTGAATGTGCATCTATACATATTTTTACTTGCATAAGAAACAAACATTGATAGAAATATTATGGTGTCCTAGGATCACGTAGGGAATTCCTTATATTACTGTACATATTTGGCTCTATGCAATTTCTAAGTTTGCCACCTCTAAACAATTCCTAAGTTTGCCACTGCTATTTAGCCTCTCTGTCAGCTACCCATTGCTCGATGGTCTTAGCCAATGGGAATCCTCCCTGAGAAGGCACTCAAGGAATGCTATAGCTGACAGTTCTTCTTGCAGTACTAAGTGCAGGGTGCTGCTAGCAAACAAGCAGGAGAAATTACAAGTACTTTGCTGTAACTGAAATCAAACACACACAAATCTAATCTATTTAGTCTGTACTGAATACATCCTGTAACTGACAGTTCTTCTCACAGTAATAGGTGCAGTGTACAGCTAGTAAACAAGATGGAGGACCAAAAGTACCTAACTTCAATTTATAATTAAGTATACACAGGTATGATCTATGTGTAACTGTTCTGAACAGCACACAATACACCATAGGAACCACAGCTTTAAGGTGGTAAAACAGACCTAATTACCAGCTATCCTGAAGCATACACTTCTATCTCTGTCTCTAGCTTCTATCACACAGACAATGCAAGATGGTGGGGAAATAAAAACCCTCTACCTCCCTTTATATCTCCCTGTGGTGGGATTTGTTCTCATTGGCTGCTGGGGCTGTTGGGATCAAATGATTATTTTAGCAGATGCCCATTCTGCTCTTCCCTCCAAAATTTTGGCACTGTACTGCCCCCAAGTTTTGCCCTCCGTCATTTGGTAAGAAAGCAACCGCATGATGAATCACTAGACCTTCCTCACTGAAACATTTGCTAAGCAAGAAAGGCTTGATTTACTTTGAGATCATAATTACATTTCTAGCTTGTTCATCCCTAAAGGCCTGTTCCAACTACGCAATTTTTCAGATTATTTTTCAGACGACCGCTAATTTTTTTGATAGAAGAGCAGTCATTTCTGCAATCTGACAACGCCGGTATATATGCACGATTACACGAATGACGTTAGATGATGCACGGCAGCAATGACCGCCAAGGGGGATTGGATCTTTAAGATCACAGATGACTCCCAAGCAGGGATCAGGGAACGCTAGTTGTTGTGAGACATCACTGGGATCCATCTTCTGCCTCATGAGGTGAGTATTCAGTTTAAGCCTATAGCAGCAGGTATCAATTGAGTTCAGTGGTGCAGCAGATCTCCCAGTGGAGCAAGGAAGCAGTGCCTTAGTGCTGAAAGACAGCTCCACACTCCCTATTGCCCAACATCTATGAGTAATGATCAGGCAAATTGCTATTATTTGCCAGAGTAAGGCCCGGTTCACACTTGCGGTGGCCCTCCGGAATCGCCGTGCCGGAGCCGCACCGCTTGCAGAACGGACGGAACGGACGCACGGCATAGCAATGAAAGCCTATGCGTCCGTTCACATGCGTCCGTTCTGCCGAACCGGAGCCGGACCGGATCCGGGCCGGATCCGGACTCCGGCCTCCGTTCCAACATGCGCTATTTTTTCATCCGGCTCCTCCGGCAGCCGTATCCGGGGCGGAGCCGGACTGCACCATCCGGCCAATACAAACCAATGGGAACCGGAGAGCGCACAACACACTGGCTGAGAAATCCGGATGTTCTACCCCACTTCCTATGGGGATTGTTGCGGCGATATTGGATGGGGACACATGGGCAAGCATTTTGGAGTGGAGCAGCACAGCTGGATCCGGATCCGGAGATGTTGGCAGCATGTCGGAGGTGGAGGTGAGTGCTAAACAGCAGAGGGCCTGATTCCACAGGTCCCCCTTCTGCTGACCTCCCAGACCCCAACATTTTTTTTGTTTTTAACGTAAACTTTGCCAAACGGATCCGGATCGCATCCTGATGGACACCTGATGCAACCTGACCGGATCCGGATCGGATCCGGATCAGAACCGTACGGTTCCGATCCGGATCCGGTCCGGATCCGGTCAGGTCATCCGGTCCGTTTGGCAAACAACCGCTAATGTGAACCGGGCCTAAGGCTCTTTACGCTTAGCCATCGCAAGGGTGGAGACAACAAATGCATTTGCTGGTAACTCCCTTGCGACGATGGCCAAGTGGGGAGAAGCTTACATGTTGCAATCTTCTTATCACCTAGACTTCCCTATGGCCCAAAGAGTTACATGGACTCTTGCAACCAAACATGGGTGTAGCCTGTTTAGTTTATTTTTGTAAATCAATGGTAATGATGTTTTCCTGATTGGAACTTTTCAGAATATTAATAAATTAGGCCCAAAGAATGGTAAGTTGTTTGAGGCAAGCTGTAATTTTTTCAACAGATTAAAAATAAAAAAATGAAAGTGATTTTTTTTCCTCTGAAAAGGTGCACACTAAACATGAAAGGCAGCAGGGTAATTAGTTTCACTTTGCATATTTATTTGTGTCCCTGCAGAAGTTTTACTTTTTATTTATTTTTATCTTTACTTTGTATTTTACCATCAAAGTGTCATTCATTTCAAAACAATAGGCTTCCAACTCGGCAAGAGGGAAGGAAAATGAGGATTGATGTCTATCTGAAATGTCAAAAATAAAACAGCCATCCTGTTTCATATTACCTACAAAATCAGAGACTTGTCATCTTCCTGGTAATATTTACTACACATTTAAAGGAGCTTTATTATTAATAGGAACATTTTTGACCGAGTGATTGTAATAATCAGAATAAAAAAAAACTCTATAAAAGAAATTTAAAAAAAAGTTGTTTTTCTTGGACAAGAAAGTTCACACTTGCGAGGAATTTGGCAATTGCTCAATGAATGAAGACAGTGTAGCAATCAGTCAACAATGGTCAACAGAACATAAAGCGTTCATTATATACAGCTTTGTGGCATCTTGCCCCGTATTTCAGAAATTGAAACACTTCTGTTAGAACTGGACAAATTTATCAACAAAAAGGAGTTAAGGCAAATCTGAAGTGAAAATCAACTTATGAGATAAAAGGGCCCATATGCAATACACTTTTTCTCCTGAGTTTTTTCCTGGGTGATAAGTTTACACCTTGTCAATAAAATGCCTTTTAACCCACCAGTAGACAAAAAATACTCAAAATAATTTTGATAGTATCTCTTTGCCTACTTTTTTTTTCGTACTTTTTCAATTGCAAAATGCTGAAAAGTTATTTTAAAGAGAAGATGAAAAATTGTCTCCTAGGAGAATTCTGAAGAGAAAAAGTTAATTGCATACAGGCCAATGAATTGTTTGTGGATGATAAATAGAATGTTGCAAAGAAAAGCGTCTCATATTTTTATTTTCAGTTATATAGCTTTATCTATAACATTGCTTTTATTACAGTTGCAGTTCAGAATCCACTCTATGTCTTTTCAGCTGTAAAACAGAGCAGAAGTAATGACCATTTGAACTTTTCATCAGCAAAACCTTATCTCAAACTGTCTCTCACTGTTTCTTGGCTGTTTAAGCTCTTCAGAAAATGGGACTGAGTTTGACCCAGTTGGTCGACTAGCTGAGAGAAGCTGAGAGAAGCTTGTTTGCATAGATAACAACTCCAGTAAGGCTAGTATCATATGTGAAAATGTTTATCTCATCATGTCACATATCGCTTCAGATTCACTTTAAAGTACATCTACAATTCTGCAAAAAAAAAAAAAAACCCTCTTAAGGTTGCTAAAGTAGTTGACTAAGGCATCTGAACAGGAACGTCTTACTAAAATTAGCAACATGAGAGGCAGACGAGGCACTATCCGCAATGCTTAGGAGTATTTATTATCAAACCATCACCAGCACAGACAATTACAAGCAGCACAAGAGTGATGGCTAGCCGGACTTATAAAATTCTTCCTCTGTACCACGATGGTCTGAGCCATGCTTTTGCGCTTTGAGTCCTACGGGAGAAAAGTGCTTTACAATTGTTATTTGTTGTTGTCTGTGCTGATGATGGTTGGTTAATAAATACTCATAAGCATTGTGGATGGTGCCTCGTCTGTCTCTCTGGCTGCTACTTTAGATTGTTTGATTTACTAGTGCACACCACAGGAGTTGTCAATTGTCACCTCAAGGACAGGTCCAACAGTGCATTTGGCTCCCACTCTGTGGTTCTTTTACTTTTGGAGGATCTTACTAAAATTAAGTTGAGGGCTTATTTGTACTAACCGTCAAGGGGTGTTACTGATGGTTCATAGTCCTTCTAAAATAACACACAAATAGGTATTCACAAAACACACCTCATTAATTATCTATCACTGTCTGTTTATCTCCTGATTGGCAAGCAATGAATTACTCAAAATAAGTTTGATAGTACTTTTAACATACTTTTTAGTATTTTTTCACTTATTATTTTGTACAAAAATTCTCCTGGGAGAAAACTCAGGAAAAAATGAACTAAACAGAGGCCTTCATCTGGGATTTAACTTATATGTTTAACTCACAACTTATTATCTCTCCTTGGCCCATATGCAATGAACTTTTTCTCCTGAGTTTTCTTCTAGGAGATAATTTTTCATCTGCTTTAAAAAGTAATTTTCAGCATTTAACAATTGAAAAACACAAAAGGTAAGAAGAGATGTAATATCAAATTTATTGTAGTATAGTATTTCCTAGGTATTAATAAAAAGGTATGTAAAAACATCTATGAGAAAATATATGAGAAAAGTAAATCAGATCACCTGTTTAAATAACTTTTCTCCTGCATTTCCTCCCAGAAGATCATTTTTCAACAGATCTGCATAAATGTTCAGCGCTGAAAGAGTAATTATTTGTTTATCTCTCTTTATTGTTGAGCCTTATTTGTTTATCTCATGAAGAGGTATCCTTATAATTGAGGTGAAATAAAAGTAAAGTGAGATTTGTGAGTTAAGTTTTATACATAAGCCCCAAAATCAGGTAAGGATCTGCAAAACTTCCCACAATTCCATCCAGGATCTCATATGCCAAAAAATGGAGGTCCTCAAAATACTCTTGGATAGAAATTCCCATTTACCGCATATCCAGATGTACAGAAGTTCAAAGTTACTTCAAAGGGTCCCATTTTCTTTCTATGTTTTGTTTAACACCCCTCTAGATTTTTTTTGTCAGTAGTTACAGTACTAATTTTAACCACTTTTGCTGACCCATTTGTCAACGAAAAGTATTTTTCAACACCTTTATAATGTTTAAAAAAAAGGATGCTAAAAAAAATCTAAAACATGGAAAAAACTGAACATGATTGCAGGGCATCCCTGTTGCGATAACCACAGAACTTAAATGATCCAGCTGAGTGTAAGGGACTTCTGTAGAATATTTAACACTATTTATAATGTGTGGAATAATGACCACAATGGAGCCCCTTTCATTAGGTGTGGCTGTAGTTTATTTCCAAGAAATGGTGGTCACAGTCAGGCCTCTTGCACACTGCAAGTGATTCCGATTCAGATTCCGCTTTTTAATCAGTTCTTACATCCGATTCAGATTCCGATTTGCAGTGTGCAGGGAGCAAACTGCAAATCGGAATCTGAATCGGATGTAAAAACTGATTAAAAAGCGGAATCTGAATCGGAATCATTTGCAGTGTGCAAGAGGCCTCAATGTGATCATTTAATTTAATTCAGATCTATCATATTAAAAGCTAATCCTTCTGCCAAGGATCCACATGCTTATGCTTGTGAGAAGAAATTGTCTCCGTCTCCCTTATTATTTAGGAATGCTTCCAGAATCCACAAAAGTCCCACCCCCATAGGTTTAATGCTACTGTCTACTGGCCACAAAGGATGGACACAAGCCTGTATCATTAATAATGGACAATATTTTCTTTGTTAGTAAAGGCAAATAAGCAATTTTCAAATTTGATGCTGCTGTTCCATTCCCTTTGGAAAACTCAATCACATGACCCAGAGAGTTGTGCACAATACATGAAACTGCTAAATGAATGGGAGTTGCTTCTACAGCACAAAGCTATCACATGGCTTTGCCAATCTGCTCCCTTCCATGGAGAACATCAGGAGGTAGTCATAGCAAACTCTGTGTTCAAATGAAAAGATTAGCTTCTTCTTCCTCCCAGCTATTTTCTGACTACCTCACACAGGTGATGTTTGAATAGGGGTAAAGTTTGTATAGCTCACAGACTTTGGCCTCAATTCACCATTGGTTACTGACCTATTTATCTCATGGGAGGTAATTTACCTCCTGTGATATCTCCAAATAGCAATTCTCCAGAAGTATAGGGTGAAATATCGGCAGAGAGAAATCCATGCGACAAATGTGTGATAAATGTGCGATAAATAGGCGATAGTTAGTCGTTATTTTTTCTCAAAATCACAATTCACCAGGGAAAAAAGGGGGTGTGGCCATTCGTTATTTTTTCATCTATTTATCCCCTGAATGTACCTGGAGATATGTGTTTTTTCTCACAGCTGCTGCAGCTCACTCTGCAGCTACATAGCAAGGAAATGAGCAGCGCTACTTAAAAACAGATTAGTGCCTACCTGCAAAAGAGTGCAAGCCCCACTTGTGGGGTCGAATACACACCGAGCATACACATGACCTGTCTACCACTAGAGGAAGATGTTGGTTTCCATTAACAGCTTGCATGCAACCTATTAAGTACTCGTCCCTCCCACTGCGAAGAAGTCAATCCTCCATGGGAGGGGCCTAACACTAACTAAATCCTAACCTATGTATATGCATAGCCTGGGTGCGGCTAATCAAATAAAATGGAAAATTGAAAATTGCACACAAGGTGGATCAGCGCAACACCAGGCCGCCTCCGAATGGCCTTCATCAGAGATGCGCTGAGCCCCCCCAGGAACTACAAACGCACCTTGAACCCAAACAGAAGCTCTGCATATACACCAAAAGCATGGCTGTTAAGTGGGAGCAGCTGACCAAAAGCGAATTACATTAGTACATAGCAAGGAAATGAGCAGCACTACTTAAAAACAGATTAGTGCCTACCTGCAAAAGAGTGCAAGCCCCACTTGTGGGGTCGAATACACACCGAGCATACACATGACCTGTCTACCACTAGAGGAGGATGTTGGTTTCCATTAACAGCTTGCATGCAACCTATTAAGTACTCGTCCCTCCCACTGCGAAGAAGTCAATCCTCCATGGGAGGGGCCTAACACTAACTAAATCCTAACCTATGTATATGCATAGCCTGGGTGCGGCTAATCAAATAAAATGGAAAATTGAAAATTGCGCACAAGGTGGATCAGCGCAAAACCAGGCCGCCTCCGAATGGCCTCCATCAGAGATGCGCTGAGCCCCCCCAGGAACTACAAACGCACCTTGAACCCAAACAGAAGCTCTGCATATACACCAAAAGCATGGCTGTTAAGTGGGAGCAGCTGACCAAAAGCGAATTACATTAGTACATAGCAAGGAAATGAGCAGCGCTACTTAAAAACAGATTAGTGCCTACCTGCAAAAGAGTGCAAGCCCCACTTGTGGGGTCGAATACACACCGAGCACCCAGGCTATGCATATACATAGGTTAGGATTTAGTTAGTGTTAGGCCCCTCCCATGGAGGATTGACTTCTTTGCAGTGGGAGGGACGAGTACTTAATAGGTTGCATGCAAGCTGTTAATGGAAACCAACATCCTCCTCTAGTGGTAGACAGGTCATGTGTATGCTCGGTGTGTATTCGACCCCACAAGTGGGGCTTGCACTCTTTTGCAGGTAGGCACTAATCTGTTTTTAAGTAGCGCTGCTCATTTCCTTGCTATGTACTAATGTAATTCGCTTTTGGTCAGCTGCTCCCACTTAACAGCCATGCTTTTGGTGTATATGCAGAGCTTCTGTTTGGGTTCAAGGTGCGTTTGTAGTTCCAGGGGGGGCTCAGCGCATCTCTGATGGAGGCCATTCGGAGGCGGCCTGGTGTTGCGCTGATCCACCTTGTGCGCAATTTTCAATTTTCCATTTTATTTGATTAGCCGCACCCAGGCTATGCATATACATAGGTTAGGATTTAGTTAGTGTTAGGCCCCTCCCATGGAGGATTGACTTCTTCGCAGTGGGAGGGACGAGTACTTAATAGGTTGCATGCAAGCTGTTAATGGAAACCAACATCCTCCTCTAGTGGTAGACAGGTCATGTGTATGCTCGGTGTGTATTCGACCCCACAAGTGGGGCTTGCACTCTTTTGCAGGTAGGCACTAATCTGTTTTTAAGTAGCGCTGCTCATTTCCTTGCTATGTACTAATGTAATTCGCTTTTGGTCAGCTGCTCCCACTTAACAGCCATGCTTTTGGTGTATATGCAGAGCTTCTGTTTGGGTTTAAGGTGCGTTTGTAGTTCCAGGGGGGGCTCAGTGTATCTCTGATGGAGGCCATTCGGAGGTGGCCTGGTGTTGCGCTGATCCACCTTGTGCGCAATTTTCAATTTCCGATTTTATTTGATTAGCCGCACCCAGGCTATGCATATACATAGGTTAGGATTTAGTTAGTGTTAGGCCCCTCCCATGGAGGATTGACTTCTTCGCAGTGGGAGGGACGAGTACTTAATAGGTTGCATGCAAGCTGTTAATGGAAACCAACATCCTCCTCTAGTGGTAGACAGGTCATGTGTATGCTCGGTGTGTATTCAACCCCACAAGTGGGGCTTGCACTCTTTTGCAGGTAGGCACTAATTTGTTTTTAAGTAGCGCTGCTCATTTCCTTGCTATGTACTAATGTAATTCGCTTTTGGTCAGCTGCTCCCACTTAACAGCCATGCTTTTGGTGTATATGCAGAGCTTCTGTTTGGGTTCAAGGTGCGTTTGTAGTTCCTGGGGGGGCTCAGCGCATCTCTGATGGAGGCCATTCGGAGGCGGCCTGGTGTTGCGCTGATCCACCTTGTGCGCAATTTTCACTCTGCAGCTAGTTTACTAGCAGCACACAGTAACACCCTATACTGTACATACTGTATTTCAGGCACCAGAGAGCAGCCCAATTACAATATTAAGCAATATTAAGCATTTACAATATTAAGTGGATGGGCGAAAGGAAGGAGGAATCTGGATACATTTTTCATCGGGAGTGAGTGTGAAAATGTATCCAAATACCTCCTCCGTTTCACCCATCCACTTAATATTATAAATGCTTAATATTGCTTAATATACTTAATATGCAGATCGAATGGAGGGATTTGTAATGGAAGGAGAGGGTCAAAAAGAGGGAGGGAAACCCTCTGCGGTCACTTGCTGGTAATAGCCTCCTCCTCCTACCCACAATCCTTTACTTCCAGCATCCAGAGAGGCAAAGTATCACATGCAAATCACTAACACTGCATAACTATCGACCGTTTATTGCACGGTTTTCTCATCCATATCGCTCCATTATCGCATCATTATCGCCTGCTATCGAACACTCCTCTCTCTATCCCCTCACAGTGGTGAATTGCAAACAAAGTGTTAAAATACCGCATGAGATAAAATACCAACCTTTTATCTCTTACTAACTTATCTCTGGTGAATTGAGGCCATTGTGTCTGTTCTCTCAGACAAGGACGTCGTAAGTTTGGGTGTTGCCATAGGCACCCATTAAATTGTCATTAAGAATTTGGGGAGTCGGGGCCGCCCGCAGTACAAAATACGGCACAAATAGCAGGTGCCTGAAAATGTATGTTTTTACATTACTTTTTGTCACAGGAGCCCTGGTGGTCAGACCGCAAATGGCCTTCTAAACGGTGCCAGCGCACAGATCGTGCGAACTCTGGTCGCAGTTAATGCGCAGGAACCGTTAAGAATTAGCCGCAGACAAACCAGAAGGGACCCTGTGAGATACGGGTAATTACAACGTACACACGATTCCACGGTATCTGCCACCACCACTGGTATGGGCCAGTGGACCCGATTTACTGACTGACTAGTCCTGCGAATAAAACGGTTAAACACACGGTATTCTGTCTAGCCAACAACAAACAAACAGTAGCGTATCTTCAGAGACCCGGGATTAGTTCCGTGTGTGCTGATAAACAGGGTAGCGGACAGTGAATGACTTGGAGAAAGTCGTTTATTCACGCAATATAAATAATTAATATATACAGACAATTATTAAAATCACAATTATTAAGACAGTAATAGCCAGTATGAAATAAAAAGGGAGAAAATACTTATGGTTTGTGGAAATATGTCCTTTTGTGGGAAAATCAGAAAGTTCAAGCAAAATGGTTTCAAGTTCTTAAAGCTCTTGGTTTCAATCAAAGTTCAGCAGAATTCTTTGTTCCAGGTTACAGAAGATGCCAATCAAGATGGCCGCTAGCACATGTGTCCTTTGTTTCAGATGGGTCAGCAAAATGGCCACCAGCCCTATGCCCTCTGGCTGGCCGCAGGATGTTCTCAGATAGATGGAATGGGAGGACTCGCCTGCTGGCCAGGTGCTTTTGATGAAGCTGGTTTGGGGGTGTGGCAATGCCGGCCCCTCTGAGTCACCAACCAATGCCAGTCCATTCCCTCTGAGAGATTTTAGGGCTAAACTTATGAAATGCTGTAACTCCTGAACCATACACGTTATATTTAGGGGGGTAACAGCTTTGTACTTGGTGGAAAATACAGATTAATATGATATCCGACATGGCTAGTGCAGCAGATCAGGGTCCTGGGTAGATTCATACCTGGGTTGTAGGGGCCCCGGGCCCCTCTCGACTGGTATCAAGAGATCCAGCATGACCCTACGGATCCAATGATACCGCTCTCATAACCACCCTATTTATTGTATTCTGTAAATGGGCAAAAGATTATATAGTACATTCATTTCTTCCTGCTAAGGCTGGAGCCAGGCTGACTGGAGTCCAGCTGTGTCGGCTTCTTGGGATCTTCCTCTATGAAAGGCCCTATTGGCTCCTTCAATTAACTTCTGAATGTGAGATCAGCTTAGACAAACTTTGAGTTTACACCTCTGGCTTAATCAGCAGTCACAGGGCCAGTCTTCCTGCCAGCTGCTAACAGGGGGAAAAAAACTGCCTATTTAAAAAAACAGGAATGTCAGTCTCTAAATCGCTGGCCTGACTACACTCACGGGCAATCGGCGCAATAAACCGATTGCGTTCTCGTTTCTCACGGCTGTTCCGTGACACTTTTCTTTTAGTGGCAGCGGGAACAGCTAAGGTTAGCTGTGAGGGGGAGAGTTAAGGTTAGATGAGGGGGGGAGTGTTAAGTTTAGCCATGGGGGGTGGGTGGTTAAGGTCAGCCGTGTATGTGCGGGGGTGGAGGGTTAAGGTAAGGCATTGATAGTGGAAGGATACAGTGTGAGAATAGGCTTAGGTTTAGTTGTACTAAAATATTGGTATTTTATCGTTTTTTAAACTTTAACAGTCGAATAACAGTAAATGTACTAATACTCTACAATTGGCTTTTCTGGGCGCCCTTAATTTCCAGGCACCCTTTTTTGATGTATGCCAGATTATGGCAGGTTCAAGGCAAAAATGTGTTAAAAAAATATGAGCTTGAACTAGCACTTGAAAGAAAGTAGCAAACGGTAGTGCTTCTTAGATATGCAGACATTTTAGTAAATCCAGACAGTGTTTCCAGGATCGCTTCTGTTTTCCAATGATCTCCAGCCTGGGAGAACCTCAGTACATCTTTGCACTACAAGCACTGAAGTACTATCTTCAGGGCTTTCTGCATAAACAGAGAGCAGGAGGTGTCAAGAACAGAGACATTCATTATCTGCTTGTTCCTTCTTATCGCCTCCTACATTTTACATGAACAGCAATGCCAGGCAAGCAGAAGGAAGCCAATGACAGAATGCTGCTTGAGGAGGGCAAATGCATCTGGTCCTATGTCAGGAATGCCACTGGTAGTGCTACTGCTACCCAGACATGGCATAGGACAATAGTACATTGTATAAGCCCTGCATATGCGTCATCTATAGTGTACAGCGCTGTTATATTTTCACAACATCTTATTTTAAATTGCTGTAAATTGGAACAGCAGCTCTAATTGTATTTCTGTATGAAAAAAAAAACAACAGGATTCAGCTGAAAGAAAAAACAAGGCTTAGTTATTACCTCTTATTAAACAGTGAAAATAATACACAGATTGAAGCAAGAAGCAATGTTTGTCTTCAGGCATCAAAGCAGAGTGTGGAAGATTAGGGCTAAATTAAAAAATAAAATAAAAACATGCTGGAAAAGCTCTATTTACTGTCACACCAGAGGCAAAACATTTAGACTCCCACGCACTTATTTTTCTCATAGGCTGATCAGGAGTGAATCATTTTAATTACCTTATTTTAGGAAAATAAGATGAGAACTGGTAAGTAAACAATGCAGTGTTGCTATGAAATCGTGTATATATTCAGTGCCTATATGCAGATATTTACATTTATATAAACACATAATTACAATGACATCTACACAGACAAATGGAAATGTGGTTAATCATGCACGTTTGCCATTATTTATAAGATCTCCTTACAATCTGTATACAGGAGGAAGTTGGATTGAAATAATCTAGCTCACACATTTAGTGTCAATATTACAAGTAGCATATATATTTAGTCTATCTCTTATAGCGTTATTTCCTGGTGATTTTCTGTTCATATTAAATTAACTGGATAGTGGTTGGCAGGGGCGAGCCTGGGCGGGTGCTGCGGGTGCAAGGCACCCAGGCGCCCGGCTTCGCTCTCCCCCTGTGGCTGCCGCTCTCTCCCTCCCTCCCTCTAGCAGCAGGTGCACCGGCGTCGCGTCAGACCTCGATCAGTAGTGCGGGCGCTAGGACCTAGCACGCCGCACTGATATGCGGAAGTGACATCACTTCCGCATATAGAGCGGGTGCATCCGGCGCCCTCTTACTGGTCGGGTCGCCCGCTGATCGAGATCTGACGCTGCTGCAAGGTGAGGGGGAGCGGCGGCGACAGCAAGGGGGGGGGGGGGGCTGTCACTAACTAACTAACTAACTAAAGGGGGTCCCTGTCACTCACTACATCTACTGAGCACAGTGAGTGACTGAGGAGGAGGAGTCCGGAGAGTGACGCGTTGAGGGAGGCCGGGCACCGGGCGGTTCAGCAGTAGTACGGTACTACTGCTGAACCGCCCGCTGCCCGGCCTCCCTCAACGCGTCACTCTCCGGACTCCTCCTCCTCAGTCACTCACTAAACAGTGCCGCCCACTGCCAGCCACCCAGCCACTACCACCGCACCGGACCGGTACTGTTTTACTTCATTAAACATTTGTATGGGGAAGCGGGCAGAGGGGGGAGCGCTAGCGGAGGGGGTGGGGGGAATTTCCGACCCCCCCGCGATCGGGGCATGCTCCCCCCTTATGCCTGCGACCCCATAGGGCCCCCAAAAGCGGGATGTTCGGGGAGTTCGGGGTTTGGCCCGAACATGCCGAACATCGCGGCCATGTTCGGCGAACTTTCCCGAACCCGAACATCCAGGTGTTCGCCCAACACTACTGGGCACATATCCCCGCTGGCTACATCTACTGGGCACATATCCCCCTTGGCTACATCTACTGGGCACATATCCCCCCTGGCTACATCTACTGGGCACATATACCCCCTGGCTACATCTACTGGGCACATATACCCCCTGGCTACATCTACTGGGCACATATACCCCCTGGCTACATCTACTGGGCACATATACCCCCTGGCTACATCTACTAGGCACATATAACCCTGCCTACATATACTGGGGACATATAACCCTGGCTACATCTACTGGGCACATATACCCCCTGGCTACATCTACTGGGCACATATACCCCCTGGCTACATATACTGGGCACATATACCCCCTGGCTACATCTACTGGGCACATATCCCCCCGGGCTACATCTACTGGGCACATATACCCCCTGGCTACATCTACTGGGCACATATACCCCCTGGCTACATCTACTGGGCACATATACCCCCTGGCTACATCTACTGAGCACATATACCCCCTGGCTACATCTACTGGGCACATATACCCCCTGGCTATATCTACTGGGCACATATACCCCCTGGCTACATCTACTGGGCACATATAACCCCTGGCTACATCTACTGGGCACATATACCCCCTGGCTACATCTACTGGACACATATACCCCCTGGCTACATCTACTGGGCACATATACCCCCTGGCTACATCTACTGGGCACATATACCCCCTGGCTACATCTATTGGGCACATATACCCCCTGGCTACATCTACTGGGCACATATACCCCCTGGCTACATCTACTGGGCACATATAACCCTGCCTACATATACTGGGGACATATAACCCTGCCTACATCTACTGGGCACATATACCCCCTGGCTACAACTACTGGGCACATATAACCCCCTGGCTACATCTACTGGGCACATATACCCCCTGACTATATCTACTGGGCACATATACCCCCTGGCTACATCTACTGGGCACATATACCCCCTGGCTACATCTACTGGGCACATATACCCCCTGGCTACATCTACTGGGCACATATACCCCCTGGCTACATCTACTGGGCACATATAACCCCTGGCTACATCTACTGGGCACATATAACCCCTGGCTACATCTACTGGGCACATATAACCCCTGGCTACATCTACTGGGCACATATAACCCCTGGCTACATCTACTGGGCACATATAACCCCTGGCTACATCTACTGGGCACATATACCCCCTGGCTACATCTACTGGGCACATACAGGGCCGGATTTCTACTTTTCAACACCCTAGGCCAGCTATCACCAGGCGCCCCCCCCCCCCCCCCCCTCTGCAGAAGAGGCCAGTGCTATATAAAAACATAATAATAATATGGTAGGGCATTAGACTTTGGTAGGGATTAGATTGTGAGCTCCTCTGAGGTCAGTGACATGACTATGTACTCTGTACAGTGCTGCAGAAGATGTCAGTACTATATAAATACATAATAATTATAATATGGTAGGACATTAGACTATGACTATGGTAGGATAAGAGTGTGAGCTCCTCTGAGGACAGTCAGTGACATGACTATGTACTCTGTAATGTGCTGCAGAAGATGTCAGTGCTATATAAATACATAACAATATGGTAGGACATTAGACTATGACTATGGTAGGATTACATTGTGAGCCCCTCTGAGGACAGTCAGTGACATGACCATGTACTCTGTAATGTGCTGCAGAAGATGTTAGTGCTATATAAATACATAATAATAATACGGTAGGACATTAGACTATGACTATGGTAGGATTAGAGTGTGAGCTCCTCTGAGGACAGTCAGTGACATGACTACGTACTCTGTAAAGTGCTGCAGAAGATGTTAGAGTTATTAATTAAATACATTGGAAGACATTTACAGATAGTGCCAACAGAGCATGAAACGGAGAATGGGTAGAGAAAGCAACATAGCAAGGGTTGGTGGCCAGTATGAGACAGGACAAGTGGGCATAAAGATGAGAGGAATGGTGGGAAAGCTAGCCTAGAGGGAGAGGAGAGAGTGGGCAATGCAATAATACAACTATTATGTCAGCTGTTGTTAGTACAAGTATATGCCAGCTGTAGATGATAGACCAAAACCATTCTGCCTTTACAGTCCCCCACCAATATCACACACACACAGTACACATACACAGTACAGTCCCCCACCAATATCACACACACACAGTACACACACACAGTACAGTCCCCCACCAATATCACACACACACAGTACACACACACAGTACAGCCCCCCACCAATATCACACACACACACAGTACACACACACAGTACAGTCCTCCACCAATATCACACACACACAGTACACACACACACAGTACAGTCCCCCACCAATATCACACACACACAGTACACACACACACAGTACAGTCCCCCACCAATATCACACACACACAGTACACACACACACACACACACACGCGTACAGTCCCCCACCAATATCACACACACACACAGTACACACACACACAGTACAGTCCCCCACCAATATCACACACACACAGTACACACACACACACACAGTACAGTCCCCCACCAATATCACACACACACACACAGTACACACACACACAGTACAGTCCCCCACCAATATCACACAAACACACACACACACACACACACACACACACACACACACACACACACACACACACACACACACACACACACACACACACACACACACAGTACAGTCCCCCACTAATATCACACACACACACACACACAGTACACACACACACAGTACAGTCCCCCACCAATATCACACACACACACACACACACACACACACACACACACACACACACACACACACACACACACACACACACACACACACACACACACACACACACACACACACACACACACACCACACACACACACACACACCCTGCAGCCCTAGTGTTTCCACTTCTCTCCCCAAACATTGCCTTGACCAGTGTGACGAAGTTTAAGACAGCAGCAATGCAGGACAAGCAGGCATAGGATCTGTAGAGCTGAGCAGCAGCCTGACATTCCTGACGCTGCCTGCAGAGTCTGTGCTGCACAACAGGAGGAGGAGAGGCTGCAGCATGATTCCACAGTGTAAAAATGTGTGTGATGGTAAATGCAGAGTTGCTCACACTCTGGTCTCCATTTGCATCCCAGCCTCTATTCTCCCTCACCCTGTGCAATGCTGGCTGTGCTGCTGACTCTCACCTCTCGTGCAGGCACTATTTCATTCCTCCTCCAGCAGGTCTGCTCGGCTCTATACAGCTCCACACTACCACAATGCCAAGGGGGAGGGGCGGAGAGACGAGCAGACCTGTTGGAGGAGGAAGGAAGTAGTAGAGCGTGCATGGAGAGGTAAATATGAAAGAAGAAGCCCCTGCAAACAATACAAAAGCCTCACCTGCCTCTACGGAAATGCAGGCTAGACATCATTACCTCCCGGCTCGCACAGTCAGTTTGCTGGACTCACACCCTGTCCTGCAGAAATAGGCTGGAGCTGGGGAAAGTGCAGAGGCTCCACCACGATCGCTCCCTACTCCCAGTGCCCCGCAGGTATCTTTCATCCCCCACCGCCACACAAATGAGTCATGTGCCACCCGACTCAGGCTGCCCGCTGCTTATTTGCAAACAATGCAGGGCGGTGGAGGACAGATCTGGCCTGGCTGCAGGAGGAGGTGCAGTGGAGGCTTCAGCTGGCGGCTGGGCACTTTGATGTTCTTTACTCCTGACTCTCCTGTCTGCACTGCACGCACGTTCCTGCCCCTCAGCCGCCCCACACACTGCTGAAATTCTGGCGCCCTAGGCCAATGCCTAGGTTGACTTGTCAGAAATCCGGCCCTGGGCACATATAACCCCTGGCTACATCTACTGGGCACATATAACCCCTGGCTACATCTACTGGGCGCATATAACCCCTGGCTACATCTACTGGGCGCATATAACCCCTGGCTACATCTACTGGGCGCATATAACCCCTGGCTACATCTACTGGACGCATATATCCCTGGCTACATATACTGGAGACATATACCTCTGGCTACATATACTGGGCACATATATCCCTCGTACATATACTGGGGACATATACCCGGAGCAGTGCTTTTCAGCGCTGCTAGCTTTGGGCGCAGCCAGCGCTGCCATAGACTGTAATGGGAATCAGTCTATAGCGGCGCTCAGTGAGGAAGGTCGGCTCCGTCGGAAGACGGAGCCGAAGTTGCTTAAAAAACACAATAATTCGGCCTCCAGCAATTGCTGGAAGCCGAATTATTTCATTCCCCCACTATCCATGGCGGCCTGGAGGGGGAATAGTAATTAAAACGGCCCGGACTTGTGCAGAAACAGGACCAGCCATATAACAGCTGGATCCTGCGCCCAAGTCTACCGGCGCCGATTTCAAATGTACGCCATATACCTCTGGCTACATATACTGGGCACATATATCCCTGGTTACATATACTGGGGACACTGGCTGTTTGTCATTATGTGCATTTACTGGTGAAAATCTGTCTCTTATTATGTGCTTTTACTGGTGAAAAGCTGTCTCTTATTATGTGCATTTGCTGGTGAAAAGCGGCCTCTTATTATGTGCATTTACTGGTGAAAAGCTGTCTCTTATTATGTGCATTTGCTGGTGTAAAGCGGCCTCTTATTATGTGCATTTACTGGTGAAAAGCTGTCTCTTATTATGTGCATTTGCTGGTGAAAAGCGGCCTCTTATTATGTGCATTTACTGGTGAAAAGCTGTCTTTTATTATGTGCATTTGCTGGTGAAAAGCGGCCTCTTATTATGTGCATTTGCTGGTGAAAAGCGGCCTCTTATTATGTGCATTTGCTGGTGAAAAGCTGTCTCTTATTGTGTGCATTTACTGGTGAAAAGCTGTCTCTTATGTGCATTTACTGGTGAAAAGCGGTCTCTTATTATGTGCATTTACTGGGGAAAAGCTGTCTCTCATTATGTGCATTTACTGATGAAAGGCTGTCCATCATTACGTGCATTTACTGGTGAAACGCTGTCTCTTATGTGCATTTAGTGGGGAAATTTTTGTCAGTAAAAATCTTTTGTCAGTAAATTTTTAGGTATTTGTCAGTAAAAAATAACGTGAAAGGTTGGCAATACTGGCAGGCTGTGCGGCGCAACGGGAAAGATACAGGCAGCCCACCTCACGCTTGGGGAGGAGCCGACGACAGCGAGCAAGAGTAGGGTGGCCGCAGGCAGCCATAAATACGCAGTGTGTGACTGCGTTGCACTCGCAGAGCCTCTCAGCCTGAGACAGTCCAGAGACTAGCAGACTCGCAGGCAGCCAAAGCCCGCCAGGAGCAAGCCCATGGAAGAGGGGTAGGAATGGGGTATCACATGCATGCGTAAAGAGGTGGAAGGTGTGGGTGTGATTAGTCAGGACATGGGTGTGGTTATGTGGTTGGGCGCGGTTAATTTAACCACTCCCATAGGCGCCAGAGAAAATCTTGCACCCAGGTGCCAGGCACCCCAGGCTCACCCCTGGTGGTTGGATAGTGTACTGGTGGCTAGATAGTGTACTGGTTAAGGGCTCTGCCTTTGACATGGGTTATAATTCTGGCTAGCAAGCATCAGTATCTATCCAGTAAGAAGTCCTTGGGCAAGACTTCCTTACACTGCAGGGTGGCCTCTTGAGCGTGCCTTTAGTGGCTTCAGCTCTTGAGCACTTTGTTACCAACAGGAGAAAAGGGCTATACAAATGTTGGGATTGTTATTATTAAATGAGAGTCAGGGATATTATCTGCCATTTGTAAGTGGTTTGCAGTTTTCTATCATTCAGAGGCAGGTACTATGGAAAGCCAGTCTGGATTTAATGTTGGCCTTGGTTTGCCTAAAAAGGCATGGAGCATTATACATTGTAGAATTCCTTGTAAGATACAGAGGCGATGACCTACTGTAATGATCGGTGTCAGCAAGAACAGATTTTCTGATTATTAGTGATCTGCAGTATCACCAATAATACAGATGTTATACCTGATTATGTGGTGATCTGCAGAATCACCAATAATGCAAGTATAGCAAGACACAGGACACCCAGGTGTAAGATAAGTGTTTGGTGCAACAGTAAATATAGATAGAGATACCCACTATCCCAGAGGAGCTGGTAGAAGGAGGTATCTCTAAAGAACACTGTAATCAGTACTCCAGCAGGCTGGAGACACAGAAGAGTTAGTGATAGGTTCACCCGAGGAGCGGGTGATGCACAGTAAGACAATGTATACTTATCACTCA
This sequence comes from Hyperolius riggenbachi, assembly GCF_040937935.1. Lineage (NCBI taxonomy): Eukaryota > Metazoa > Chordata > Amphibia > Anura > Hyperoliidae > Hyperolius > Hyperolius riggenbachi. Next base: position 200,254,531 of record NC_090654.1, on the reverse strand, counting down.
TGGGCTTGATTCACAAAGCGGTGCAAAGTGTTTGCACGCCTGTGAAAAGCCCTTTATCACGCCTAAACTCAGTTTAGGAGTGATAAGAAGAAACTCGCGCGATCTCCCGCGCGCAAAGTTTTGCGCGCGTAGCGCACCGCGCTGCGCGCGCAGTGTGCCCTGCTTCGCGCGCAGCGTCCATTGAGCCCTATGGGACTTTGCGCGCGCAGCGCGGTGCGCTACGCGCGCAAAACTTTGCGCGCGGGAGCTTCGCGCGAAGAGCAGCACAAATCGGTGATAACTCAGCTTTGCACCGCTTATCACGCCTAAAGTCTTTTAGGCGTGATAACTGAGTTATCACCGCTTTGTGAATCAAGCCCATGGAGCGAGTGATTCAGACTGTACTGCAGTAGGTGATCACCTGAGGGACATGAGATCCAGACAGTAGTGTAGTAGCTAGTCACCTGAGGAGCAGGTGATTAAGACTGTATTGCAGCTATCTACCTGAGGAGCAGGTGATTAAGACTGTACTGCAGCTATCTACCTGAGGAGCAGGTAATTCAGACTGTACTGCAGCTATCAACCTGAGGAGCAGGTGATTCAGACTGTACTGCAGCTATCAACCTGAGGAGCAGGTGATTACTAAACTGAGAATCCCTCACCAGGACTAAGCTCACTGTTGAGGGCAGAAGAGTCAGACAAGCAGGTATAAGCTAAGTTGGCAACTAGATCAGATAGGCAAAGGCACAGAATCAAAAGACAGAAGAGTAGTCAAGGCTAGAAGAGGGTCATAACAAATAATACAATTCAATTAGTACTTTAAGCTATCAACAGAATCTGGCTAAGTGTGGATCCCCAGCTCCTGCTGGTCCTAGCACACTTTCGGATCTGACTAAGGGTCTGAGTGCTAACACGTAGCATATACAACAGCAGACGAGGAACAACTGACAGGCATGTCCTATATATACTAGGAGCGCTCCTTAGCACCACCCCAGTCACTCAGCCAATCAGGATCAGTGTTGGAATCAGCTGACCGGCTGATCAGCTGATTCCCCTTCTGCTTGCATAAAGGTCCTGTCTGTGCGCGGGCGCGTGCGTAGACCTCAGTCTATGTGCGACTGAGGGACCAGGCAAAGTTCCATCATGTAACAGCACAGCGGAGGCCACTGGCTGAGACGCGGGGACAGCCACCATGCCGCTCAGCGCTGCGGCGGCCTCCGCATTCACCATAGTCCCAGGCACAACTCCATCATGTACCCGCGCGACGGAAACCGCCAGCTGAGACGCAGAGATAGCCGCCATGCCTGTTGTGGCGGCATCTCCGCTATGCATTACACCTACCCTCTGTTTCAAAGAGAACCCGAGGTGAATCTCTGGTGAAAGAACACATAAAGCCTAATGGTGGCATAGCGGTGAGCATCCTTGACTTGCTGCGCTGGTTCCATGGTCCGGATCCCTGCCATTGCGCTATCTTCACAGAGTTTTTGAGTTCTCTCTGTATCTGAGTGGGTTTCCTCCAAGCACTCTGGTCTTCTCCCATGTCCCCAAATCATACAGAGAAGTTAATTGGTTACCCCCTAAATTGGCCCTAGACTATGATACATAAACTAGTCTGACTGCCTTATCAACCTTCAATGGTTCTATATCTACCATTGTTAAAGCTTACATCTATTTTTTTAAAATTACATTTTCTGCTGGCCGTTCAGTACCTGTAACGAGAATCTGTTATGGAGGGCAAGTCTGCCATTGTGAGTGACCATGGGTAATGACCGGGGAATCAGGGTTCAATTCCAGTCCAGAGTGGGAGCCTGAGAACCGGCTACCACCACCACACATCTAAGTAAGGACCCATTTGCTGTATAAGTAATGTACCGGCCCTGACCGTGCTTTGCAGACCAGGCATCTGTGGTCAGATGAACCCTTGACCCAGCGCTGTGTGCCAGAGATGACACCACTTGCCTTTACCGAGAATCTGTTATGGAGGGCAAGTCTGCCATTCATTCAACTGTGTGAAACTTTCGCTGGTACTTTCTCAGTAGCATGGTGACCACGGGTAATAGCCGGGGAATCCTGGTTCGATTCCGGTCCGGAGTGGGAGCCTAAGAAACTTTTTTTCAACCAAAATAACTATGTAACTATGTAACTATGTAACTATGAAACAGCTACCACCACTACACATCCAAGGAAGGCAGCAGGCACGATGTGGGCAAAGGAGCAGGAATAGCTACCACACATCCAAGGAAGGCAGCAGGCATGGCATGCACGTCCTGAGGTAGTGACCAAAAATAACAATACAGGAGGACTTTCTAGGCCCTGCTGTATATGACACTACTAATTGACTTTACTACCTTTAACGAGAATCTGTTATGGAGGGCAAGTCTGCCATCCATTCAAGTGAAAGATATGCACTGACTGCCAGGTATAATACAATGTGCAGTCCCAGATGCAGTGAAAGGTATGCAATGACTGGTATTACAATACAATATGCAGCTGTCACACAGGTGCATTTAACAGGTATGCTCGGAGTGGTATATTACACAGCGTGCGGTCACACAGGTACCGTGAACAATTATGCAATGACTGGTATTACAAATGTGCACCTGTCACACACACACACACACACACAGGTACCGGACAGGTACAGTGACACTGCATGCACTCACGTAGGCAGGTGGGTGCACTGAAGTGAACAACAGGTAGTAGGTATATGCAATGATGGGTATTACAATGTGCACCTGGCACACACACAGGTAGTCACTAAATGTGCTGGGCCTGGCAGTGGCACACACAGTAGGAATTACCAAGGCTATCTATGCAACACAAGTGTCAGTGGGCCACACAAAAAAAAAAAGATCACAAGAACAAGATTATCTCTCAAAAGAACTGTTGAGGGGTGCTTTTTTAGCAATAAGAATCAGAAAGGAGCAAGCAAAGAAGCCTACAAGTGCCCAATTAACCACTTAAGGACTAGGGGTGGTTTTCCTGATCTGTGCTGCGTGGACTCTCCAGCCCGCAGCAAAGATCAGGATAGAGCCAGGGCGATCAGACTTACCCTCTTTTTTTCCCACTAGAGGGATGTCCTCCTGGGGGGGTCTGATCGCCACCGGCTTGCTGCACTTTGCGGGGGGGGGGGGGGGGGGGGGGGCTGGCTCTTCAAAGCCCCCCTCCACAGCGTTTTCGGCGCTCCATCCCTCTCCCTCCCTCTCCCTTACCCTATTGTAGGATAGGCTTCAGCCTATCATATGCCGGCGATCCCCGGCCAATCAGAGGCCGGGGATCGCCGATCTGCCTTATGGCGCTGCTGCGCAGCAGCGCCGTATGATGTAAACAGCGGGGATTTCTTCCCCGCGTGTTTACATTTTGCTGGCGAGCCGCGATCGGCGGCTCTCCGGCAGTTCACGGAGACACCCTCCGTGAACTGACATGGAAAGGCCGCTCGATCGAGCGGCTGTTTCCATGGTAACCCACTTAAGACCTGCTGACGCCTATGGGCGTTAGCTGGTCGTTAAGTGATTAAGCTTTCCCTATGAGAGTCTGCAGCAGCTTTCCCTTTTCTAATTACTGCAGGCACACGAGTGAGTCCAATGCCTGACGCTGCCTGCCTTTTATAAGGGGGGGGGAGTGGCTCCAGGAGGGAATGTAGCCTGATGGGCTACAATGTGCAAAAAGAGAAAGAGAGGAGCGCTCTCTGGTGTATTAACTTTTTAATATATGCTTCCAAGCGCAAGGTAATAAAATAACACGTACAGTGTATGTATAAAATCAAAGCATATCGCATGAGTGTAGTAGTACGTCACCACGTCCTGATGTTAATCCATCCGCATAATACGCCTCCACAATGTGGCCAGTATCGCGGGGAATCCAAAGATTTGGAAAGCGCCAGCGGGGTCTGGAACGCGGGGACTCGGCAGCTGCCCTGCGTCTATTGCGTCAGGACGTGGTGACGTACTACTACACTCATGCGATATGCTTTGATTTTATACATACACTGTACACGTGTTATTTTATTACCTTGCGCTTGGAAGCATATATTAAAAAGTTAATACACCAGAGAGCGCTCCTCTCTTTCTCTTTTTGTATGTTTGCCAGTTTTTGCTCTGATCCCTGAGCAACAGTGGAGCAGCACTCGAGAGTGTATAAAGTGTGGAGATCGAGACAGACTGAGCGCAGTGGAACTGTACACTTGGGCTACAATGTGCCTGCTGACTGTGATGTAGAGGGTCAAAGTTGACCCTCATGATGCACTATGGGGGCGAACCGAACTTCCGGAAAAGTTTGCGGTTCTCCACGATCATGAACCCTGGAAGTTCGTCGGGAACCATTCGGACCATCTCTATTCATGAGTGGCAGTGGAGTTCCAGGGGATGAAGCAGTAAGCCTCTAAAATATCCAGAGGCTTCCCTTTTCTTAGGTAAGTATGTATTTTTGAACGCGAGGTTCGCCTTGGGTACACTTTAAAGTGACATATTTAGACAAAATAGAACTTAGGGAAACAGTTAAACTGTAAGAAGGGGGTTGGATAAGGGGTATGGCAAAGCCTGAAGTGAGGCATGGCTGCCAGTAAAAGTGAAGTGGGGCAATAAGGCAGTCTCATAGTGACATATACAGCAGGTGTGTAACTAGAAATGACGGTGGCCCCCTGCAAAACTTTAGATGGGCCCCCTTCCCCTGCACACTTAATAGGGACAGTCTACAAGTCTTTGTCTACAACACTTTGCATGATTTGTTATAAGTGGCTTAGCAGATGCAGTCATTAGAACAATTGTGCAGAGAGCAGAAAGTTTTTTTCTCTCCTTGCCCTGAGTTGTCAGCCTCTCAGGACAGGGCCCCATGTGGCTTCTGGCCCCCCCTGCGGCTGCATCCCTTGCAGGGTCTATTGTTACACCCCTGATATACAATAAGTAGGTCAGTGTACATGTTTCTCCTGAGAAAAAGTAGGCAGTAGTATATTCTGAGGCAGCATTTTCTCAAAATAACAAAATTAGGCAGGCATTTCTCCCACATAAAAGCCCCCTAAATCTCCCCTGTAACAGGCATCACCCCTACAGATCCCCTGTAACAGACAGACCCCCCCCCCCCCGATATACCCCTATAACTGGAAGCATCCTTTGACATACCCCAGAAACATCATTCTGTGACAGACCTCAGTAACATACAATACCCCAATGACACCTCTCTTAACAGATATCTCATGAAAGACCCCAGGCCAGGAACTGGCAGTCCCCAAGACAGATCCTAATAACATAAAGTCCCATGTAACAGAGAGACAACCCAGTCCCCCAATAGCATACAGCCCCCCATGATAACTTACGCCAGTGTAGACCACAACACTTATGTGTCTGTACACCCATCATACCAGCACACTTACATGTCAGTCATGCTTCATGTTCTGACCTCCAGTGCCCTTTCCATGTTCTGATGATTGGATGGGAATGCAGGAGGAAGCTGGGAGAGATGAAAGATGGCTGAGATGAAGAGTGCATTAGACACATTGGGCTTGATTCACAAAGCGGTGCTAACTGTTAGCACGCCTGTGAAAAGCCCCTTAGCGCGTCTAAAAGAGCTTTTTTTGCATCAAGTTTTGCGCACGAGCTGCACAGAGCGCAAGGCGCTCCGCGCGAAGTGCCCATTAAAGCCTATGGGACTTAGCGTGCGCATAGGACTTTGCGCGCGCAAAGTTAGCACGCGATCTGATTGAGAAATCCGGTGCTAACCTTCTTAGCACCCTGGTTAGCACGTCTAAAGACTTTAGACGTGCTAAGCAGGTTAGCACCGCTTTGTGAATCAAGCCTATAAAGTGCCATTATCCTACACCACCCGGTGACAGCTTTGTCCCCAAAGCCATCATGATGCAGCAACTAATTGGGGGTATGGAAGAGCATGGCTTGGTCTCGGCGGTCCCAATCATCTGGGGCCTAGGGTACAAGCCATGCCTGCCATACACTAGATATCTCTTCACTGTTTTAAATATGCAATCAGAACCATTTTGTCAAATTTTTAATTATTTAATAAAATTAAGATTTTCTAATCCAAACAATAGATTTTTTACTATCTGTGGCAACATGTATGCTTTCTGGAGGAAGGAAAAATGGGGCTTACAAGAATCTTCTTAAAGTAATACTACAGCCATTCAGGTCTAGTGCCCTGCCCTCCAGGCATTCCCTGATAGTTTAGTGGTACCCCTCTTTTCAATCCAACTTCCTCCTATTTCTAGTCTTGTTGTAGCCCTCCAATCCACTTGTGCAGAGATTGGCAGCACCAAAAGATGATAAATTTACAGGAGACCAACATTAGAACAAACTACAAGAGAGAGACTATCACCACAGGACCCGAGGTGCGAGATACTTACCCAGCTTTGCTTCCTGCTGCTGAGTGCTGACCCCTGCTGAAAAGAAAGGAGTCATTGGACAGCAGGGTGGGATGCCCTGGTAAGTTCCCTACATATTGCCTAGGGTAATGAGCACATGCACATGCTAGAACACACTGACTCAGTTTATTGGCACTACAGATGTGATACACACATCCTTCTGTAATAACTGGTGGCAGAAAGGATGTGAGTATTCTGTAGTGCTGGAAACAAGTAATAAAATTGCTAGTTTGAAAAAAATCTATCTAATGCAATTATTTATGATTTTTTCCTAGGGATACTAAAAAATGCTCCCAGAATACTTTATCTTTGTAGAATAAGCAGTTCTTTATCTCTTTTTACAGTTTGGCATTGCAGATGTACATGGGATAATTGCTTATTTACTGACGTTTCAGGAAGTAGAAAGAACTTTTTCAATGATCCGTAAGGGTACCAACAAATTGGACCACATCTACATTAGGTGCTTGCAGCATTTTGATTGGCTGGCTCAATAGAAATATGGTCTGAACATAGAACTCCCAGTGAAGTGAGGTTTAGTCATAAAGTGAGCAATTTACTTATTGCAAAGTCCACTTTACCTCGCACACTCAATAAATACTGCCACAGTACAGCAGCAGATAAATGCAGATTTCCAGTAAGGAGAAGGAAAAGGTCTGGCTTTTGATGTGGATAGAGTACTTCCAACTAATAGGGGAAGAATGTGTGAGTGTTTACATATGAAAGCTCTATCGCTGGTTACACTGGTAATTGCTGTGCCAACACAATGGGCTGCGTAATAATATCCTTATATTTAAGCCTGGCTCCAAGGTAAATTTCAGACTGCAGTGGGGACACAGAGAGGTGTTAAGGCAAAGTGTATGATCTTAATTTTTTTCCATGCTGTTTAATATGAATTGCACCTGGGGCACTGCTGTTACGCAATTGCTGGCTTTGTAGCCAAGCTCAGAGATTTGTATTGTTTATTTGCAACAGAGATGTATGGGCTAGTGCAGTTTAAGACTTTACCTTCCTAGCGGTGTTTCTTCGCTGTGTTATTACTTTGTGCTTTCTTATTCTTGGCTGGTACTTCAGACTATCTACAAAAAGATTTACTAAAATGGTCAGTTCAGCAGAAGCTGATTTTTCACTAAGTGCCTGGGAGATAAGTCACCATGAGGTTTTTCTAGCCATCCAACACCTTTGCAGTGAACACTTAAGGTAGCAATGCAATGAAAGAGCACAACAAAATAGAGCTACATTATTATTATTAGTATTATTGATTTATAAAGCGCCAACATATTCCGTGGCGCTGTACAAAGTAAGAAACAAACATGGGGTTCATAATACAGACAATGGTGTACACTAATATACAAGATACATAATTAGTGACATAATACAAAAAATGATACAGCATACATGATACAAAATACAGAAGTGGTAATGGACAGTGATCAAAGTAACATGATGAATAAAATGTATAATGATTTCCAAGACACAAAAGGGGGAGAGAGCCCTGCCGTTGTGAGCTTACAATCTAAAGCGAATGGGGGGAAACAAGAGGAGGGCAATGGTTATTCTGTTGATTTATGAGTTCATCAGTCCAGTGATCACATGGTTGGCAGATGATGTTTTGGACTGAGATTTAAACCCAAAAATGAACAAGGCAAATGGTAACCACTATTAAACGTTTATGGTGAATTTCTGAAATCGTAAAATGTAATTTCACCAAAGAGAACTGTAGCAATATCTTGCTAAGTTGGCATTTCTGATCGGAAATCGGATTTCTGCGGAAATACCGCATTACTGCAACTTACTAATTTTAGCCCAATCACAGAACTCAGAATCTTTGGACCAATCAGAGAATGCTGAATTTTCCCTCAAAAAGCAAATCACTGTGGCAATAGTAGACTAATCACAAGACTTATGATTGGCCTAAAATGTCCATGGTATTCTGATTACCGGGGTAAAATTCAGCATCCTCTAATTAGTCTATCAATCAGAGGATGCAAAAATGACAAAAAGACTCTTCGGAAATCCAACGGAATCGAACATCATAATTCCCGTGGACGTCCCACATGACCAGCAGTGGATGCAGCTCGGAGGACGCAGGGGATTCGAGGCAGCGTGTGTGGAAGCGGCACCCGGGACTCGCCGACACACTTGTACAAAGCGCTTAAACCTCTGATGTCTGTGAGTGCATTTCCTGTTTTTTAATCATATAATATATGGTTTTACGCTATATGAGGCTGTTTCAGTTGTAGTGACTAACGGATCAACGCGAATCTGTGCGCCCCCCATATGTGATAGAATCCTACCTCCGGAGAGATTGGAGGCCAGCTAGGTGAGTGCGGGCACATTGGGGGAGTGTGTCCCAGCACAGAGAGAAGCACGGTGGAGGTGGATTGTGTCACTAGGAAGGTGGAGGGGATTGCTTTTTAAGCTGATCGCGCTATGATCCCTTCAATGTTTTTTCTTTTACATGTATAAAATGATGGTTCGGATTGGAGGATTGTATACAGTTTCCTGGAGTGTACTATATCCCGACTTCCTGATCCCTAAGTGGAGCTAAAGGACTTATGTGGACGGTGACATTCATTTCTGTATTCCCTTCAGTGCACAGTACTAGTCATACTGTTCTAGTTTTTTTTAGTAGAGCGTGACCTGACACACCACATTCAAGTGAAGATGATGTCTCTTCACAGACAAGCACTCCACCGTTCTTACTCTCTTTTACATTGTCTCGGCTATCTATAATTACTACACAATACGGGGCTCCCAGTCTGTCTGTGTTTTTACCTTTTTGGAAGGTGTTCACTGCTTCAAGCCACCCTCAATATATACATGTATGAACTTAAAGATATATACAGGTCCTTCTAAAAAAATTAGCATATTATGATAAAGTTCATTATTTTCTGTAATGTACTGATAAACATTAGACTTTCATATATTTTAGATTCATTACACACAACTGAAGTAGTTCAAGCCTCTTATTGTTTTAATATTGATGATTTTGGCATACAGCTCCTGAAAACCCAAAATTCCTATCTCAAAAAATTAGCATATTTCATCCGACCAATAAAATACAAGAAAATTAAAACAAAAAAAGTCAACCTTCAAATAATTATGTTCAGTTATGCACTTAATACTTGGTCGGGAATCCTTTTGCAGAAATGACTGCTTCAATGCGGCGTGGCATGGAGGCAATCAGCCTGTGGCACAGCTCAGGCGTTATGGAGGCCCAGGATGCTTCGATAGCGGCCTTAAAGGGAAGGTTCAAGCAAAAAAAAAAATGAGTTTTACTTACCTGGGGCTTCTACCAGCCCCATGTAGCCATCCTGTGCCCTTGTAGTCACTCACTGCTGCTCCAGTCCCCCGCTGGCAGCTTTCTGACCTCGGAGGTCAGGGCCACATTGCATACATTTTTACGCATTCCAGCTAGTGCAGGAACAAACATTTACGCGTTGCACCACTAACGCGTAAAAATGTATGCGTTAATGTTCCTGCACGAGCGGGAATGTGTAAAAATGTACGCAATTCGGCCCTGACCTCCGAGGTCGGAAAGCTGCCAGCGGGGGACTGGAGCGGCAGTGAGTGACTACGAGGGCACAGGATGGCTGCATGGGGCTGGTAGAAGCCCCAGGTAAGTGAAACTCATTTTTTTTTTTTTTGCTTGGACCTTCCCTTTAAGCTCATCCAGAGTGTTGGGTCTTGCGTCTCTCAACTTTCTCTTCACAATATTCCACAGATTCTCTATGGGGTTCAGGTCAGGAGAGTTGGCAGGCCAATTGAGCACAGAAATACTATAGTCAGTAAACCATTTACCAGTGGTTTTGGCACTGTGAGCAGGTGCCAGGTCGTGCTGAAAAATGAAATCTTCATCTCCATAAAGCTTTTCAGCAGATGGAAGCATGAAGTGCTCCAAAATCTCCTGATAGCTAGCTGCATTGACCCTGCCCTTGATAAAACACAGTGGACCAACACCAGCAGCTGACATGGCACCCCAGACCACCACTGACTGTGGGTACTTGACACTGGATTTCAGGCATTTCCCTCTCCCCAGTCTTCCTCCAGACTCTTGCACCTTGATTTCCGAATGACATGCAAAAGTTGCTTTCATCCGAAAAAAGTACTTTGGACCACTGAGCAACAGTCCAGTGCTGCTTCTCTGTAGCCCAGGTCAGGTGCTTCTGCCGTTGTTTCTGGTTCAAAAGTGGCTTGACCTGGGGAATGCGGCACCTGTAGCCCATTTCCTGCATACGCCTGTACACGGTGGCTCTGGATGTTTCTACTCCAGACTCAGTCCACTGCTTCCCCACTGCAGTCCCCCAAGGTCTGGAATCGGTCCTTCTCCACAATCTTCCTCAGGGTCCGGTCACCTCCTCTTGTTGTGCAGTGTTTTCTGCCACACTTTTACCTTCCCACAGACTTCCCACTGAGGTGCCTTGATACAGCACTCTGGGAACAGCCTATTCGTTCAGAAATTTATTTCTGTGTCTTACCCTCTTGCTTGAGGGTGTCAAAGATGGCCTTCTGGACAGCAGTCAGGTCGGCAGCCTTACCCATGATTGCGATTTTGAGTAATGAACCAGGCTGGGAGTTTTTAAAAGCCTCAGGAATATTTTGCAGGTGTTTAGAGTTAATTAGTTGATTCAGATGATTAGGTTAATAGTTCGTTTAGAGAACCTTTTCATGATATGCAAATTTTTTGAGATAGCAATTTTGGTTTTTCATGAGCTGTATGCCAAAATCATCAATATTAAAACAATAAAAGGCGTGAACTACTTCAGTTGTGTGTAATGAATCTAAATTAAATTAATTATCAGTACATTACAGGAAATAATGAACTTTATCACAATATGCTAATTTTGTGAGAAGGACCTGTATATATACAGTGTATATATATATATATATATATATATATATATATATATATATATATATATATATATATATGTATGTATGTATATATATATATATATACTGTATATATGTATATATATATATATATATATATACAAGGTTCCCAACTTACTATCATGTTCTGTTCTGAGAAATTATTCTAGGTTGAATTTGTTTGTAAATCGAGTCCTGTGCTAGACACAGTGAAACGAGGAAACATTATTTACTTTCGGACAACTATGGATCCAGGCATATAGAATGATCGATCTTTTGAGGCTGTTTTGAATGTGCTTTTAAAAAGCTACTTATAACAGTTTTTAAAATACTGTAACATATAACAAGAAAATGACATAATAAAAAACAGTATTGTATATTTTGTACATGAAGAAAACTTTGTATCTCTAAAATGTTGTAACTTGTGTCATTTGTAACTATGGGACAATCTGTATGTGTATATACTGTATGCACTCACTAGTTAAGTTGAGAACTAATTACCAATGTCTGTCATAAGATAAGACCACCACAAATTACATAAGGCGGACAGAATTTACTTGACATCTAGAGACAGAGCATTAAAGAATATTGCTGCATTAATAAAGCTGACTTTCTCTCTTAGGAATAAATGGTATGAGGGAGAAATTGACTTTTTCAGGAATTAAAGTGGATTTGAGATAAATGTTTACCAATTGCATAATTGTGCCCCTTACCGATACTGTATAGGGCATTCCTTAAGCCAAATACTTTTTTTTTTTTTAATACCCTAATTCCATATAAACTAAACAAACCTCTCCCACAGCTCCTCCAGTGCCTAGGCATTCTAAGTCCCATGTAGCAAGTGCTCATGGGAGCTCAGTCTGGGGTGGAGGAGGTTTTTCCCAAAGGAGGAGGAGGAGGTGTTTCCAGCCAGAGGTTTCAGAGGCAAGGGGGCGGAGAGGGGAGTGGAGTTCTCATTGTATCACAGGAACAAATAAACATGAAACTGTTGAAGCTGTTTGCAGTTAGATTTGCTGTGTAAACTATCTAAACTTTAGATAAGATATATATACAAGTTATTTGTTATAGTTAGTTTTTCATCTCGGATCCACTTTAAGAAGAACCAAATCTCTTTATCTCATAAAAATAAATCCACATAGATGGATTTTCATAAAATATTTAATCAATTTTAAGGTGAAGAAAATCTGCAGATATAAGTAAAAGTTGGCATATTGATACAGATTTATTATACTTTGACAAACTGAAAAGAATAGTTGGCATGATTTCTAAATGTCAGAAGATGTAGAGGCAATGGAGACACAGTGCCTAGTTTACTAGGTTTGTCTAGGCTCCAGATTATTTGAGAATGTGTGTTATCCTTCAAAGGAGGCCTGGAGTTGTTTTTTCTTTGTTAAAAGTTGACCTGAACTCCTGCACAGGACACAAGGAAAACAGAGAGACATGCACCGTGTGTTTTCAGAGAGAATAGCCTGTCTAATTGCCCATTGTCTTCAAGTAATCACAAGTGTGATCTCTAGGCTGTGTCAGCACAGAATTCATCAGTCCTAGGAAGACACAGCTAATATGCAAATACAGGATGTTAACCCCTTTTCCTGCTTCCATGAAAGCAGGTAGTCGACACACTGCAGATTTTTTGCAAGAGCTCTGTAACTTGTAACAAAGAAATGTTTTACTTTAAAGCGGAATGAAACCCAGCATTTCTTCTTTGCTCTAATATATTATTTACAGCAAATTATATACAACCAGCATATTTTTTTACTAGAACAACATTCAAAGGGTTACACACAGGAATTAGAAGTTCCCTGCCAGCAAAGCAGGACGCATCCAAACTTTAGGTAATGTTATCTTGTATTTAATTGTATTAAAAGAGGAATGTAAAAAAACACTTCTCTGACACTGCAGGCTCTCCTGAAAACAGTCAGACAATCAGAAAACATTTCTGCTTACGTTAGAAGATAAATAAAGCAGTTATAAATAAAATGCAAAGTTAGTTCTCAGCAAAAAAAGTGTACTTTGGAAATGTATAATTTGCAAATGAATAATAATATTTATGCACAAAAGCAAATATGGTAACCGCATGGCATATAAAAAGTAGGAAAACATGTTTTTATTGAATATTATGTCAGAGTTTTATACCACTTTAAAGGTTTATCTTTTAGAGCAGAGAGTAAGTTTTGAGTTCAGGTGTGCTTTAAGACTTCATGGCTTGATGAAAGTTTAATGAAGGCTGTTCTGGATTTATATAATAAACGCAGGACAGTTTTGCAGATTCATTTATGTTCTCCAATGTTTTTCACCATGGAGAACCTAATAAAATTAGGTCCAAAGTGATGAACTTATTGTGAATTACAAATGACAGCTTAGGGGACTTCTATCCTACACTTTTTATATAGGAAAATAAAGAGTGAGTGGTTAGTCACTGGTTGCATGTGCCAGTGTGATGCCCGGATAAACATTTCATGGTGGGCATGCGTACTAAAAATGCATCTTTGTTCATCGATGTTCAGCTGTATTTAACCTGTATGCAGTCTCTGACTTCATCTTTAGTTCTCACCTTTCTCAGTTGACTTGTTTTGCTTTTTGCTGTTTTTAACTGCAAACGTGGTACTGACTTTCATTACTGCTGATCCCTCCCTGCTCTTGACTACTTTTCTGTCTATTGAATGACAGTGATGAGGGAAAATTCCAATATTATTTTCACATTCATTTTTACCAAAATAATGTTACATTTGATTTTGGAGCAAAAACATAATTGAAAATAAGTTTTATTATTATTTGCACTTTTTGTGGCAAAAATTTTAGCAGTAAACGTATCGTGTTAACCTTTTTTTGTGTGGTTTTCATGAATTATCGGGGTAATATATCGATTTTTGTGTTTTCATGAAAATGCAAAAATACAAGCTATTTTTTCAGAAATTTTCTCGAAATAAAAATCAGCATTTTCAATGTGAGAAAATTCACAAACAACAAAGCTGAATAAATATAACCTCCTGATCTTTTGCTGATACCAGCCTGACATTGATCTACTGTGTGTTGTTAGCAGATCCAATACAGTATGCATTGCTGACTCTGGCTTGGAACGCACTCTCTCAGTTGGTATCACACAATGGTATGACAATACACTGCTGCTATTACCTTGCTACTCATCCTGGTCCAACATGCTACCTTACCAGTGACCTTGATTGATTGTTGAAGGTGGAAGGCAGGACATGTGGGTTGGGCACTGGTGCTGGATGCTGTCAGGTATCTGTAAAAGGTGTATGATTTCGGCACCATGTACTAAGGTTGACAATTTTCAGCAGAGGGTATATAATTTGGGTAATGCATGGAAAAGCATATGGTAAGTGTTTGAAACTGAGCACTTGACTTATAAATAGCTGCAGGAAGGGGTTTTCAGCCAATTTAAAGGCACACACTGTGCAATTGCTTTTCCATGTACAAATACTGCAAATCAGTGGGCCTCTTTACCCACTTGTGAACCATTAGTCCTTTCCTCATACCAATACTTTTAGTTTTTAAAACATTTTAGGACAGTTTTTTTTTAAGAGCCAGTGATTTCAAAAGATCTTTGCTAATGTAATGCTATGCTATATGTGTGGGATTTTGTAAAAAAAAAAAAAAAAAACACACATTGCATTACATTTGCAAGCTGATTTTCTCATGACTTGCTTAAAAAAGTATGAACCAGCCCTTGTTGAAAATAAAAGAATCAATAGAATGGCATTAAGCATATCAACAAAGTTGTACATATCGTTCTTGGATTTAACATTGTAGCAAACAAAAAGCAAATAAACAATAAAATGTCAGGAAGTAAAGACTAAAGCTGTCCTACATCTAACGATGTATAAGCAGATCGACCAATTGACAGATCTCTAACTGATCAAATCTGATTGGAGAGAGATCTGTTGGCTGTCCATACACTGCAGGCCAATTCCCAATCGATTTCATCATGAAACCTCTCAGGAATCGGCCTTGTGACGCTGCATCCGCTGCGTCCACCGTTGTACCCCCAAATGTTAATGTGCCCTCCCTACCACATGTATTAAAATATCACCTGTTCCAGCTATTGTCCAGCTGCTCCTACATTGCTACGTATAGCAAGTGGCACATGCGTGACATCACACACGTGTCAGTGCTATACACGGCAGCCACGTGGGACATTAATGTGAAAGCAGGGCAGCTGGACACTCACGGCTGCTTGAACAGGTGAGGTTTTGAAGCACAGGGGGTACATTAACATTTGGTCCTGAGCGGGCCCCGGGGGGCATCCAAATTTTCACAGGGGGGCCCAGTTATAGTTTTCCCCTTACATTTGGGGGTGTTGGGGAGACGGCGGCCATGCAGGATTCCGTTATATTTGTCGCTCATCCCAACATCCCACGCTGTTACTGCCATCACTCATGTCAGCCTGAGGTTTCCCAGAATGTTCAATCAATACAGTTGACTGATCTAGGCCCAAAATCAGTTGAATCGTCGATCAGGCATGTTTGTTGCAGCACCAATTTTCAACCAGTTCGGTAAAATCATTAAATTGGATGGTCGATCGGGCTGCAAAACCAGTGAGGTTCCGATTTTCCTCTGCACATAACAATGTATAAAAACAAAGCTGAATACAGAACTAGAATATGCATGCAGTTTTTTGAGGTAACAACCAGCTTATTGTTGTGTCTTGTATCTTGTCTAATGAATTTCCTAATTGGCTTGTCATACCAATAGCAATCAATGGTACGGTGAAGCCACAAACCACCAAAGTATTGCACCTATTGGCATAGCTATTGGGGAAGGGCCACAAACTATGCACCCTTCTTCCTCCAATAAAGTGTTCCAGTCTCCATCAGGTGATGTTGTTGTAGTCACACATGTTATAACCTTGGCAAATTGACCTCTAGACTGTCCGAGTTCTCAATAGGGTGAAAGAGGTGTGAATGAAAGGGGTCCCCATCAAAGTTTTGCTGGGGCCCCAAGATCTGTAGTTATATTGCTGCTTGCCACATATTAGTTTTTGAAAATGTTGACGTAATGGCCCTCCCACTTTTTTTTTTTAAACATAAGTGAATGGGGCTCCTGATCAATACTTTAGGGGTATTACAGTATAGCAATTTTCCACTTTTGAGAGCCTGACTACCAGAGAGAATAAACCATGTAGCCTTTTAGAAATGTAGATGATCACAATTTCAAAACAGGAGAAAATAAGTGGAGATCATTTTTTCAGATCACCACCTCTTTAACCACCTCCCGACTGCCTCACGCCAATGGTCGGTTGGAGAGTGGCTCACTTGGGACCACCTAACGCAGATTGGCATCAAAGTGCGGTGGGCGACATTAGCAGGGAACATGCGTTCATTCGTGCACGTTCCCTGCACATAAACACAGCAGGGATCCGTGCTCAGCCTGCCAGCCACGACCAGAGCTGGCAGGCTGAATTTAAAAAAAAAGCAATAAACATTTGTACAGCGCTGTACAGGGGACAGCGTAGTCACTTAACTGTCCCTCCTAAAGGCTTCCAACGTGATCCCATACATAGGCTGATGGCTATGTATGGGTAGTGTAGTGTATGGATTGCAGTCTAGGGCCGATTTATGGGGGAGGGTTAATCAAAAGAAATGGGGGGGGGGGTTATTTAAAATTCAAATATAAAAACATATAATAATTAAGATATTCAATTTTAATTAATAAATTAAAAAAAACATCACAGTAGTACTCAGAGACCATCAAAAGAAAGCTCTATTAGTGGCAAGAAAAGGATGTAAAATTCATTTGGGTGCTAAGTTGTGTGACTGAGCAATAAGTAGCGAAAAATCGCCTGGTCACTAGGGGGGTGTAAACCACTGGTCCTCAAGAGGTTAAAAACAGGCCAAATTCCTCTCCCTTATTCCTATACCTCTATTAATGCAAGGCAAAAGCCGATTTTAACAGCTTCGGAATGGCATTAGTAATGCACAGGTGACAAGCAATTATCCACAAATACAGTTTTCCTTTTCTTTAAAGGACTTTTCTTTTGGACTTATAGCAAAATTAATCCCTCCTCCTGATTCATAACCTCCTTACCTCCACAATCGGCAAATGGGTTTCCTTCATCCCTATAATTCATTTCAGTTTCAGCTAACTGCACCTTAAATCAATTAGTTGTAATCCATGTATATGTTCATAATTCTCCCCTATTGAACAGGTTTATAAAATTAAGGACTATAATTTCATTATAAATAACACATGGGCATGTAGATCATTGTAGTATAATGTGATAGAGTTCTCTCGCTGCTACATACCATGATATTATACTTGTATTTTCAGTGCTACTTTACGCAAATCTCATAACTAACACTAATAAGTGTGTGTTAAAGAAATTCAATAATGGCATTTTAATTCTAGGAATTCAGCTCTGCTGCTGTTAGGATGTTGTCCTTTCACACCACAATACATTTTCTTATGGCTTGTTACTAGTCTTGTTTTCAGAAGGTCTTAGGCTCCCCTGTATCTATATACCTTTTTGTTAAATCAATATACTATGGAAACATAGTGCAAATGCTTGCAGATGGAGCTTGCTGGATTAGCTGCTTTGAAAACCAGAATCGGCAGGAGTTTACTTTCAAAGTCCACTTTCTTAGACATACTCATTTAGGATCTAGCAGCACAACAGCATGCACATTCCTTTACATAAGTCACTGAAAAAAATTATTACAGTGAATGTTCTCTGTATAAAAAAAAGAAAATGTATATTTTATATTGCTTCATTCACAATAAAAAGAACCTTTTGGAATTTTATGATTTCATGCATTGATTAATTAATGGTTTCTATAACTGTATATGATCTAATAACCTAATTCATAATGATATGAAGTGAAGGATTTCACTAATAATATTCATATTACCAACTCTAGTTAACTAATGCAATTCAAAATCCATTAAATGCTTAAAGAGGCACTGTAGTGACATACAGTGGAATGCAGTAAATCACGTAGAATACCTACTTTTACAGTAATTTTCCTGGTTTGATGTATATTGGCAGGTATACCAGACCTCCCAGTGAAAGTATTTAGCCTAGAGCATTCTGGGAGAGCAGGAATTATTTTACCTGGCTTTGGAATTCTCATGGAATAAAAAGGAGCACAGCCTAATTATTTAGTTTGCTGTATGCTTAGCACTGTACATGCACATTTTCATCTCATCAGTTCAATATATATATATATATATATATATATATATATATATATATATATTCATATTCAAGCTGTCTCTCACTGTTTCCTGTCTATTTAAGTGGATTCAACCCAGTCCAGTCAAATATCGCAGAGAAGCTCTTTTGCATAGATAACAAATGAAGGTTTTTTTTTAACTCTTCCTGTGTTGGAAAACAATATGAGATATTTTTCTTTGCTACTAATGTTCTATTTCTAAGTTGTACACATATAATTCATTGGCCTATATTTTTTTCTCCTGAGTTTTCTCCTCAGAGATAATTTTTCTATTCTCTTAAAAATATTTTTTTATAAACATTAATATCTACCATAGAAGGTAACTTCCATTATACAACTTACTAAATCCATTATATCACCATACATAGGTCAAAACCTCTCAACGTGTAATACCTTTAAGATCCACATTTACCCCTAAAATGTCTCTCTGGCTCAATGACGCCCAAACGTCACTATAAGCAAGTGATTGGTAGGTCTCAGACCACTGCTCCAATCACCTAAAAGTCACTGTGGAGACTGATGGATCACCAACCAGCTAGCTATTGCTGGTAGTGGTTGGGATCCATCTTATCTCCCCAGTATGAGCAAGAGGTATAAGCTACATTCTACTAAGTTCATGATTCATAATTTAGAAATGTATTATGCCACTCTGTTACACTATTACCATTGTCATGACCTGTTAACTGTCTTTTTACTCATCTGCCATCTTTTAGGCTAAGTTCACAGTGGGACGTTAAAGTCGCGCGTTAAAACAGCATTTAATGCAGAATAACTCACTGCAATGAAAAATCAATGCCCTGTTCACAGTGCACACGTTGCGCTGGTGTCTAACGCTGCACGTTAAGTAAATGTACTGCATGCAGTGCGTTATACACGTTATTAGCTGCGTTGGACTGTTTGCACATGCTCAGTAATGACTTGGAAGCATACTTTTTCATTGCCTGTATTTTTTACTGTATCTGCTGTATGCGACGGTAACGCTGCGTTGCCACTTTTTGGGCGCGTTGCATTGTAAGCTTGAGGTGCGACTTTAACGTGGCATCAAAACGCAACGTCCCACTGTGAATCTAGCCTAAATGTTTGATAATGTTTGACAATGTGTACATGTTTATAATTTTCAATAAAAAGATATTAATTGAAAAATATTTTTTATGCATTTTACAATTGAAAAAGTATCTAAATTTTGGTGAAAACGCACCATCAAAATTATTTTGAATATTGTCCTGCTTGCTGGTGGTTTAAAATACATTTTATAACAAGGTGGGAAAAAATAACCTAGGAAAAAACTCAGGGGAAAAAGTGAATTGCATATGGGCCTTTATCTCTTAAGTTTAATTTTGCTTCCGGTTTGCTATTAGTTATTTTTGCATCAAAATTAGCATTTTCACTTGCCCATATATTTTCATGCATATTCTCATCTGCATGGTTATGTTTTTTCTCATGCACGTTGACTTCAGTACATTTGGTGAAAGTGTGTTTTTGCATGCAGGCCCATTTCTTCTTGTGCATATTTTCAACTGTGCGTAAAAAAATTGTTTCTCATGTCCAGAAACTTCAATGCATTTGGTGAAAGTAAATTTTGCTTGCAAGGCCAAATCTTTTTGTGTGTATTCTTGTCTGTGTAAAAAAAAATTTCTCATGCGTATTGATGTCAACACATTTGGCAAAAGTGAATTTTCTTATGCTTAAATATTTTTGCCAGAATTCTTACTTGGCCCATATGCAATTAACTTTTTCTCCTGCATTTTCTGTTAGGTGACACTTCCACAACTTGTGATAAAAAGCATTTTAAACCACTA
The DNA here is from genome assembly GCF_040937935.1 of Hyperolius riggenbachi. NCBI lineage: Eukaryota > Metazoa > Chordata > Amphibia > Anura > Hyperoliidae > Hyperolius > Hyperolius riggenbachi. Next base: position 200,234,321 of record NC_090654.1, on the reverse strand, counting down.
GCAAGCAAGAAAATGCGCAAAATAATTTTGATAGTAATTTTTTTTCCAACTTTTGAATACTTTTTCAATTGTAGAATGCTTTAATGTTATTTTAAAGAGAATATGTAAATGATCTCCTAAGAGAAAACTCAGGAGAAAAAGTTAATTGCGTATGGGTCCTTGTCATTAAGTTGTCCTTTAAGCCACCAACAAGCAAGGAATTATGCTGAAAAATATTGACAGTACTTTCTTAGCTAGTTTTTGGTACTTTTCAATTAAGTTATTTTAAACAAAAGATGAAAAATGATCTCATAGAAGAGTGCCTAGGAGAAATAGGGGATTGAATAAGGACCATTGTGCAAAAAAAAGTGTTTTCTCCTGCCATATATTTTCTGGAATAGTCTCACCCTTGCGAAAATGTAATTTTTTTGACAAAATGTGTACAAAATAAGGCCATATTTGCACATCCCTACCTGCAATATCATTATTTCTATTTTTCAAAGGACGACATAATTACACAGTAAGGCACATTGCTTAATCTAGTACATTTCATAGATTCTAGTATTACAATCTTATAGAAAGGGAAAGGAAAAATATTCTGTTTTTACTAAGGCCAATTTATCTAATGAGGAAAGTTCTATTCTCAAACATTGCTCTAAAAAGGAGCTGGGATTCACACATGTATCACAACCAAAGTACCATGTGTATCGGAATGAAACTGAGACAAGATTCAACTAGTTTCATTTCAATCTTGCTGTAGTTGTATGATGATCCCTTTTACAGTGTGGACACCACCCTCACTCATAAAAGTGTGGACACACCACCCTCACTCATACAGTAAAAGAGAACTTCCTGAAGTGTGATTTGGCTGGACAAGAATAACATTTCTATTTTATTGATTTTGTTTGCCCTTTACAAGTTAGCAAGTGAAAAATTGATCATGTTCCTGAAGGTGCCCATACCTCACTTGATTTCCCTGTATGATTGGCCATTCAATTTGATTATTTAATGGGATCAGGGGGAGAAGAGATTATGCTCCATTCTGCTCCATCAATAGAAATTGGCCAATATCTGGTCAAAATGAGGAATTTACCTGATTAGGCTGGATGGAAAATATTGGTCAATTGTAAAGGCTACTGTTCAGTTCACATGATTTCAATCGACACAGAATCATTTTTTGGTTTTAGTGCATGGTGTCACAAAATCGTTCAGATGGATTAGTGAAGTAAAATTGTATAGGATCTCGCTTGTAGTGTGTGTGTCACAAGTCAATCAACTTTTGATCAACCACACTGTAGTTGATCACTCAATAAATTCAATCGCTTAACTACCTAACGACCGCATCGCGCCAATGGACGTGAATGCAGCTCCAGGACCGCCTAACGCCAATTGGCGTCAAGTCCTGGAGCTGCAGTTTCCCAGAGAACGACTGCACGCATGCGCGATCGTTCCCTGCCCATTCATGAAGCAGAGCTCCGCGATTAGCCTGCTAGCCACCGATTGCGGCTAGTAGGCTGTTTGTAAACAAAAGCTGCAGTCTCTGGCAGCGCTTTACGAGATTGGCAATCCCTGGCCTCTGATTGGCCGGGGCTCACCATCCTCTCATACCTATGAGAGGCAGAACAGGATGGATCGCCATCCTGTTCAAATTCAGTGAACGGAGGGGAGGAGGGAAAGGGAGGGAGGAGGGAGGGTGAAACGGCCTATACAGGCTGGAAAAAAAACACTGCTACCACAGCGACTGGACACCTCCGGCGGCATGTCCCCTAAGGGACAAAAAAAAGGAGGTGAGTCCGATTGCTGGGCTCCATAGCTGGGCTGTGCAGGAGGCTGAAAAGCCTGCACAGCCCAGCGCAACAAAAAACAGCCTGGACGGTAGGGGGGTTTAACACTGCGGTCCTCAAGTGGTTAATTAGTCAATGGACTGTATCAACTACAGTGTGAGCCAATCACAGCAATCACAGTGTGAGGACTGTAAACAAATGCTCTGGTCCTTATTGCAACTTAGTACTGAAGACGTTAATCATGTTTAGTTCCCCTGGGGTCTTTTTATAGCAAATTGTGGATTCCAAAACTGAAACTTCCATCATTAGTTGTGGTGATCTTTTTTATCATCTGCCTCACACAAAATTCAAAGCACTAATTTGTTTTGGAAGAAAATCGTTCTGTGGACAGTGAAGTCATGCCTAAAGTTGAAATGGTTAGATTCTGTGAAAGTCGAAGTATGCTCATCACAGAATAACGGGTAGGGACATTAACACATGCTGAGCTAGTGATGTATCATTAGTATGTTCTGCCCAGGAGAAACAAGTGACTAACAGCTGGAACTGGAGCTCATAGTATGAATTCTCACTTCACAGGTCAGTGTTTTGCCACAGGTGTCCAACGCAGAGTGTTGCTAGGTAACCTGCTACATTTTTCCAAAGGTCTATGCTGAAGTTAATGTATTTGTTTAAAATCTCAGTTTTCATATTAGAGAGAATCAACTTAAGCGAAACAAAAGGGAGATGTCAGAAAATAATTGTTCCATCTTTTGAACTCTTGTATTAAAATAGATTTGTTTCATTTTCTGCAGTAACCCATGCCACATCTCATCTGTCTATGATAAGTCTGCAAAGTTTACTTTATAAATGAGCTTATCACTCAGGATCCATATTTGCTTTCCCTCAGTAATACAGATCGTACTCAAGGCCATCTAGACATGTTAATAATTATAACAGTACATTTATATTACAAGAATACAATTTACAGAGGAAAAATAATATTTCCCCTTTATGCATCCTGTGTTAATGCATGTTGCTTCATACTGACACACACATGGTTTTTGACTCTTTACTTGATTTATTGAAGGATCAAAGTACAATGTTGCCCTTTTCACACTGAAAGAGCTTGCAAGTTTCCCTTCCAAATGAGGAAGAAGCAACAGTCATGACGCATTACCTTAGGACAGTGGGTGGGCTATGCAAATCAGTCCTCTATGCTTGATTCACTGGTTTATTGCTTACCTATAGTTTATACATTATTTAGTCCATAGGCAAATAGTTTCAGGCATTCATCGATGCAAGGTATGGCATGGATAATCTCTACTGGTAGAGCTTGTGAAAAAGTGTTATATGGGGTATCAGGCAAAACGGGTGCATGCAGCTTCTGGACAAATCAGACGCCACCATAGACTTCAATTAAAAATATATTGGCAAGCAAGCACAAAGGTGGAATTCGGGCGCCAGGCAACGTCCAAAAATTATGGGTTTTTTTGTGGGGGTTTTCTCTGTTTTGAAGCCAGTGACAGAGGGGAAATTTGGATGCCAGGTGGCGCATGGTAATTTTTTGTTTTTAGTGCAGGGAGGATGGTTAGGGTTAGGCAGCAGGAGGGGAATTTGTGCAGGAGAGTGAGGCAGTAAGTCATTAGGAAGGGAATTGTACAGGGGGTTCTTAGGGTTAGGCACCACCAGAAGGGTCTTAGGGTTAGGCACCACTGGGGGGTAGGGTTAGGCACCACAAAGGGGGTTTAGGGTTACGCACCACCAGGAGGGTCTTAGGGTTAGGCACCACTGGGGGGTAGGGTTAGGCACCACAAAGGGGGTTTAGGGTTACGCACCACCAGGAGGGTCTTAGGGTTAGGCACCACGGGGGGGGGGGGGGGGGGGGGTAGGTTTAGGCACCACAAAGGGGGTTTAGGATTACGCACCACCAGGAGGGTCTTAGGATTAGGCACCACTGGGGGGGTAGGGTTAGGCACCACAAAGGGGGTTTAGGGTTACGCACCACCAGGAGGGTCTTAGGGTTAGGCACCACTGGGGGGGTAGGGTTAGGCACCACAAAGGGGGTTTTAGGGTTAAGCATAGGTAGTGGAGGGTTCTGTGTGAGAGTAGGTTTAGGTTTAGCTATAGTAAAATATCCATGACAATTACCAATATTTTACTAATGAAAATTAACACTTTAAATAGTAGAGTATCTGTAATTTACCGATATTCTACTATCGGCACTGTTCCTGCCCCAGATTTTCCCGAAATTCACGTGTGCATTACATGGTACACACCAGTTATAGAGAATGAGAACTACTACATTTCTTTTGCATTCAGCCAAAAGAAATGTAAAAGCCACACATTAAAAGCACTACAGAGCACAAAGCACAACAAAATACAATTGTGTCTGCTTAAAAAAAAGGTATTTGCAGATTTCTTATAAATATAAGTGAGAAACAAAACAAATAATTCATCACTGTAGAACAGTAGGTGCAATATGTCTATCATTTCTTTATCCATATAATCTATCTTGCAGACAGCTGTTTCAGACAGTTTTGACCTTCACCAGTGCAAGGTATGAATGGAATATTTCCCTGTAGGTACGGATGGCAATGCTTAGGAGAAGTCATTGAGAAGACTGTGACCATTTTGATCAGATGAAAGATTTGGAAGGCTCCGATTTGCTGGTCTTGATCATGTGTTAAACCAGGAAGTAATTGCAGCAAATGAGAAGCTTACAAATGTATCAGTTGATCAGTGGGTGGCAATAGCACAGTCCAACAGTCAGAATGGTATGCATATATACAGGTTATATTATCCTATCCAACCGGCATTTGTAACCAGATACACTACCTAATATGTGTTTGTCTTACTATTACAACATGCTAATAGGGTTATAGAGTTATCCCAGTAGCCATTTTTTTTGCTGTAGTGCCCCTTTAAACACAGCTAGCCTAAGGGGCCTATTTATGAAGCATATATAGACCATCATTGTTTCCTCATCTTACATTGCTGCTGTTTTTACTGATTTTCAAAAGGAAATATTGGACTATTTATAACCGACTAATGTATTTTTTTTTTTCAACAGATGAACAGTGCTGCATCAAGCACCAATGTTCTTCCTCTGTTTGCCACCTCCCTATTAGCTTTTTAGGGTTATGTGACTGTTTAAAGGTCATTTGAATTAGTCAATCAGTGAGAAAGTGGAAGACTATTCTGAACCCCTAGTAAAGATGAATAGACAAAGGCCCTGATTAGGAAATTGAAGGTTCTCATGAATCGTCTCTAAGAGTAGAAGGGGCAGGAGTTTATGGTATGGTGATTGCAAGCTTTTTTTGGGGGGGGGGGGGCCTCTGTAGACATTAATAATACTTGTCATCTAAAGGTGGACTATTGTGGTGAGAAGGTGTGATATGGCACAAACAATGTACCTCCCAGGTCCTTACATATAGGAAGCTAGCATTTTTGAGCGTTAATAAAGCACATTGTAAAGTTACTTTTTAACCAGTTCAACCTTCAGTCATTTTTCACCTTATGCATCCGAGCAATTTTTCCCTCCCATCCATTCACCAATAACTTTATCACTATTGATTGATCTATATCTTATTTTTTCTGCCACCAATTAGGCTTTCTTTGGGTGGTGAATTTTGCTAAGAATTATTATTTTTTAAATGCATTTTAACGGGAATATTAACAAAAAAAATTGAAAAAAATTCATTATTTCTCAGTTTTCAGCCAGTATAGCTTAAAATAATACATGCTACCATAATTAAAACCCACATATTTTATTTGCCCATTTGTCCTGGTTATTACATCATTTAAATTATGTCCCTATCACAATGCATGGCACCAATATTTTATTTGGAAATAAAGGTGCATTTTTTCAGTTTTGTGTCCATCACTGATTATAATTTAAAAAAGAATAGTAATATACCCACTGAACATGCATATTAAAAAAGTTCAGACCCTGGGGTAACTATTTATGGGTTTTTTTGTTTTTAATTGTAATTTTTTTAATAAACATTTTATTGGGTATTTTTTGGGAGTGTGGGAGGTAAACAGTTAATTTTAAATAAAAACAGGGAACACCAAGAGCCTCAATAGTGTAATTCGTACTGGACAAGGTGGCAATAAGTTTGTGTTGCTAGATACTCACAAGTCAGGGTCACCAGCAGGCAACCACTGTAAAGGCAGGTGGGGAGACTGTCCTGACCCCACTCAGGATTAAGAAGTCGCTCTCTGTAGACAGGAAGAAAGGGTAGCAACCCTCCACCAAGGGTGGACTCAAAATTGTATACAATGAACAGAGGCGCCAAAAGTATAAGATTAGATTAAATGAGCTTAACCGCTTGCCGACCGCGCACTCATACCGCGCGTCGGCAAAGTGGCAGCTGCAGGACCAGCGACGCAGTATTGCGTCGCCAGCTGCAGGCTGATTAATCAGGAAGCAGCCGCTCACGCGAGCGGCTGCTTCCTCTCAATTCACAGCGGGGGGCTCCGTGAATAGCCTGCGGGCCGCCGATCGTGGCTCGCAGGCTAAATGTAAACACAAGCGGAAACAATCCGCTTTGTTTACATTGTACGGCGCAGCGCCGTAAGGCAGATCGGCGATCCCCGGCCAATCAGCAGCCGGGGATCGCCGCCATGTGACAGGGGACAGCCTGTCACTGGCTGCACAGGACGGATAGCGTCCTGTGCAGCCCCGATCACCGGGGATGAGCAGATAGGAGAGGGAGGGGGGAATTTCGCCATGGAGGGGGGCTTTGAGGTGCCCCCCCCGCAACATTGTAATCGTCAAACAGCAGAGGCGCCAAAAAGTGTAAAAGAATTCCTTTTAAAAGCGTTTAAAAGAAGGGAGGGATATGGGTGGATTCACCTCCCTTAAGTACAGACCAGCCAATGAGCCGTAAACAGACAACAGTATAATTTATTGGGGATTCTCCAGGCAATGCAACGCGTTTCACGGGCAAAGCTCCCGCCTCATCAGGCAATCAAAATGGAGAAAAACATTAGCAGGTTATGTCCAGGTTTGAGCGCCTCAAACCTGGACATAACCTGCTAATGTTTTTCTCCATTTTGATTGCCTGATGAGGCGGGAGCTTTGCCCGTGAAACGCGTTGCATTGCCTGGAGAATCCCCAATAAATTATACTGTTGTCTGTTTACGGCTCATTGGCTGGTCTGTACTTAAGGGAGGTGAATCCACCCATATCCCTCCCTTCTTTTAAACGCTTTTAAAAGGAATTCTTTTACACTTTTTGGCGCCTCTGCTGTTTGACGATTACATTGATTGAGTCCACCCTGGGTGGAGGGGTGTATCCCCATCTTTTTTCCCTATCTACAGAGAGCGACATTTTAATACCTGAGTGGGGTCAGGTTATAATTCTCCCCACCTGCCGTTTCAGTGGTTGCCTGTGCGGTAACCCAATTTTGTGAGTATATTCATTATCGATTACCTTTTTCTCCTAATTTCCTGACATACTACACCATATCGGGCTCTCGATCTCTTTTTTTGTGTGTTTTATCTAAGCCCCCCCGCAACATGCCAGACAGGAGGAGCGATCAGACCCCCCCTGCACATCATCCCCATAGGGGGAAAAAAAGGGGGGCGATCTGATTGCTCTGTGTGCCAGCTGATCTGTGCTGGGGGCTGCAGAGCCCACCCAGCACAGATCACAAAAAATAACGCTGGTCCTTAAGGGGGGGGGGGGGGTAAAGGATGGGTCCTCAAGTGGTTAAAAACCAACTTAAATGGCAAAATTGAAGGAGGAAGTGGTGGTCTTACCTCCCTCAAGCAGACACAACAACGAGACAGAGGCGCTTAATTTGAATCCTTGTGCAAATTGTTTGATACTCCTCCCTATATTGCCTGATGAAGCGGGGTTGAACCTGCGAAACGCGTTGCATTTCTTTTTGGAGTTCCTAATAAATGTGTTTGACTGTCTGAATCGCAGTCGTTGTCGTGTCTGCTTGAGGGAGGTAAGACCACCACTTCCTCCTTCAATTTTGCCATTTAAGTTGGTTTTTAAGCTAATTTAATCTAATCTTATACTTTTGGCGCCTCTGTTCATTGTATACAGTTAATTTTAAATGTAATTGGTTGTGGGTTTATTAAAAAAAAATGTATGGAGATGTAGTTTTACTATTTGGCCACAAGATGGCCTCAGTCATTTTTTTCTTCCTGTAAGTGAGTGCTCTCACTTCTAATAGAAGCCATCAGTCTTTCTAACGGGGACTTAGATCAATGAATGGGAATTGCGTTCCCATTCATTGATCTCTGGGCTAACGGGTGGCGGTACGATCAGCCGTGGGAGCATGCAGCAGCGAGGCAGCAGCATTTTGGAGGTAGCAGCTATGTCCAAAAGTCTTAAGTAGTTAAATAGGCTCCTAAGTACTTTAATATATGTTTACCGTTAAACAGTTTCAATTATTTAATGCTTTTCTATTACAGTGATGCCAGGCTTATAGTAGAAGCTGTAGAAATATATACATAAATAGAGTGACTGATGGCTCACCATTGTGTCACACCTTCAGACTATCCAATCAACATGCTGCTGGAATTGCTTCACCAACGCTGCTTTAGTCATCTTTTGAAAGAAGATAGGTGGGGTCACATGGATGTTTATGAGGGTTGTAGTGTATAGTTGGGGTATCTAGCTCACAGGAGGACTGGGTGGAAAAAGTTAAAGACATTTCACATGCACTGTATTTCAACTCTACCGTTAGCCATCCGGATAGAGGGCAGTCAAATATTCAAGCACAATCCAACTTCCCTTAGGGCTCATTTCCACTACTGCGTCACGATTCCATCGCAAAAAACGTGTGAACGAATCCGCATGCATTGAGGATTCGTTCGCGTTTGTATGCGGATTTTAACGCGGATTTGCTCGCGGTTTGCGCTATGTGGTTTTAACCATGTGAATGCCGGTTAGCATTGAAATGTTTTTAAATGAAAATGTTAATGAAAACGCATGGAAAACCGCAAGACTAAAATGCTTGTGGTTTTCCTATTTATTACATTACAGACGAATCGCGTGCATGTGTGCGGTGTGCGAATTCTGATGGGTCTGCTGTGCAGATTTTTTTCTGCACGACAAACCACACAGAATTCTGGAAAAGTGGAAAAAGGCCCATCCACTTGTATTGCTTATGCAAACCTGCATGCAGAAAACGCATTCAGATTCGCTGTAGTGGAAAGGGGCCCTTTAAGAGAAACTCGGACCAAGAATTGAACTTTATCCCAATCAGTAGCTGATACCCCCTTTTACATGAGACATCTATTCCTTTTCACAAACGGACCATCAGGGGGCTCTGTATGACTGATATTGTGGTGAAACCCCTCCCACAAGAAGCTCTGAGAACAATGGTACTCCTGGCAGTTTCCTGTCTGTGAACCTTGTTGCATTGTGGGAAATAGCTGGTTACAGCTGTTTCCAACTGCCAAAAAAGCATGCAGCAGTTACATCACCTGCCAACAGTAAAAATGTCACCATGTAATAAATGTCAGAATGTGAATCAGGGATTTAAAAGATTTTACAATGGGCAAACACTGACTAAATCATTTATACATAATTATTGTAAAAATGAAGCACTTTTTTATTACATTATTTTCACTGGAGTTCCTCTTTAAAGATTTCCATTTACAAAAAAAAAAAAAAAAAAAAAGCATTTGTTTGTGGTTGTCTATTGTAGACTAATGGAGACAACATCCTTGCCTGTTTCAGTGATTTCAATTTATATTCATTTAAATGTATTTTCCAGCATATTTGATTGACAAACACAACAGAAAAATAACAAGTTCTACATTTGCTTACTTCACACTTATTAGCTTGCATTTATTAAAAAAAACCTACTTGTTACAAAACACAGTAGGCCTATTGTCCTTTGTGTTAAAAGAATATGTAGAATATTTGTCAAACTACTGATGCTTATGTTCTGTGTGAAAAACAGTGTGCAAGTAATCTAAAAATATGTGCACATGATAGGGAAAATATTATTTGCTAACAAAACATAAAATGTAATCTTGAGAATGCATGCATCTCTTCTGAACTGCAATGGAGACTCAAAGCAAAGACATAATTAAAATAACAGAGAATCTATTGTCTTCCTAACTTAAATTAACAGTGTGTTTTAACTTGTTTGATCCCCTACCCCATATGAAGTACAAGACAACTAAAACAACAAAAAGGGTTGTTTTATAATTTCCTAGAAAGGTTATTGCTGCACTTTTGGAAATGTTTAAAGGGAACCTGAGGTGAGAGTGATATGGAGGCTGCCGTATTTATTTCCTTGTAAACAATGCCAGTTGCCTGGCAGTCCTGTTGATCTTCTGGCATGCGTAGAGTATGAGTCAAAACCCTGGAACAATCAGATGGCTAATCCTGTAAAACCTGAGGCAGCTGAGTCAGAATACCTGATCTGCATATGCTTGCTCAGGGTCTATAGCTAAAAGTATTAGAGACATGGGATCAGGAGGACTGCCAGGCAACTGGTATTGTTTAAAAGGAAATAAATATGGCAGCCTTCATATCACTCTCTTTTTTTTTTTTTTGTGCAAACTCTCAGCAGCGATAATACGCCATATCCCAACCAGAAATTGGCTTCATCAGCACCTTCCCTTGTTGGGTAAATAGTTGCATCATGGTTTGCCATATCTTTTATTTGGTAATCTTATTTGAATTAGAAGAATATTAGAAATATAGTAAAACAATACAACGTAATGACAGATTACTGTTCACTCAGACATCCCACCTACCACACCCCATACATACCTCATACATCCTCCATATACTTCCCCCCAAATAACTCAGACACTTCTAGGTCCTCTCCTCCTCCTTACAAAAACAAAGAGGTATACGGAAGTCAGACAACACTCTTCTCCCAAATCCGTTTCATAACAACCCAACAAGTAGCATTAGACCTTTTAGTCACATCATCTTCTCCTATCCAAACTCTATTATTTAGAAATGCTATGATATCCTTTTTCCATTCTCCAAGGGAGAGTGGTTCCAGATTTTTCCATTTTTAAATAATAAGCTTCCTGGCTAAACTTACCCCCGAATCTACCAATAGTTTTTGCTCAGGACCACCTTCTGCTTCTTTTGTATCTTTAATCCCAAAGATTGCCCAGTTTACATCTAATGTAACCCCAGGGATTAAGTACCCGGAGCAAAATTCCTCCACCCCTTTCCAGAAGCCCTCCACCATAGGGCAGCTCCACATCATATGCAAGAAGGTACCTGAATCCCGTCCGCACTTCCAGCAGGTTTCATCAACAGCTAAGCCGTATCTGAACATACGAACTGGTGTCAGGTACCATCTGGCTATTAATTTATATTGGGCAAGCTGAATATAGGTGTCCGATATACACCAGTTTTTTTAAAAAACTCTAGCCCATAATTCTCCATTCATTTTAATTCCTTCACATTTTTCCCAACTGTCAACAGAATCGTGGGAGGACCCTGTGGAGGGTGGCATCCAGCACTTTATAAACGTTTGAGAGAGTCCTCGGTGGCCTTTGTTTTAATAGGAACCATCTTTCAAAATTGTTTATGTTGTTGCTAATAACACCCTCCTTTCTCTCCAAATTCTTCCAATAACTCTTTAGTTGTACAGCAACAAAAGAATTAATTTTATGGGAATCAAGTAAGGGAGAGATAGCTAGTTCACTATTACCTACCAAGTCTATAAGTCTCATATCCATAGGAAGATGATTAGCCTTACACCAAGCCTTGTCTTTAGTTGGTCCAAAATCTGGATTATTTACAATTGATATCAGTGGGGATATTCCATCAAAATGTCGCCATCTCTCAATTACTTTAGCTAAAATTGATACCGTAGGTTGAATAAGGGGATGGGAGGGAACCAACAAAGCAGCTCGTATCTGAGCTGGGATCCAGGAAAGGAGAAGGTCTCGGCGGAGGCAGCTTCCCTCCTTTCTTACCCATAATCTATTGCCCTTATTTATTCTCCAATCCAGCACACGAGCTAGATCAATACTAGTATAATATCTGTAGATGTCTGGAACTGTCATACCCCCGAGATCCTTACCTCTTGAAGTAATAGAGAATGCTATCCTACGCCGTGACCTTGCCCATATAAAATTTTGGAACATCTTGTTCCATTCTTGAAACCATTTGCTGGGTAGGGACAGGGGCAGACACTGTAACAGGAACAGTAATCTAGGCAATATCTTCATCTTTACAATTGCTATTCTACCAATAACATTACAAAAAAGGGAGATCCCAGGTTCTCATATCACTCTCACCTCAGATTCCCTTTAAAATTAGCTCAAGGCTTCTCAATTTAGAGATAATGGTTCTCATTTGAAATTGATGGTTATTACTATGATTTGGCAAAATTCCAGAACTTTCAGCAGCAGCGCTGTACTGGGGATAGCCGTGTGACACAGCTTTCCCCTCCTGAGGCTGGGGAGTGATCGGCTGTCATAGGCTGAAGAATATGACAGCTGATCACGCTGATTGGATGGCGGGGGGAGGGAGGGAGCAGGGCTAGAAAGAAAAAAAAATAGTCATTTTTAGTAAAAAAAAAAAAAAAGGTAACATAAATAAAATGATTTAAAAAAATAAATAAACACAGGGGGGATGATCAGACCCCCCCCCCCAACAGACGGCTCTTTTGGTGGGGAGAAAAGGAAGGGGAGGAATCACTAGTGTGCTATGTTGTGCAGCCCTGTAGCTTGGCCTTAAAGCTGCAATGGCCAATTTAATTAAACATAGCCTGGTCTTTAGGGGGGTTTAGCACTGTGGCCCTGAAGTGGTTAAAGGCGAGAAGTAGCTGTAATATTTTCTGTCCTAATTTTAAGGTATCATTCCACTTCAGATTTGCTTTAATCAAGATATAGCATTTGTGTAGCAATGAGGTTACATGTATACTGGAGCATGTATGAAATATCTACATGTAGATACCCTGGTTGCAAGAACATGAACAGTATTTTTAAAAATATGCAATAAAAGGGGAAATCAGCTTGGGGAATATATTTTTCTCCTTACTGCATCTGCCATACATACAATGACAAAAATGTACACGTTTGTAGATATGATGGCCCATATTCAGTTCTCTTTTTCTCTAAAGTTTTCTCCTTAGTGATATTTTCACACCTTGGGCCATATGCAATTTACTCCTAGAAGATATTTTTTCATCTTCCATGTAAAGTAAGTTTTCATCACTTTGCAATTGAAAAGGTACAAAAAGTAGGTGTAACTACTTTTAAAACCATTTTGAGCATTTTCTTGCTTGCTGGTGGCTTTAAAGGCATTTTATTGATATGTTTAAAAATATCACCTAGGAGAAAATTTAAAAGGTTAATTGCATATGGGCCATAACAAAATGTCTTTTAAGCCACCAGTAAGCAAGGAAATACTAAATATAATTACCTTTTGGTAGTTTTTCAATTTTAGAGTGCTAAAAAGTTATTTAAAACAGAAAATGAAATATTATCTCCTAGGAGAAAACTTAGGAGAAAAAATGAATTGATGAAGACCCAATATCAGAAAGCAAGAATCATTTGTGCAATTTAATGTTGTCTGCTGGTACACCTTGCTGTTGTATTTGTACTGGGTGCTGACAGGGGACTACCAATCCAAAACTAGTCTTGGTGAAAGGATGCCCAGTTCAATTTGAGGGTAGACTGGCCAGACTAAGTTTAAAATATGGGATTCAGTAGTTTACAATTCCCAACTCTATTGCATTTAATGGGGTAAACATGTAGAGAGCAAATACATCAGGCAAATGCAACAAAATTTGATAAGTTACAGTACAAATTTCCCAAAAAGAGGTAGTACCGTACTACTTCTTGAGATACAGAAGAGAGTATTGTTCTACTGGGCCCACCTATATAGCAGCAGGCCCGACTCACCCCACTACAAGGTCATGTTGCACAATGAAGACCAAGAAAAGCCATGTGCCCTGAAAGAAGTGGTCAACTTTCTGCTCTCTCCAAACCCATGTCCTATCAAGAGCCCAGATAAAGCACACCACAGCCAACAGCAAAGAGGACTATGTAGATAAATGGAGGAGTGAAATAAAACAAAAGCTAACCATATACCATATATCACTGCCTCAAATATACTGCAATCAGAGAAACCTTCTGTTGGATGAAACAGTATGTGATGAAACAAGCCAATTTTAGAGCACTGGGACTCTTTGTCAAGCAAATCCGTTAATGATCCCAACAGTGAGAAGGCTAAAAAAGCAATAAACACAAACTCAGACTGTAAATAGCATTTAAATAGACTATCTAAATAAATATATAATAATCTAGTACAGTAATATCCCTTCATAGAACTCCAAGGGACCAGGTCAAGTAGTTTGCTACATCAGAAGTTTACTATCAGGATTTGTCGTACATTGTATATTCATATATGTGCGTGGCTGGGAGCTGTGGGCTGAGTTTACTATAGCCATAGGTTTACAATATCAGAGCTTACTATAACAAGATTCTACTGTACAATAGAAACCATGCAATGGGTAACTGTCAATCAGCTTATAGAATAGGCAATCCAATATATACCGGTAGTTATATACATGGGAAGCAGCACAAATACTGTGTATTGCAACTAGTAATAACAACTTTCTTCATAAAGGACATATAGATAAGAATTATTGCCATTTGTCTTATACACCCCAAGGTGTACCAGTTTTAAATGCAATGTCTGAGGAACATTATGCTGTTTTTTAAAAATGAGAGAAAATGTACAATGGATAAGGGCCAATTTTTTTGTGCCTTTGACACAGCATTGGAAACATTCAAATCCTTCTGCAGCTTTTTGGTGTTGCTTAATCCTCCTGGACATGCTGTTACATAATCAATAATTTTTAAGACTCCTACCAGAAGCACAACCTTGGCAGAACAAACTTGGCTCTATAAGTAATTATTTCATTTAAAATATCTTTATTTGTGCCTACTCCAAAAACATTTTAAAACAATGTGTGTCTAATTAGAAAGCATTGGTTTTGTAGTATGAGCCTCAATTGGTGTCAGCTTAGCAAAATGGTATTAGTGTGCACTGGCCTTCTATCTCCCAATAAAAGCTTATTTTAGCCTAATTTTGCAATTTAGTAGCTTTAATGAGGCCCTTCTAGAGGTCTTCCTTAGAAAAGTTATTGGAGTAGTGTGTTTAGCAGCATTAGGCTACAGCTAAAGAAGGCATATGCCACTCAATATTTTAATATATGAAATATTAATTTCAATTAACAAAAAAAAAATCTAACAGAAATGTGTTGAAAATGAAAACTCTCTCTTTCTTTCTCTTGATGTTTAATTACTTTATCAATCAACCATTGGTTGGGAAAAGCTGTATTCTTGTAGATCAATGTATGCAGGTGTTGGGGGGAGGAAAATACATGAGTATGTGAGTAACAGCTGTAACTTTGCATTAAGCAGCACAAAGCTAACACCTGTTGCAGTGTGGAAAAAAAAAATAATGGAAAACAATTCTAATTAGAAATAAAATGCTCAATAAATTGATTGTTTAGTTGTTTGGCACCATCCAACACAATCTGATCTAAAGCACACACAGTCCTAATCTATATAAATCTATAACAGCTCAGCACAGTACACAACAACACGCAATACACCCAATAAATCACAGTTCTAACAACAAGCTATCACTTCCTGAAGCATACACTTCTTTCCCTGTCTGTCTCTCTAGCAGATAACACACAGATAGCTCAAAATGGAGTGAAAACCCCTACCTGTGCCCCCGTCTGCCAGTGGTGGGATCTCTTCTCATTGGCTGCTGGGGCTTGCTGTGCATCCTGGGAACAAATCATTTCCTAAGTAGGTGCCTATTCTTCACTTCCCACTGAAATGTTGGTGCTGTACCTCCCCTATGTTTTGCCAGTGATTATTCCACGACAGTTGACTGCATGACGAATCACTGCGCCTTTCTCATGGAAAAGTCAGGTAAGCAAGAAAGGCCCAATTTGCTGTGAAATAGAACTTACGATTCTTCTCGCTCATCTCTAATGCCTTGAAGAGTTTTCCTAGACAAAAATCAATTCTGCTTCAGAGTTGAGGCAGAAAGCACATAAAGGGATCTTTCTCACAGAAAAATCAGTCATCATAGTAGATGCAGAAGGCAATTGGAGTTGCCTGTCTAAATAATTTAGACCTTCACTCCCTTTACTCCTGGAGACATATCGCCCTTCTAAAATGATCACATGGTTCCTCTTACCAGTTATCTGTCTAAAGTTAAGCTATAAATATGCACTATATTTTTGTTGCATGAAATGAACATTCATTAAAATTTAGCATGAGCATTGGCCTTCTCTCCAACAATCAAACCATGCGTGATCATACTTGGCCAAATGTTATTGTAGATCCTGCAGGTGGACTGCTTATTTTCTCTCCTCCTCTCTCCACAGAAAACAACATGTTGCTTTCTATGCCTGCATAGTGATTTTTTACTAAACTACCTGGCTCTTGATATTATGAAAATAATTTAAATTGACATTAATCTACAGTCTATAGATAGTTCAAGTTCTGCACCATTCAAAATCAGCAGCAATGTAGTGCAATATACCAATTGTTTCCATGGCAAGTTTATTGAGATGGCTAAAGGGATCTGTCAAGTAATATTGCAGATTGCATAAATAGTTATGGAGAAAAGTATTGCTAGATTCCCTATAACGGAGGGTCACTTGGTGTACTATGACAAAGGTTATGCATGGAGATAGAACTCTCAATAGCTGTCCTGTCAAATAATGTATGCAATATTATGTTATTCTGTAGTTCTACTAGTTGCAGGATGACAACAAAAGGACATTTTCACTGTATCACTCCCCTTATCGCCCCAAAAGTGTCCAATAGTGTAATGGGTAAGGGCTCTGCCTCTGACATAGAACCTGGGTTCAAATCTCGGCTTTTCCTATTTCAGTAAGCCAGCTATTCAGTGAGGAGTTCTTGTGCAAGACTCCCTAACACTGCTACTGCCTACTAAGTTTGCTCTGGTTGCTGCCACACAAGAGTTTTGAGTCCAAAAGGAGAAAAGCACTATACAAATACTGGTATTATTATTTACTGTAGTATTATTATTATTGTTATTATATGCTGCATTATTCTCAGTTTTGTGCAAAAAATATTTCACTTTCAGATTTTTCACAGTTTCAGAGAGGAAAACTGTTCTGAAGAATTGTAACACATTATATTGCAAACTATATTAACAAAGATTACGGAAATAAATCACAGTGGTAGACAGGTCATGTGTATGCTAGGTGTGTATTTTATCCCACAAGTGGGGCTTGCACTCTCTTGCAGATAGGCACTTATCTGTTTTAAGTAGCGCTGCTCATTTCTTTGCCATGTACCAATTTAATTCATTTTTGGTCAGCTGCTCCCACTTAGCAGTCTTGCTTTTGGTGTATATTCTGCATATACACCAAAAGCAAGACTGCTTCTGTTTGGGTTCAAGGTGCATTTGCAGTTTCTGGGGGGGCTCAGCGCACCTCTGATTGGAGGACATTCGGAGGCTGCCTGGTGATGCGCTGATCCACCTTTTGCACAATTTTACTTGGTAGCGCACCCAGGCTATGCATATGCATATGTTAGGATTTAGTTAGTGTTAAGTCCCCTCCCATCGAGGATGACTTCTCCGCACTGGGAGGGACAAGTACTTAACAAGTTGCATGCAAGCTGTTACAGGAAACCAACGTCCTCCAGTGGTAGACAGGTCATGTGTATGCTAGGTGTGTATTTTACCCCACAGGTGGGGCTTGCACTCTCTTGCAAGTAGGCACTTATCTGTTTTTAAGTAGCGCTGCTCATTTCTTTGCCATGTACTAAATCACATTTTGTTTTCCATTTTTCCTGGAGTCCCCTTTAAACAGTATTTGATGTATATTCAAATATCTGTTATGTGTTACCCAGCTGTGCAAATTTAAATATGACAACTGAGTAGAATCTTTTCAGTCCTACGTCACTAATTTCCTCACAAGTATTCTGCACATATTGTACATATTATAAATACACACATACATGCATACATAAACATGCACACACAGATTTTCTTTATATTTAGAACTGATCTTACACGCATATTTTGACAAGCAACAACATTTCACCAAGTCCTAAAAAACTGCTTTGAAGAATTTATCTCAAGTTTAACCCAAATATTGTATGATCACTTGCTTCAATTTGAAGACCTCTTGACCCAAAAATAAATGAGTGATCAACGATCACCAGTACTGTACGAGTTAGCATTGGTATTTAGTCTAATCTTTCAATTGGATTTGACGTTCAGCCAAATTCTTGAAGACTGGGCTTATTTCTGCAGTGCTGGTTAATGCATGCTTATCAGACTTTAAAAGGAGTTACATTTCAAAGAGCATATTGATAATCTGTCATTCTTGAGACTTGTTGGCACATAGTCACTTGTATTTGCTAAATACTAAATATGAAATGTTTTTAACCAGATTCCAGTTCCGATCATTTTTTAAACAGTTGGGTAAATTACAGAAATGATCATTTGTCAAACGAGGAAATTATAACATATGAAATAAAATCCTAAATTGTATAAAGCCATGGCTTATGAGTCAAAGCAAGCCAGTTATGGTATTCTAGATATTTTAAACATATTTTGCGACAGCTGAAAAGACCTAAACTTATTTTTATTCTCATCTAAGACCTTATTTTGATTTTAAACCAGGTATTATTTTTCAGAGAACATTTAAGATTTTACCTTAAAGGACACCCAAGGTGAAAATAAACTAGTGAAATAAACAATTGTATCTATCCCCCTCCTCTTAAAAAGTATTTTCAAGATATTCCAGTTTTATTTTATATATAAATACACTTTTTTAGTTTTTACAGTTTTTTGGTTTTTGCTCAATGACACATTCAGTGAAGTATGCCATAGCTAAAATCTATGAACTATTGACCCTTTTCATCTATTTCTTGCTCACAGAAGCCTGCTAGGAAAGTGTTTTATAGTTGTAATTTCTTATCAGTGAGGGTAACACTGTTGTCTGACCCAGTCCTGACTCAGACAGGAACTGCCATTTACACACCTGATGTTAAACTCTTTCAGGCAGAGAAATAAAAAAGCAACACAGCATAGTTATTTGTGTGCTAGGCACTGTACATACCCACGTCTATCTCATCATGTCACATGTCACCTCGGGTATCCTCTAACAATATCTATCAGGTGCAACATAGTCATAACTTTGTTTTAGCCAGAAAATAAAAGTATTTTACTAATATAGCCTACTACGTACAACAAAGGCTCACTATAATCTCGATTTCCTCCAGATATATATTTTTAACAACAAATCTTATATTTTGGATCTTGTTTATAACAGTAAACAGAGAGCATCTCAGCCTTTAGATTATAAGTTCACAGGGGCAGGGATCTCTCTATGGTGTTTTTTGTTTGTTTTGTTTTTTGTTCATTGCTGTAGGTTTTGTTAGGCATTTTTTGCGTTAGTCACTGTCACACTTATGTTGTTTACCATTGCTGCATATGCAGCATGTGTTTGCTTGTTTTTGTTTTTGTTTTACTTTGTACATTACTATGGAAGATGACAATGCTACATGAGTCATGAACAATATTAATTATTATTATTTTTCTTTCATTTCCTTCATATTATATTTTTTCTCTGAATTATTTCTAAATTCTTAGCATGAGCATGCATTACTTCAGTGTCAGCTGTGAATTACCAATGGACTGTATATGCCGCCCCATCTTTCTCTAGCTGCCCCATCTTTACTGTGATGGGCCTCTGCTTTAAGTACCATTTTGTGTTGTAGACTGTTGAGGTCTATTTACAAAACAGTAATTCTATTCTCCACTTCTATTCTCCACTTGACTTTCATAGCCCCATGTTTATAAAATGGTGATCATATTTTCATGCCTGGTGATCAGTGTTGGATATGGACTGGCTAGGAACTGTTACTTTTATCCCCGGGCTGTCACAGACCATTTTTTATTAACTGTGAAAGTTCATTGCTCCTTGAGAATTTGTTTTGAAGCATGATTTGTGTGTTCCCCTAACATCTGTGTGTCTCTCTGTGTCTGTTTTATCCATTTACTGATCTATGGACTGTTTTAATGTGTCTATAGATTTGCCCGAGGGGGTTATACAGAGGAACAACATTCACAATTTAGAAAATGTATCTTGACAAATAAACTGTGCACACCGACTTTAGGGGAAAATATGAAATAAAATGCTGCACACGCTTAACAGTTTATCCCAAATTTGCAGGTACTATCATGTACATTGTCTGATGTATTTCATATAAAGGTTTAAGCATTGGTGACCCAAGTTGGACATTTACTTTCTAGTATTTTTTAAATTATTGTCATTGAGATTCTCAGCAGAATGTAACAAAGATATGCTGTATGCTTTACTTGTAGGCCTAGTGGCCCAGTGAAAATGTATACTTATTAAGATATCTTTGCTGTAAGAATGATGTTTTTAGCTTGCATCTACTGTACAATCCAAGTTTCTGTACCACAAATACAACAAGTGTGCAGATGAGACATCAACTTAAAGAACACAACATGGAAATATTCTTATATTAACTGTTCCCCTGTTGTCTTTAATATAAAAGCTCTGGAAGGGTTAAGAAAATCCATTTTCCTAAATGCAGTCAAAGCATTTGCTTTATCCTGAATATATCAAGTGCTTTTTATCTGCCACTAATTATACTCTTTGTGGAAAGAATTTCCCTCTAACACCCTTCAGTGCTTGTACACCCTTTAATCAGATCTTATTACATCCACATAATCCTATGCTTTTTTGACTTGCCAGACTTCATTATCAATTTTTTTCAAACTTGTCCTATGCAGTACCAGTAATAGAAATATTGGCAATATTCTAGTGAGTTGTCCAACAGCAGATCGGGCTCACTCCACCTTCTGTTTTCTTAACCCTTATGCTTTCCAACCTGCAATAACTGTTCTGCTCTTGCATCAATAAATCTTTTTAGGACTGGGCTAAGTTTAGCTGAATTTTAAATGAGTTGACTTGAAAGGTGCAGATTACTGGATGTAGAAATTATTTGCCTGTCTTTAAAGAAAGGATAAATCGTGTCTGTGGTTTCCTTTTACATTATAGATGCAGTATATTCATCTTTAGAAAAATAAAAAAAAAGTACCTTAAATCTCAACTCATAAAAGAAATAAAAATTCAGTTTTGAAAATTGATTGGATAATAAAAGTTTGCTTTTTTAAAACAGAAAGTATTTGCGATAATTCAGGTTCGAGTGAGCTCGAGATGTCTCCCAGTGCATCACTGCTGAAATATGCAAATCAACCATTGTTGCCCTTAGAAGCTAAACACACCTCCAGATCCGCTGGAATGAAATGATGTGTCAGCTTGTTAATAGTACAAAGCCAAAATAATCCAACATGCATACAGACTGTTTCAGACTGATTGATCCTCATCAGTGCATGGTATGGATTAATGTGGAGTAGGACTTGTAACACCCAGAGGTACAGACTAAATAGCAAACTCATGGTGAACCAGAACTCATTGGAGTGTGTAAGGGGCTTGATTAAACTCACATTTTAGGTTTTAACGGTTGTGTTGTGCTCCTGGGGGATCTATGGACCTTCCACGGAAGACAGGAAAAAACAGAGACACCGGGAGCCCTTTATGATGTAGTAAGTGAAAATGATGTGTAGCATACAGATAAACAAATTAATAATTCTTACAAACAAGGGTTGCATGGCCGGCCACCACAGTGTAAATGCCAGTGAGGAAATTCCATCCTCACTCGGGTTCTTGGGTAATAGGCATGAGCACCAAAATAAACCTTAGTGTCCAGTGATAATGTTACTAACATTTTCACTTAAACATAAGTAGTATCTATATAGAATATAAAAAAGTAAAAAAAAGGTGATATGTATATATATATATATATATATATATATATATATATATATATATATATATATATATATATATATTAAAACATACCGTATATACTCGAGTATAAGCCAACCCGTGTATAAGCCAACCCCCCCAACTGTTACCTTTAAAACTGGAAAAAATTACTGACTCGTGTATAAGCCGGGGGTAAGAAATGGAGCAGCTACTGTTGGCTACAGGGACACAGGATAAAATGCCATTTTGAATCACTCTGACTGCATTCCACACTGCCCATTTATACACTAGTAGCAGCAGCACACAGATATGCAGGCAAAGCACAGGGAATGGCATGCAGGACACAGCTGCAGAGCACTGGGGACACAGCTGCACAGACAATCAGTCTCCAGTCAAGTGCAATCCACAGTCTGCAGGAGAGAGAGTGGTTCAGAAGACGGGGTACACAGCTGCAAGGCACAGGAAATGCACACACATTGTCACCAGAATACATTGTTTGCAAGAGGCAGAAAGTTAGGGATTACTCTTCTAAAATTGTAGTTTATTCTGACTCTTAACACTGTCAGATTTAGCTACTTGTAGCCAAATCTGGTTAGGTAGCCTTTTCTGACACTACACTGCCATCATGTCCCCCCAAGCAGAGTGGCATGTGTTATAATATTTAAGTGCAGACAGAGGAGGATGCTGGAGCCGCGCAGTTTACCGAGACCCGGAAACGGACCGGGCAGGGAAAGCAGCACGAGGGGGCTGAGGAGGAACGGAGACATCCGTAGAGCAACCTTTACAGGGGAAGTCTGTGCAGCAGCCAATAGGTGAGAGCAATACAGCGATGCCTCACCTAATTACATGTTGCTGTCGGGACAATCTGAGTGCGCTGAGTAACAACTTTACACACATGCCGCTCCACTCGGGGGTGGGATGGCCGCCCTCAGTCCGCACAGCTTCACCACAGCATGCCAGTGAGGGTGGCGGTGCACTAGGGTGGGTTTCTTTTGGAGGTGGCTCGTGTATAAGCCGAGACCCCTACTTTCGGGCCACTTTTTGGGGCCCAAAAATTCGGCTTATACACGAGTATATGCAGTAATAAAAAGATGGCGATGATGAAACCCTAGCCCTGATGTTAAAATATAAAAAAACTAATAAAATAAAACCATCAGATCTCGTGATACTACATCACTGCTGTTCCTGTTCATGGAGGACATGCACATCACAAACCCTTTTTGTAAATTGTACTATGTACATTTAGGTCAAAATATGCTTCTATTTGATTATACTTGGATATCAGTGTGCTTTGCACACAAAAAAAAAAATCATATTTTTTTTGTTTGCTAAATTGTGCACAGTCATAAAACATTTTGAGCAAATTAAATAAATAAAAAACTAATTTGATTACACTTTTCTGTGTGCTCTGCAAAATAAATAAACAACAAAATAACCAGCTTTGCATGTATGAAGTTTTATATAGCCACCACAGAAATTCTGAGCAATTTCTTAGGATGGTCTATAATGCTTTTTACGTTTATATAATAAATACAATGCCGTGTATAGCCAGCTACCACTGAATTACCATGCAAGTTTCAGTGAAACACACACACACACACACACACACACACACAAATCCAGCAGGGATATGATCTAATAACTCTCCACCGCAGCTGCTAGCTTTGTACTCCTCATCCTTATGCCACTCTTGCCCATACTCCCAGTCATTCAATCGCTCAATGCATGGCATTTTCCAATCAAAGTTTGACAAGACTGAACACCGATCAGTGGGGTCTTATGCTTTAACAGTTTTCATTATATCCAGTTCTTTCCATGAAATCTAACATCTAAACTTGTCATGGAAGTGTAAATTGTGTAATGCATCGAAGCTGTGTGACAGCCATTAAGCTTCTCAAACTCTCACTGAACTGGGGTTGGAGACTGAAAAAGTTTTTGCCAAGTGACAATTTTACAACACTACTGTAATGTCAATTGGTGAGCCATGGTTATAGGATGAAATGCTTACAAAGACTGCAAAGCCTAACTACTATATTGCTGATGGCCTCAAATCTCTCCAAATAATACCTGAAACAAAGTAAGAAAAAAGATAAAAGTGGTATATCTTGCATTTCCTAGGGACATCTGTGTACCATGGTGTTTTATGAACAAAAATGTTTAGTGAAGCAATATTTAGTTTTATGAAATCAAATGTGAAAAAATGGCTGTGCAAAAATATGGGTGACCATATAATTTTGCCGATTTAAATGCATTTAACTGCTCAATACATATTACTTAGCACACCAAATTGTTTGGATTAGTTTTTTAAGCCATAAACATCATAGACAGTTTAGAAAGGTGTATGCAATCATGAGAAAAGGTATGGGAGGTGGCCAGTTGCAAGTTATGCTTCTCTTTGACTTTTCTCTGAACTGTGTGACAGCATGGGATCCTCAAAGCAACTCTCTAAAAGTCTGAAAACAAACATTCTGCATTATCATGGTTTAGAGGAAGGCTACAAAAATCTATCTCAGTGATTTAAACTGTCAGTGTCAACTGTAAGGAATGCGGTCAGTAAATAGAAGTCCACCGGCACAGTCACTGTTAAACTTAGGTCTTTAAGAAGTATATGGGTATGGGTGTGTCCTGGAGATATCTGAGCTTTAGCTGACACTTTCCTGAATCTATTCAATCCAGATGATTTTAGGCTGTTGTCACTTGTATATGTTACGGCCAGAACCCGAAGTTTGGCCACTTCTAGTTCTGGCCGGCCACTTCGGGTTCTGGCCGGCCAATTCGCGAAGTGCCCGCTGCGCTGCGGCCAATGTTAGAAACGGATCGTTTAACTCTGATATGAATGTATCTTCTGGCCGCAGCGCAGCGGCCAAACGTATTAATTTGTTGCAATTTTAAGCCGGCGGCAATGTAACGATTCAAGCCGCCGGCTTTTTCATCTGCCTCATCTCTCTCCCTCTCTGTCTTATGGGCAGCCGGGCGGGGACACGCGTGTCCCTCCGGAGTCGTTCGTCGCGGCAGGGAAGCCTGCCGTTCTTGCAGAGCGGGTGCTGGCAGAAGCAATGTCTGCAGCCTCCCCGCTCTGCTGCCCCTGCTGCGACCGAACGACTCCCGAAGGGACTCGCGTGTCCCCCCCCCCCCCCCCCCCCCCCCGCCGGCTGCCCATAAGAAAGAGAGGGAGAGAGATGAGGCAGATGAAAAAGCCGGCGGCTTGAATCGTTACATTGCCGCCGGCTAAAAATTGCAACAAATTAATACGTTTGGCCGCTGCGCTGCGGCCAGAAGATACATTCATATCAGAGTTAAACGATCCGTTTCTAGAAGATACATTCGTTTCCAGAAGATACATTCATATCAGAGTTAAACGATCCGTTTCTAACATTGGCCGCAGCGCAGCGGGCACTTCGCGAATTGGCCGGCCAGAACCCGAAGTGGCCGGCCAGAACTAGAAGTGGCCAAACTTCGGGTTCTGGCCGTAACATATATACTGAATATATAAAAGTCACTTGTTGCGCAAACACAGTCCACTCTCCCACAGAGATATGATTCAGAAAGGGGGAAGTTTTTATCATCCCAGTGGTGAAGACACATCCCCCTGGAGTGCAAAACATGGTGTTTATTATACAGTGTATAGGCAGTGCTGAGCACTATGTGCGCTCTCTCTCTGCTTTTATTATAGGGTGTCATATCTCTGTGGGAGAGCGAAGTGTGTTTGCACAACAAGTGACTTTTATATATGCTTACATTGGAGTGGATGACTCTATACAAGTTGTGATCCCCTACTTTATGTTTTTAAGCTCATCCGTGGAGTGCAGTAACTTTTTACTGTATATACCGAATGATAATAGATGTCTGATTTAGCATCAGATTTACACTCTGTTTACAAGGGCTAGGTAAGAGTCACTACACTCGAAACAAGTCGAAATTGTTGCCTAAAGAAAATACAGTTATTGTATTTCAAGTTAACTATAAGACCTATGTTTCATAGGTCTAGGTTTTTGGAAGAATTAACAATTTTGATTGGATATGCTGATTGCCTCTGAAGAGGAATATTGTTGTGTATTCTGTCTTCATTATACAAATAAAAAGAACAAAAGATTTTTCTACATTTATAATTTAATGGTTTCCGGAATTTTTCCCTTATCATTATACTTCATGAAGATTACAGTAGGTGTGGTGGAAAACCATTTAGGATATAGTTATAATTTTTGAAAGTACCCTCCCAATTTGTCCATACTGTTAAAGTCAAGTCTGGCAGGTCAAGAAAAATACAGGAGCAGTATATGCAGAGCATTGTGAAAATGATTACAGACCTCCAAGAATATCTAGCTGCAGATGGTGTAACTGTACATATTGTACAATTAAGTGCAGTTTGCACAAAATACATCAGTGTGGCAGGGTGATGAGAAAGAAGCTTTATCTGCACTCATGCCACCGAGTCATTTGTTGTATGCAAAAGCTCATTCAGACAAGACAGATTCATTTTGGAACAAAGTACTTAGGAGACAAAGTACTGATGAGACAAAAATGTAGTTATCTGGTCATAACAAAAAGTTATTTGCATAGTGGAAGAAGAACCCAAGAAAAACACCTGCTACCTACCTACTGCTGGTTTCATCAGAATCAGAATCAAATTATTTTCGCCAAGCAAGTTTGCACCTACAAGGAATTTGTCTTGGCAGTTGCTTAACAAACACAAACAAAAACAATACAAGGACAGACAGTGTGTATATTACAAGTCAAGGACATTATAAGTATATTGGCAGTAAGCAATGTGAGAAAGTTCATTTTCAGTTCTGTGCTGATTACTTTCAAGTCCTAGCAGCTCTAACGTGGTTCAGCATTAAGTATGGCTACCGCTTGAGGAAAAAAGCTATTCCTGTGTCTAGAGGTTTTGGTAGCGATTGACCGGAATCTTACTCCTGAAGGCATGCGCTGGAAGATGGAGTGAGCTGGGTGAGAGGGGTCAGAGGCAATTTTGGTCACTCTCTTCCTGCACCTGCTAGTGTAAAGATCCTGCAGGGACGGTAAGCTACAGCCAATTATCCTTTCCGCTGAGCGGATGATGTGCTGCAGCCTCCCGTTTTCTAATGCTGAGCAGGAACTGAACCATACAGTCATAGATGATGTTATACTTACTTCATCAATGATAGAGGAATAGGCTTCAATCTAGGCGTATACAAAGCACAGTGACAACAGGATCTGTCCACCCTTGCCACTCAGACGTCTATTCACCTCCGGGACGCCCATACTGCTTGCCACGGCTGGGATCTTCATAGATACACTAAGGAGGGCATCCAGTCTTTAACCCACAAGGGTGAAAAGCGATTTTAATATATCTATGCTGTAAGTTATATTTATTTACTTTTTTAAAAGCAAACAAAAAAGATAACGTACCATATAGCGCTCTTGTTCTTCCACTAGATTCCGACTTACCCTTAACTGCTAGAGCTGGCTGACTTGGTGCATTGTGAGGGACATTGAGCCTGCAATTGTTTTTTGGTGTGAGTACTGTCTGATTAACTGCTTTGTGCACAAATTGTCACTTTTCTGAGTGTATTACATTCTACATTTTCTGTGTCGCATCACACTGCCCAACACTAACGTTTTATCTTCAAATTAATTATTTCCTTATCATTTATGAAATAATTTAAAGCAGAAATTTAGGTTTGTTTGTAAGAAAGTGTCATCTGTTAAATGTACCAACATAAGAGAGAACTACAGATATCGCTAAAGGAAAGTGAAGTGTACACTCTGCTGTGATAGGCCATAGGTAGGCACCAGAGCAATCTTTGTACATTGCTATTCAGATTATTCTCCTAGGTGTGTGACTGGTGTCAGAATCTATTCCTCTGCAGGCATTTAGCAACAACATTAAGGAAGAAATTGATTCACTGCCTTCTTATCCTTTACTAAATCTCTGCACTTTCCAATTCACCAATTCTTTTGCGGGGAAATTACACTCTTTTAGGATGAAGATAATTGTAGATCTATGTGTAAAGAGTGCATTAAAAACCAAAGACTAACGATACAGTTACTGAGTTAGGAAAAAGGTAAATCCAGCAGAAGTTCATAATGACACAGTGTGAGTTTTATTATAGTTTTATGTATATATGTCATTAACACATATCTAAAATTTCAGAGTTCAACATATATCAGAAGACATTGCGTTACGTCAATTTTACAAGTGTCACGCTGTGCATCAGCTGTCAAACTATTTAGCATCTGAGAGGAATGGAAAAAATGTCACATAGTTATGTATAATTCCTGCAAATGCTCCCTATAATTACTTACATTTATACCTTCCTGTCCCCTCTGAGACTTATTTTCTCCTGTAACTCTTACAACTTCTGCTTCTTGAGTAATCTCTTCTTTTCTACATGAACCTGCTCATAAGTCTGTATCTTGTGCTGGTATTATGTACTGAATAAGAGCTTTACCTGTATCATTTTAGACTTTTTTGGTAGATCGACTGTAAGGACTACCATCCATACCAAACCGTATTGTCAAATACAATTCCCCTGTTATCAACAAGTGCCTGCACCCTGTGCCCTTCTTCTTCCATCTGATATGGGACTGCCCAGTGATTAAAACATACAAATAATTCAATTTCCACATGACAGAATGGGGTGCCCAGTTGCCCAAATAATGTGCCTCTTAGAATTATAACTGAGGATCGTCTGCATACATGTATAAAAACATTTATGGCAGAAACTCTGTTTGCAGCACAAATAGAGGTAGCATTTCAGTGCCAGTGGTTATTGCCTATTGCTTCCACTATGGCCACTTGGAGAAAAAGAATTGACTCTATCATTGCATATAGAAAATTAATCTTTATTCACAGGAAAGGGGCCCAACCAATTTATTCTAGGTAGAAGAAAAGATACAGTAGTGTTATACTTCACAGGGAATACTGTTGACCTTACCACTGAGGTGAGAAATTCCCAGAGCACAGGGTCTAAGTGACCACGGGTCCTGACCCTAAGGCCCACTGGGGCCAAAAGGACTTCGCTGCCTAGTGCCCACCAGGTTGTGGTCCAGGTAGTCCTAACAGTGGTTCAGAGAACAGCAATACTGCAATGTGGAGAGACAAGGTACCAAGTCAGCAGGCAATATCGTGGTCAAGACGGTTCCGGGGTCAGGGCTGGCAGAGTTCAATCAAAACGGTAAGACTATCCGAGGGTCGAGGCAGGCAGAGTTCAGGCGTAATGATATAACAGGCACAGGTCGGGGCAGGCAGAGATCAAGCGGAGTCAGGAACAGGCCGAGGTCAACAACAGAAATCAATCAGGATATAAGCGGGCAGAGACACAGACTACTGCTAGCAAGCTGCACGAACTGACAACAATGGTGCTCAGGACTGGCAGGTTTAAATAGGCCGCTTGGCGCCAAGAGCAGAACGCCGCGCATGCGCACAAGCGGACACATGGATGCATTGCGCATGCGTAGAAGTATGCGCATGCGTACTATTGTCCGCATGACGCCAGCCGCGCGCGTCCTATCCCTTAAGCAGCACAATATCCAAACCCAGAGGACTTTCTGATCATGAGCGAACCGCATATTGCACTGTATGTTACTTGCCTGTCTTGCTTATCTTGCTTGTATCATTTTTATTGTCCTGTGCCTGTCTTGCTTGTATTATTGTTATTGTCTTATGCCGATCTCTGTCTTGCTCTGTTGCTACTGCCATGTGAACCACAACCAATTCCGGGTAGGACCTTGGTCGCACTTGGCGAAATAAAGTTTCTGATTCTGTGCAAACTATACAGCCTGGTGACGTCACGCCGAATGGCGTAACACCATGCGAAACACACTGTAAATGCCGGCCTTTCCTGCACGCGCGAGTGCGAACCGATCCCTGGGACTGACAAGCAGGAAGTGGTAGTATCATGAAGACAGATAGACCACTCACCCCTATAAGGTGTTGCTCTAAGGGTTTTCGGTAAAATGGTTACCAAGTGTACACTCAAAAAAGGACCTGTCAATTTCAACACTCAATGCACATTCCCTTTGCAAAGATTATTTTATTATCCTTCAATGTATATGTAGGTAACTTACATTGTACTGCAACATGTATATAAAAAATATTTGTATTGGAATGATATATTTAACCACTTCCGGATTCTCGGAGCGTATATACACGCCCCTGAATCCTGAAGTGTATTCCATGGAAACGGCCGCTCGTATGAGCGGCCGTTCCATGTCAGTTCCCGGAGGGTGTCTCCGTGAACACCCTGCGAGCCGATCGGCGGCTCGCAGGGTAAATGTAAACACACGGGGAAGACCTTCCCCGGTGTTTACATGTATACGGCGCTGCTGCGCAGCAGCGCCGTAGAGGAGATCGGTGATCCCCGGCCTCTGATTGGCCGGGGATCACCGGCATCTGATAGGCTAAAGCCTATCCCATCAGGCGCAGGACGGAAATCCGTCCTGCGCCGCTCACAGGGGGAGGGAGAGGGAGGAAGGGGAAGGAGGCCAGGAAGCGCTGCGGAGGGGGGCTTTGAAGAGCCCCCCCCGCAAGCGCAAGCAGCCGGCGGCGATCAGACCCCCCCAGCAGGACATCCCCCTAGTGGGGAAAAAAGGGGGGAAGTCTGATCGGCCTGGCTGCTAGCTAATCGGTGCTGCGGGCTGGAGAGCCCACGCAGCACCGATCAGCACAAAATAGCGTGGTAGGGAAGTGGTTAAACACTCCCTCAAAACTCACTTTTTCTGACAAGCATACATTCTAACTTAGGCCATGCTCCTTTTGACCTAAGGCCAGACTACTAACACTGCAGGGTGGCCTCTTGAGCACGTCCTAGCGGCTGCAGCTTTTGAGCGCTTTGAGTCCGATAGGAAAAAAGCACTATACAAATGTTTTGGGCTATTATTATGTGTATTATATACTACCCCACCTCTTGCCCCTCCCCTCCAATTCCTTTAGATTGTAAGCTCGCAAGGGCAGGGCTCTCTCACCCTTTTGTGTCTTGGAATTTGTTACACGTTTTATTCATCATGTTACTTTTGTCACTTTATAAATCAATAATAATAATATTGTACATTGATGCAAATGCTGTTTTTTGCCATGTAATTAATTGCTCAATTAACTTATTTTCTAGTTTAAACAAAAAATACTATTTGTGTACTACTATGGCAAGAAAGAAGTAGAAGGGAAAATACACTATAATACCTTATTGGGATTAGGAATGCTATTGGGATTATACCTTATTGGGATTAGCTATGCTAGTCACACTGCTAGGAGTCCGCAAAATCTCACTGTAACATGTATTATACAAACATTAACAAAACCTTCATTTTCTAATAGTGGCCAAGCCTGATGTGCATTTAGCGACTTTTGAAAGCTGCTTCTTCAAAGGCTTCAAAACATGCATGACAGTTTCTGTACTTAGAAATTATAAATAACTTGATGTGGTCAAGTTTACAGAGACAAGATGCTATGGACTCCATCAAAGGACTCCCTGGCCAAATCTAGAAGCCATAAAGCACTGCTGCTCTAGGGATGAACAGTAATGTTTATGGTATGTGTAGCACGGCACGAGTGCCCAGGTGGAAATGAGCGGGGCCATGATATGGTTTGAAGAACATCTGCAGTCATCTCCCATTAGTGATGGGCCGAACCTCCGATTTTAGGTTCGCGAACCGCAATAGACTTCAATGGGGAGGCGAACTTTGAAAAATAGAAAAAATTATGCTGGCCCAAAAAGTGATGGAATAGATGTTGCAAGGGGTCTAACACCTGAAGGGGGGCATGGTGTAGTGGGATACATGCCAAAAGTCCCGGGGAAAAATCTGGATGTGAAGCAAAACATCGTTTTAAGGGCAGAAATCACATTGAATGCTAAATTGCAGGCCTAACGTGCTTTCAAACATCTTGCATGTGTATACATCAATCAGGTAGTGTAATTAGAGTACTGCTTCACACTGACGCACCAAACTAACTGTGTAACGCACCGCAAGTTACCAGCTGTTTGTGTAGTGACGGCCATGCTGGACTACTGCGCAACATGGCGAGATTGCTCTTCCTCACTCAGTGATGTCAGATAATGTGTGACTGCCTTCTCAACTTTTCATGGCATTATAAAAAAGCTTACGTTTTTTTTTAAATTACATTTTCTACTTGTAGCGGTACTTGTTCAGTACCGCTACAATGAGAATCCTATGGAGGCGGGCGAGTCTGGCATTGTGACCCCGGGTAATGGCCGGGGAATGAGGGATGGAATCCGGTGTGGAGCCTGAGCAACGGCTACCACTACACAGGCAAGGAGGGCAGCAGGCAGGCATGCACGCCCGCCCCGAGGTAGTGACCAAAAATAACAATACAGGAGGACTATCGAGGGCTTGCTGTATTTGAAATGAATGTACTTTAAATCCTTTAACGAGAACCAGTTATGGCAGGCAAAGATGACACCACATTCCTTTCACGAGAATCATATGGACTACTAGCACTGGTAGCACTGGCTGCGGGAGATGAGGTCTTCTGTGTTAAATACTCAAGCACGTCCTCACAATTTTGGGAAGTGATGGCAAGTGCCTTCTTCTGAGCACTGTACTTTGGTCCAGGTCTGCACGAAATCACAGCAACACCACCTCGCACAGACCTGCCAGTGCCAGGTGGCCTTCCTCTGGGTCTTCCTCTACCTCTTCCTCTACCTGGTTTGTCCATTTTGTCCATCTCGGGGGGAAGCTAGGTATATGCAGTGAGGTGAGTTCACTCAACAGAAAAGGTAGATATGCAGTGAGGTGAGTTCGCTCAACCCAAAGGTAGCTATATATGCAGTGAGGTGAGTTCACTGAACACAAAAGGTAGCTATGTGCAGTGAGGTGAGTTCACTCAACCCAAAGGTAGTTATATATGCAGTGAGGTGAGTTCACTCAACCCAAAGGTAGTTATATATGCAGTGAGGTGAGTTCACTGAACACAAAAGGTAGCTATGTGCAGTGAGGTGAGTTCACTCAACCCAAAGGTAGTTATAAATGCAGTGAGGTGAGTTCACTGAACACAACAGTTAGTTAGATGCAGTGAGCTGAGTTCACTCAACACAAACGTAGTTATATGCAGTGGGGGGAGTTCACTCAACAGAAAAGGTAGATATGCAGTGAGGTGAGTTCACTCAACCCAAAGGTATGTATATATGCAGTGAGGTGAGTTCACTGAACACAAAAGGTAGCTATGTGCAGTGAGGTGAGTTCACTCAACCCAAAGATAGTTATATATGCAGTGAGGTGAGTTCACTGAACACAACAGGTAGTTAGATGCAGTCAGCTGAGTTCACTCAACACAAACGTAGTTATATGCAGTGAGGTGAGTTCACTCAACAGAAAAGGTAGATATGCAGTGAGGTGAGTTCACTCAACCCAAAGGTAGTTATATATGCAGTGAGGTGAGTTCACTGAACACAACAGGTAGTTAGATGCAGTCAGCTGAGTTCACTCAACACAAAGGTAGTTATATGCAGTGAGGTGAGTTCACTCTACAGAAAAGGTAGATATGCAGTGAGGTGAGTTCACTCAACTTAAAAGGTAGTTATATGCAGTGAGGCAAGTTCACTCAATACAAAAGGTAGTTATGTGCAGTGAGGTGGGTTCACTCAACACAAATGTAGGTGTATACAGTGATGAGGTGGGTTAACTAAACACAACAGGTACTAGTAGGTAAATGCAGTACTGGGTAGGTAGTACAATGTGCAGCTCCCTGTCACACACACAGGTGTCACTGAATGTGCTGCTGAATGCTGGTGGGCTGCTGGCAGTGGGACACACACATTATGAATTAGCAATGCTGTCTAAGCAACACAAGTGTCTCACACACACAGGTAGTAGTCACTGAATGTGCTGCTGCTGCTGGCAGTGGGACACACAGAATGAATTAGCAATGCTGTCTAAAAAACACAAGTGTCAGTTTCAAACACAGAAAAAAAAATGTATCACACGAGCAGGATGAGCTCTGAAAAGAGCTTTTCTGGGGCGCTATTATAGCAATAAGATTCAGCTAAGCAAGCTAAGAAGGCAAGAGCCTGACTAATCTGTCCCTAGGAGAACAAGTCTGCAGCAGCTGTCCCCATTCTGTCTCTAGCAGGCACACGAGTGGGTGTAATGGCCGCCGGAGCCTGCCTTATATAAGGGGGGGGGTGGGGCTCCAGGGCTTAGTATAGCCGGATTGGCTACAATGCGCCTGCTGACTGTGATGCAGAGGGTCAAAGTTGACCCTCATAGAGCATTATGGGGCGAATCGAACTTCCGGGAAAGTTCGCTTTCACCGGCGAAGGCGAACCACACGATGTTCGCCTGGAACCGTTCGCCGGCGAACCGTTCGGCCCATCTCTATCTCCCATATGATCACTTCTGTTGTCTGCCCTTATTGCGGATAACCAAAACTCCACTGATGCATATTCAATTTACTTAATTCCTTTGATTATTGGAGTTTATCATTTATAAAAGAATGAAAGTTTTTTTAAGGTATCACAGCTGTCAAGACATTATTAATCAGCAATTTCA
This sequence comes from Hyperolius riggenbachi, assembly GCF_040937935.1. Taxonomy (NCBI): domain Eukaryota; kingdom Metazoa; phylum Chordata; class Amphibia; order Anura; family Hyperoliidae; genus Hyperolius; species Hyperolius riggenbachi. The sequence continues at coordinate 200,200,261 of NC_090654.1, read as the reverse complement.
CAGTATTAACACAGTATCAGCATACCAATGTACAGTTTATTACTGCAGTCTATGGAAACCTTTCACTTACCTTATCATACAGGTGTCCTTTGAATGTATTAGTACCGCAGAACTCCATCTGAGGTTTTGTGGAGTCCATGCCCCGCCCCCAACCAGTCAGCATTTTTGGTGGAATTTCCATCTTTACTTATATGAGAGCAACTTTATTTAATTAACGCTTTTTGTATAATACTGTTTTGCTGTATTATACTACAGTATTGTTTTGCATTTTTGTGCTGGGTACAAATTATATCCCTACACCTTCACAGGCAGAGACGGTTTGTTTGTTATGCAAGTAAATTAATGTTATTTACTGTAATAAAGTTGTATTGTTGCTTTGATTATTTAATGTAACACTGTTAGCGTTCCCAAATGATGTGTAATATTGTAACGGTTTCCTTTACAAGTCTGCTAAAGACTGAGCTATATAACGGGGCCGAAGCAATGGCAGCAGCCACAAAAATGAGAAAACCCATTTTTTTGTATTAAGGTGTATTACCACTCCAGTCCTGCATAACTCTCCCCCACCCTCCAAATGCTTCTATAGAATAAGTTACCTTGTTTGCCTGCCCACACTCAGATCAAATCATGCTGCCAATGAGGCACTTGAGAACCCATGCAAGTGCTTCATACTTCGAGTTATGAAAGCCCCAGTGAACAGACAGCTGTATGTTACTCTCAAGCAGTCTTGCTGTACAGATTCACCTATACAAATAGGTCCGGCCTTAGGGAGTAATGTATCAACGTATGCATTACCAACAGAAGATTGGATCACATGGTCAGGTTCTCAAGTGTGCCATAGAACTCACAATGTATTTTGAATACAAGCCGTCAAGCACAGTTACTGTTTAGCTAGATTTAAGGCTGCACTTGGGTAAACAAATTTTACCTTTGCATTACCATTTTCTTCTTTTGACATTCATTTTTTTTAATTGCCGCTGATATTGGACACAAATAAAGGTGTGAAAAATGTAACAAATAGAATGAAGTACAAGCTGCCAATATCAGATTTCAGAACCCAATTGATTTCACACTGCAATCCCTTTATTTACTCCCGCCATGACTGGCTGAGTAGTAGTTGACTGGCAGTGGAAACTTAAATGTGTGAACTGTAAGACTTTTTTAACTTCCATTTTTTTTAATTAAAAGTGAAACCATTTGAGACAAAATATTACATTAGTACATAGCAAGGAAATTAGCAGCGCTACTTAAAAACAGACTAGTGCCTACCTGCAAAAGAGTGCAAGCCCCACTTGTGGGGTCGAATACACACCGAGCATACACATGACCTGTCTACCACTAGAGGAGGATGTTGGTTTCCATTAACAGCTTGCATGCAACCTATTAAGTACTTGTCCCTCCCACTGCGAAGAAGTCAATCCTCCATGGGAGGGGCCTAACACTAACTAAATCCTAACCTATGTATATGCATAGCCTGGGTGTGCTACCAAATAAAATTGAAAAATCGAAAATTGCTCAAAAGGTGGATCAGCGCAACACCAGGCCGCCTCCGAATGGCCTCCAATCAGAGATGCGCTGAGCCCCCCCAGGAACTACAAACGCACCTTGAACCCAAACAGAAGCTCTGCATATACACTAAAAGCATGGCTGTTAAGTGGGAGCAGCTGACCAAAAACAAATTAAATTAGTACATAGCAAGGAAATGAGCAGCGCTACTTAAAAACAGACTAGTGCCTACCTGCAAAAGAGTGCAAGCCCCACTTGTGGGGTCGAATACACACCGAGCATACACATGACCTGTCTACCACTAGAGGAGGATGTTGGTTTCCATTAACAGCTTTCATGCAACCTATTAAGTACTCGTCCCTCCCACTGCGAATAAGTCAATCCTCCATGGGAGGGGCCTAACACTAACTAAATCCTAACCTATGTATATGCATAGCCTGGGTGCGCTACCAAATAAAATTGAAAAATCGAAAATTACGCAAAAGGTGGATCAGCGCAACACCAGGCCGCCTCCGAATGGCCTCCAATCAGAGATGCGCTGAGCCCCCCCAGGAACTACAAATGCACCTTGAACCCAAACAGAAGCTCTGCATATACACCAAAAGCATGGCTGTTAAGTGGGAGCAGCTGACCAAAAACGAATTAAATTAGTACATAGCAAGGAAATGAGCAGCGCTACTTAAAAACAGACTAGTGCCTACCTGCAAAAGAGTGCAAGCCCCACTTGTGGGGTCGAATACACACCGAGCATACACATGACCTGTCTACCACTAGAGGAGGATATTCGTTTCCATTAACAGCTTGCATGCAACCTATTAAGTACTCGTCCCTCCCACTGCGAAGAAGTCAATCCTCCATGGGAGGGGCCTAACACTAACTAAATCCTAACCTATGTATATGCATAGCCTGGGTGCGCTACCAAATAAAATTGAAAAATCGAAAATTACGCAAAAGGTGGATCAGCGCAACACCAGGCTGCCTCCGAATGGCCTCCAATCAGAGATGCGCTGAGCCCCCCCAGGAACTACAAATGCACCTTGAACCCAAACAGAAGCTCTGCATATACACCAAAAGCATGGCTGTTAAGTGGGAGCAGCTGACCAAAAACGAATTAAATTAGTACATAGCAAGGAAATGAGCAGCGCTACTTAAAAACAGACTAGTGCCTACCTGCAAAAGAGTGCAAGCCCCACTTGTGGGGTCGAATACCGAGCATACACAGGACCTGTCTACCACTAGAGGAGGATGTTGGTTTCCATTAACAGCTTGCATGCAACCTATTAAGTACTCGTCCCTCCCACTGCGAAGAAGTCAATCCTCCATGGGAGGGGCCTAACACTAACTAAATCCTAACCTATGTATATGCATAGCCTGGGTGCGCTACCAAATAAAATTGAAAAATCGAAAATTGCGCAAAAGGATCAACGCAACACCTATGTACTAATTTAATTCGTTTTTGGTCAGCTGCTCCCACTTAACAGCCATGCTTTTGGTGTATATGCAGAGCTTCTGTTTGGGTTCAAGGTGCGTTTGTAGTTCCTGGGGGGGCTCAGCGCATCTCTGATTGGAGGCCATTCGGAGGCGGCCTGGTGTTGCGCTGATCCACCTTTTGCGCAATACAAAATATTACATGATTGTACCTCTTACTCTTATAAATTAGTCTTAAGCCTTTTTTTGTTACTGTGTGTGAGTAATTGACTTGGCATGTGAACTGCTCATATACAGGTTATCTGCTTGACTGAGTGGACCAATGCCTTTTTGTTTGATTGGTGTATGCTGTGACATGGGGGATCTCATTGCTAGCTGCATTCCATGAGGTATGAGGCACTTGGATTTTGGAACCACCTTACGTAGGCGTCAATTAAGATGTGGATGTATTCAATGTGTAGAATGTGTTCACTTTCCACCCTTAGTGTAACACACTCATCTAGTCAGCATTAAAGTGATGCATCTGGCTCTTTTGGAAGCTGGCCCAAACAGCCTGCTTCCTTCTCAGGCTGGTGCGGCATCTCCAGTGGCCATTCATATTTGGCTATACACACTAGCTTACATCCACATAGATGGCCATGCACTGTCCATCTTATTCCTTCTGCCAGTAGTTCTAGCAGCTGGAGGGGCATTGTCTAATGTGATTAGTGAGTGACCAATTGGCCGTGCTGGTACATTGACATCCAATGCGCTGATGGAACTTGTTTCACCTGATTGGTCCCTGCTCCAATAAAGTTCTGCTCTTGTCCAGTGCTCCCTTGACAATGACAGCATTTAGTTACCTGTGTGCAACTCTGCTGGGCGTGATTATTTAGATTGCATTGTGTATGACCTGAGCCTAAACAATGACCTTGTATTAGTTGTCACTTGCACCAATGGCTGCTCTGGTATCCTTACCTGTCCTTGTTTGGTTCTAGTTACAGTGGGCTTCTGACTCCAACATGAATGACATTAGCCTGTATTGGACAGTATCCTGTTTAACATTTGGTACTGTGATATTTCCTGGTATTGCCATTGCTGACATGGGGCTTGATTCACAAAGTGGTGCTAACAGTTAGCACGCTGGTGAAAAGCCCTTTATCAAGCCTAAACTCAGTTTAGGCATGATAAGTTTAGGTGTGATAAGTTTAGGCGTGATAAGTGTTATAAACTGTTCTAATCACCTTTTTCCGGCACCAGCAACTCATCAGCAAGAGTTGCACATACGACTCATCACAGCAAGCAGGAGATAGACTTTCTCAGGCTTCTTCAATATTCACGTTATTTATTCAGGAAACAGAAATACAGATAGATACAGTTCATCATATCCTAGCCACGCCAATCTTCATGTTGCGTTACAAGCTTCTTGATTAAACTTCCTGCTGAAGTTAATCAGGTACCCTTTTTCTAACCTACGTTACACTAGACTACCTATGTACAGCATACATTATATCAGATTACATATAGAATGAAAATGCTTAGAAGTTCCCAGTCAGTATTGAAGCATAGCAGGAATCAGAGAGAGAGCCCCTTTTTCAGCTCGTCCGGCTATTAATACCGACTAGGAAAGAGTTAACTGTGATCTCATCTTCGCCATCCCCTAGATCAGACTATTGGTGGACCCCCTCGTGGTGTCATCATACACACCTACTCGATTAATATTCAATGAGGCTTTTGACATACATACAAGAATTTTGGTGTTTAGTAAATATGGCTGATGTTTACTGTTCTAGTGGAGTACATGCACAGGTCAGGGAGACCTGTGGCCTTGTCCATAGAACAGCTTCTTGGTATGTTCTAGTTCTGACAGAACTGAAGATTTTCTCTCTAAGAGAAAATCCCCTTAAAGGGAAGGTCTGCTCCCCAAGCCTTTTTGACTAACTCAGTCCAAATAACTGAGGCCTACTTAAATTATAACAATCCCCCCTAAAAAGGCTTGACCCGCAGATCCCAGCTTCTGAACCCACCAGTACCTGGTTTCTTTTCTTTAGGTTTCACTTTTCGATGTTCGTGCTCACACGACTTCTCTGCTCTAGGCGGTTATCCCTGGAAGAGAGAGAGCAAGACCTCTTGGTCTTCCTGTAACCACGCTCTCTCAGGAGGCCCTACTTCTAAGTCCCTCTATACCACATGCTCAGCATTTGCGTCACTTACGTATCACTCACAAACTTGCATGACCACAGAAAAGTGAAACTCGTTTGGTTGTTACACAATGGAGCAGTGCCAGGTGCCTTCTAAAAGAGAGCCTTTATACAATTAGCTCCATCACCGGTACTACTAAACCTATACCCATAACCCTGTATATCCCTTAATTTAAAAATATTGGTTCATGAGATTGTTTATGAGGCACCAATCTCTTGACCAGGTTAATTTGTTCTACGTAATTTTAACACACAACCTCACCTGGATAATGATGCCTAAAGTTGTCATCCCCATCCAGATGACCAGTGGGTGTAGGAAGAACTTTTGACCTGCAGAGGCCCAGTCCGAGTATCCCTAGAACATCACCGGAAACCTTTTCCACCAGGTCAGACTGGAACTCACCTGCTTATTTTTGTGTTCTACCTCGTTAAGGTCACCTGGATCATGGTGAAATCTTACCTCTAACTTAGTGTACTGTTTGTTTAACCGTTGTATCAAAGTGTGGTCGTCTTGGATCAAACCCTGTTCCCCTTTGTCCCATGTAGTGTTCTCTTTTAGGATGGGAACTTCCCGTGAAACTTTGAACTTTAGAGTTCTCTTAACAATTTGAGAAATAACGTCATCAAACCTGGATGACTGGATCCATATGGGATCTCCGCTCACTCAATATGTTCCCCTTGACAGATCCCCCTTATCGGAACAATTATGAAAATGTACCTTGAATGTGTCCTTAAACATGATGCTAAAAAAACAAACCTTTCCTTCAGCCACCAGAACTATCGGTTTGGCTTCAGGGTGGATCTTTTGAATGGTAGCCTCGCATTCTGTGTTATTGAGCCCGCAGGCTTCTTCACTAAATTTGACTTGCCCCGGGAAACACAGGTACCTCTGGGAGAATTGCCCGCATGAGGACAACTCTACTCGATTCACCTCCCCGTCTAGCACCAAAAAAGGTTGATCTCTCAGATCATGGTGTAAGACATGTGTTGAGGTGGAAACTAAGGAAGTGGCGGTGCCTAAAGGCATGTTGCACCGTTCCATTTGTTCACCCAAACATCTCGAAGCTTCCATGCAAAAGATCCTTCTCCAGAAAAATTAATATACCTCCCCTTGTCCAATCTCAGTTGGACAGGATCTTTAAGCATCTCCCTGACAAAATATGTCCCCAACTGTCCTGATTGGACCTCTTCCCCCCTTATGTCCTGAGGCACAATATGTACCAGAGGTTGGGAAGACTGTACTCTCTGCAATCTTTCAATTAAGAGTACCTCTTCACTTACTCAACTAGCATGAGGATAAGCAGCTGCATATGGACTGTGTAATATCGTCCCCTGTTGTGACCCATGTAGTGTGGATGGGGTTCCCTGTGTTGGCTTTCCCTCCCCCGGGACCGCTCTCCCACCCTCGTTGTCACCTGGAAATGTGGCTCGATCTCGATTTTTACTTCTTGTTTCGAGAACCACCACCCCTCGGCTTTCCAGCCTTTACGTGTGTATCGTTGTTTCAGAGGCACTCTCTGTTGGTAGTTCCAGAGTGTGATGTTGTCCCCCGCGTCTCTCCGGCAGGAGAATTGACGCTTCCTGCTCGTTCCTCTCCAATCTGGAACCATCTCACTCTGGATAACCAAGACAAGGTACCCCTGAATCACACTCTCCACCTTTTGCATGTACCCATTGTACTGCAATGTACCTTTTAACAAACCTTTGGATCGGTGCATCGATTCTGGGAGTGTGGCATTCAATAGCAGATTTACCCTGCCGTTAAATTCATACTGCCCGCACACCTGACCCTTCAGACCTGTCACCCACCTTGTGCCCTGAAATTTGTTTTCACCTGGCACAAGTGCTCGTTTCCTCCATCCCTGCTTGGTCCATCTGTGCCAAGCGGAGGGAGGTGTGAAAGGATTAGTACCTTTGTCACCAAACATTAACATGCTTGGGCCTTGCATTCTCATTAACCCCTTATTACACATGAGAATGTCCTCTCTTCGTTCTCCTAGGAAGAAATGGCAACCTAGGATCACCATCAGCACGGTACTCTTCATTATAAAAGCACCACCTTGGGAAAGAAAAACATTAGCCATTTGCACTATGCTTTGCTCAGTCAGTTTTTTTTAGTCGTTTTCCAATCTCAGGAATCTCGTGTTTTAGTCTCTTTCCAATTTCAGGAATCTCGCTGTTCTCCAACCTCAGATTGGCATCTGGAACCTTTCGCTTATCCGACTGACATCTCCATCTTTGCTGCCAGCACTGCAGCTGTCTCGAGTCCATATTGCCAAACTCCTGAAATCGAAATACAAACAAATCAATTCTTATTAACGATTTGGGATTCGCCCTGCGGCTTGTACTCTGTACACTTTAAATTGATCAATATATACCGTAATTGATCTCGTTGCTTTATGGTTCTCATGAACTCTGTTTACTCTTTTTGGTAGATTGGAGTTAAACCTCTCTCCCCTACCTGAGTACTATCCGAAGTACTTACCTGTGTAAAATATGCTCCCGCGGACTTCACCTTTGGAAGCTCTCACCTCATTGCAAGCTCCCTCCACATCCCCCCCTATCTGTCCATGCGCGGCCGTCGCATGCACAGATTACGGATGCCACACTTGTTGCTGCTTTGCAGGTGAGCCTGCAATGCTCTTACTCATTTTCACATTTACTTATCTAGAACCTCATTGCGAAACCAGCTCTGCTAGAAGTTCTGTGTGTTGTACCCTCTGACCAATGTTTGCCGTGCTACTACCCCCATACTACAAAAAAAATGGCTGCCTCCCTGTAGGAAAGAGCACTTTGCACTTAAACTACACAGGGTGCAGGGCTAAGCATTCCAGCATCAAATGCCTGTATGCAGATCCCTGAATGCCCACTTGGTAGGTAGTCGTATGGCAAACCTGTCCTGATACACTGTCACTCTGTAAATGGCAATTATTTCATTAGTATAATTGCCCCATGAACTGCTGTCAGTTCTTGTTCTTTGTGCTACACTTGATAGGAGTAGAGGTGTACCGAACGGTTCGCCGGCGAACGGTTCCAGGCGAACATTGGGGGTTTTCCGGAAATTCGATTCGCCCCATAATGCACTATGAGGGTCAACTTTGACCCTCTGCATCACAGTCAGCAGGCACATTGTAGCCATTTAGGCTACAGTAAGCCCTGGAGCCCCACCCCCCATATATAAGGCAGCCTCCGGCGGCCATTACAGTCACTCGTGTGCCTGCTAGAGAGAGGAAAGGGACAGCTGCTGCAGACTTTTTCTCTTAGGGACAGATTAGTTAGGTTCTAGGCTGCTTTGCTTGTTCCTGACTGAATAATATTGCTTTTAAAGCACCCAGCAACAGCTCTTTTCAGAGCTCAACCTGTACATTTTTTTTTCTGACACTTTTGTTGCATGCACAGCCTTGCTAATTGATAGTGTGTGTGCCACTGCCAGCAGCCCAGCACATTCAGTGACTGACTGCCTGTGTGTGTGACAGGGAGCTGCACATTGTACTACCCAGTACTGCATATACCCCAGTACCTGTTGTGTTTACTTAACCCACCTCATCACTGCATATACCTAGCTTTGTGTTGAGTGAACCCAGCTCACTGCATCTAACTACCCAGTACCTGTTGTGTTTACTTAACCCACCTCATCACTGCATATACCTAGCGTTGTGTTGAGTGAACCCAGCTCACTGCATCTAAGTCTAACTACCTGTTGTGTTGAGTGAGAACCCACCTCACTGCATCTTAAGTACCTTTACTGTATACTGTTCAGTGAACCCAGCTCACTGCATCTAACTACCCAGTACCTGTTGTGTTTACTTAACACACATCATCACTGCATATACCTAGCGTTGTGTTGAGTGAACCCAGCTCACTGCATCTAACTACCTGTTGTGTTGAGTGTGAACCCACCTGGCCACCTCACTGCATCTAACTACCTGTTGTGTTAAGTGAGAACCCACCTCACTGCATCTTAAGTACCTTTATTGTTGAGTGAACCCAGCTCACTGCATCTAATTACCTGTTGTGTTGAGTGTGAACCCACCTGGCCACCTCACTGCATCTAACTACCTGTTGTGTTGAGTGAGAACCCACCTCACTGCATCTTAAGTACCTTTACTGTTGAGTGAACCCAGCTCACTGCATCTAACTACCTGTTGTGTTGAGTGTGAACCCACCTGGCCACCTCACTGCATCTAGCTACCTGTTGTGTTGAGTGAGAACCCACCTCACTGCATCTTAAGTACCTTTACTGTTGAGTGAACCCAGCTCACTGCATCTAACTACCTGTTGTGTTGAGTGTGAACCCACCTGGCCACCTCACTGCATCTAACTACCTGTTGTGTTGAGTGAGAACCCACCTCACTGCATCTTAAGTACCTTTACTGTTGAGTGAACCCAGCTCACTGCATCTAACTACCTGTTGTGTTGAGTGTGAACCCACCTGGCCACCTCACTGCATCTAACTACCTGTTGTGTTGAGTGAGAACCAACCTCACTGCATCTTAAGTACCTTTACTGTTGAGTGAACCCAGCTCACTGCATCTAACTACCTGTTGTGTTGAGTGTGAACCCACCTGGCCACCTCACTGCATCTAACTACCTGTTGTGTTGAGTGAGAACCCACCTCACTGCATATAGCTAGCATACCCCTGAGATGGACAAAATGGACAAACCAGGTAGAGGAAGAGGTAGAGGCAGACCCAGAGGAAGGCCACCAGGCACCGGCAGGTCTGTGGCTGTGCGAGGTGGTGTTGCTGTGATTTCATGCGGACCTGCCCCAAAATACAGTGCTCAGAAGAAGGCACGTGCCATCACTTCCCAAAATCGTGAGGAGGTGATTGAGTATTTAACACAGAACACCTCATCTCCCGCAGCCACCAGCGCTACAACAAGCACCACATACGCTGCATTTGACACTTCGCAGGAGTTATTTGGTGGTGGTGGTGAAATCACTGATTCCCAGCCACTACTGCAACAACAACAAGAAGGCGCAGGTACACCACCTCATACGTCTGAGTTAGGTGGCGATAGTATGGACGTAACGTGTGTGGATGGGGATGACGGTGGACCACCTGAAGTTGGTGCACTTGAGGAGGTGTCTGAGGAAAGCGCAGCTGGCAAGGAGGATTATGATGACGATTATACGGATACCACATATGTTCCCGGTAGAGGAGATGACCAGGGAGACAGTTCAGAGGAGGAGTCAGAGAGGAGTAGGAGGAGACGACTCCATGATAGAAGCAGAGGGAGCTCGTCCTCAGAAACAGCTGGGGGCAGTGTCCGGTGCCATGTATCGCCAGCTATGGCCAGCGAGCACACATGCCCTTCAACGTCAGCTGCTGCTGATGCCACCGTAGCGCCATCACCCCAGGGGGGCTCAGCGGTTTGGAAATTTTTTCACGTGTGTGTCTCAGATCGGAGCAAAGCCATCTGTTGTCTCTGCCAGCAAAAATTGAGCCGTGGAAAGGCCAACTGTCACGTAGGGACAAGTGCTTTACGAAGGCACCTGGAGAGAAGGCACAAACAGCTATGGCAAGAACACCTGAGGAAAAGAAGCACCCCTCAAAAGACAAGCAGCGGAGAACAACCGTGGCAGCCGTCACAGGGGGCTTCTGCTGCTCCACGTTCCCATGGTATTGTTCGTGGCTGGGGGGAGGAAGAATGGATACACTTTTAAACAATTTAAAAATACAACCATCTAAACTTTCAAACAATTTAAAAATACAACCATCTAAACTTTCAAACAATTTAAAAATACAACCATCTAAACTTTCAAACAATTTAAAAATACAACCATCTATCATTTTCAAAAAATTTAAAAAAAGGGCAAAAAAACTTGCCCTCCGTAAAACATTCTTGGCAAATGCTTTCGACTTGGTTTGTCTTCCGCTGGCTCAAGGGTCCATCTGACCACAGATGCCTGGTCTGCAAAGCACGGTCAGGGCAGCTACAGCATGGGTCTCAGCAGGCTCCCACTTCGGGCCGCAATCCAACCTTCATTCCCCGCGGTGACAATGGCAGACTTGCCCTCCATAACGGATTCCCATTAAAGGATTTAAAGTTAATTCATTTCAAATACACAGCAGGGCCTCGAAAGTCCGCCTCCTGTATTGTTATTTTTGGTCACTACCTCGGGGCGGGCGTGCATGCCTACCTGCTGCCCTCCTTGGATATGTAGTGGTAGCCGTTTCTCAGGCTCCACACCGGATTCCATCCCTCATTCCCCGGCCATTACCCGGGGTCACAAATGACAGACTTGCCCGCCTCCATATGATTCTCGTGAAAGGAATGTGGTGTCATCTTTGCCCGCCATAACTGGTTCTCGTTAAAGGATTTAAAGTACATTCATTTCAAATACACAGCAGGGCCTCGAAAGTCCGCCTCCTGTATTGTTATTTTTGGTCACTACCTCGGGGCGGGCGTGCATGCCTACCTGCTGCCCTCCTTGGATGTGTAGTGGTAGCCGTTTCTCAGGCTCCACACCGGATTCCATCTCTCATTCCCAGGCCATTACCCGGGGTCACAAATGACAGACTTGCCCGCCTCCATATGATTCTCGTGAAAGGAATGTGGTGTCATCTTTGCCCGCCATAACTGGTTCTCGTTAAAGGATTTAAAGTACATTCATTTCAAATACACAGCAGGGCCTCGAAAGTCCTCCTCCTGTATTGTTATTTTTGGTCACTACCTCGGGGCGGGCGGGCGTGCATGCCTGCCCGCTGCCCTCCTTGGATGTGTAGTGGTAGCCATTGCTCAGGCTCCACACCGGATTCAAACCTCTCATTCCCCGGCCATTACCCGGGGTCACAATGGCAGACTTGCCCGCCTCCACAGGATTCTCATTGTAGCGGTACTGAACAAGTACACAGCAAGTAGAAAATGTAAATTAAAAACAAAACGTAAGCTTTTTAACAATGCCATGGAAAGTTGAGAAGGAAGTCACACATTACCTGACATCACTGAGTGAGGAAGAGCAATCACGCCATGTTGCGCAGTAGTCCAGCATGGCCGTCACTACACAAACAGCTGTTTGCGGTGCGTTACACATTGAGTTTGGTGTATCAGTGTGAAGCAGTACTCTAATTACACTCCCTGTTTGATGTATACACATGCAAGATGTTTGAAAGCACGTTAGGCCTGCAATTTAGCATTCAATGTGATTTCTGCCCTTAAAACGCTGCTTTGCGTCACATCCAGATTTTTCACCGGGACTTTTGGCATGTATCCCACTCCGCCGTGCCCCCCTCCAGGTGTTAGACCCCTTGAAACATCTTTTCCATCACTTTTGTGGCCAGCATAATTTTTTCTATTTTTCAAAGTTCACCTCCCCATTGAAGTCTATTGCGGTTCGCGAATTTTTCCGCGAACCGGACCTTCTGCGGAAGTTCGCGAACCCGGTTCGCGAACCGAAAATCGGAGGTTCGCGACATCTCTAGATAGGAGCTGGAAAAAACATATTTGACCAATCAGTGGACGGAAAAAACGCACAAAAACCAGCCCCAGCCCAGCATAGACCTCTTAGTCAAACTCTGGCCCTGTCCACGACAAAAAGCGGAAAAAAACATCACTGCTCTGCAGCCGCGACGACGGATACCTGGATTGGTCAACTCCCTTTTTTTCCAACTCCGGCACCCCCCTGATGCACTGTCCCCCCTTCACTTTATTGGGAACTCATGCTGCACCACCCGTTAAGGTGCCTCACTTAAAGGAATAATCCGATAAGCAACTCAGTACAGACCCTTTCCTGATCTGTGCTGCTCCGTGTCTCCCTGCACCTAGCTGGGAAACCATTCCTATCCGTGACCATGCTAGACTTACAGTAATAGCTTGGTGCACGTATTCTGGCATTCCTTTCCATGGACCCAGGGAAAAGCTCTGGGGAAATACTTTGGGATCCGAGATACTCAGTAGAATGTCTCTGTATTTCTACCCCCCTTCCTTTCAGCTGCTCTGCCCGGAGCAGCGAGCACAGCTTGACGTGATGTGGATCCCCCCAGCCCCTCCTCCCCCCTGCCATGACGTGTGGGAGCCATGACTCTTGGGGGCGGGCCCTCTCCACTGCCGCTATTTTGAGTCCTGGACTGCCAGCTAAGATGGCTGCTCCCATAGCAACCTCTCAAATCTATAAACATTAGGAGAAAAACAAACTCAAACAGAACAAACATTTTATGCATAGTTACACACAGCATCGATACATATTGCAGAGAGTCAGCATTCTGCTACCTACACTCTCTGGGATGCCCGCCAAAACTTGAGACAACAACCTTCACAGCTGTAATTCTAAATGCTATATACCTTAGTATCACCCAGTGACGTGGAATCTCTCTCTCTACACAAACATCTGCTTATCTCAGCCATAGCTCAGAATTACTAGAGCGTAAAACCATTAAACTTAAACATATGCAGACATTTAGAAACACTATAGCAGCACTGACTGGAACGAGAGAAACTTGCTTTTCTTTCTACGCCTTCCACTATGGACAGAGAAAAAAACACACTGATCGGAAAAAAACTCCAGAGTACAGTGGCACCTCACCCATTATCTCAGCTGTAGCTACAAACTTACTTTCACAGCGACCCAGAGACATGGGCTGTGCCTTTCTGTCTACCTAGCTCACCGAAAAAAAGAGAAAAGAAAAAAAAAACCCAGCTTACCACTTTCTCTCACTCGCTTTCCTTTCCTCTCTCCCTTCCCTCTCCCCCTCATCCACTACTAACAGACTGAAACACTGCTGGCTTCTCTCTGCCGCGGGGGACCCCCCCCCCCCACCTCTGGCATCCTTCCAAGCTGCAATTAACACAGAATGTACACATTAACAACTCCTTGCACAACACCAAATACAACACAGATAACGCAATATAACAACGTAAATCATACATGCCTGATCTGCGGACTCTTCGCAATTCACCAGCTTTCGCAACTTTTCCTCCGCGAAACTCAGATTGGACTCCGGAACTTCTGGGGGGGGCTCCCACCTTCCCCCACAGCGGATCGATCTCCAGCGGCAGTTGCGAGCAGCCGTAGCCTCGGAGGGTTCCTTCCGACCCAGGTTTAGGCTTGTAACTGTTGTGCACATGCAGTTACAGTGTAACCTCCAAGAGTTTCGCCGCTGATTTCCTCAAATTGCAGCCCGTGTGCCGGCTCCCGCACACTCCCCACACCAGCTTATCAGCTTGATAAGCTTTACAGTCCGCGTCTATTCCGCTTGTTTTGCTGTGGAATATCTTGAAAACTTCGGCCCCTTGCCCCTGTCTGCCTGTTTTGCTAGTCAGTGAAGGGTTTCAGCACCATTGTTATAAACTGTTCTAATCACCTTTTTCCGGCACCAGCAACTCATCAGCAAGAGTTGCACATACGACTCATCACAGCAAGCAGGAGATAGACTTTCTTAGGCTTCTTCAATATTCATGTTATTTATTCAGGAAACAGAAATACAGATAGATACAGTTCATCATATCCTAGCCACGCCAATCTTCATGTTGCGTTACAAGCTTCTTGATTAAACTTCCTGCTGAAGTTAATCAGGTACCTTCTTTCTAACCTACGTTACACTAGACTACCTATTTACAGCATACATTATATCAGATTACATATAGAATGAAAATGCTTAGAAGTTCCCAGTCAGTATTGAAGCATAGCAGGAATCAGAGAGAGAGCCCCTTTTTCAGCTCGTCCGGCTATTAATACCGACTAGGAAAGAGTTAACTGTGATTTCATCTTCGCCATCCCCTAGATCAGACTATTGGTGGACCTCCTCGTGGTGTCATCATACACACCTACTCGATTAATATTCAATGAGGCTTTTGACATACATACAAGAATTTTGGTGTTTAGTAAATATGGCTGATGTTTACTGTTCTAGTGGAGTACATGCACAGGTCAGGGAGACCTGTGGCCTTGTCCATAGAACAGCTTCTTGGTATGTTCTAGTTCTGACAGAACTGAAGATTTTCTCTCTAAGAGAAAATCCCCTTAAAGGGCAGGTCTGCTCCCCAAGCCTTTTTGACTAACTCAGTCCAAATAACTGAGGCCTACTTAAATTATAACAATAAGTTTAGGCGTGATAACTATAGCACCAACTGGGTTAGCACTGCAGTGCACAGCTGATCAAAAGTTTTGCGCTAGCAAAGTCTGGTGCACTTCGCATAGAGTTTAATGGTGCTGCTTTGCATGACTTTGCGCGCGATGTAAACTTAGCTAAACGTATCACGCCTAAACTTATCACACCTAAACTGGCTTTTCACCAGCGTGGTGCAATGGTTATCATGCCTAAAGTCTTTTAGGCGTGCTAACTGGGTTAGCACCGCTTTGTGAATTGAGCCCATGGACTGCTTGATTACTCTTCTGCTCATGTCCTGCTGGCACTTCTGATTTCCTGGCCTCAGTCCCTTTATCTTGCGCATTTAAGTCCTGGGTGTAACTGAATTCTTGTTGAAATTTAGCAGCAGTGTACAGAGGTCACCCAATGCCTCGGTCAGACATTAACACGGCAGGTCAACTTGGCGGAACATTGGCCAAGAGAATGCTCTCACCTCACCCAGCCCGCCATGTGATGTCATTCACACTCTGCCCCTCCCCCCCCCACAAATCTACAATCTAAAACATTTTAAGTCTTTATTGCACATATAATTGCTGAAGAAGTTCACTTCTCTGTGTTCTGTGTTTATTTCACCAGATCAAAATGTATAATTAGTTGTCAGCAACTGTTTAAAGACTGCTGGAGCTCTGCCCAGGCTACCCTTCTCATACAGTATACACTGGGGCTTTACCCTTTCAATGCTCCCTGCAAACGTGAAACCAAGTTAATACCCTTTTTTTTTTTTTTTTTGTAGGATTTCCATAAATTGTAATCAAGATTTTTTTTCACATAAAGGTTATCATGCTGTGGCTAATCTTTCAAAGCAGAGGAAGTTCTGAGTTTAGTTCCACTTTAAATATTGTTTATAGTATGTCTTAAGTATGTGTGGCCTTACATGGAGCAGACGCTAAAGGGAGCATGTTAGGTACATGGATCAGATGCTAAAGATAATATGTTAGGGATTATACTCCTGTGCTTGTAGTCCCAGTCACTTTAATATGCTGCTCTGTAGATCTGAACAGAAAACTGTTTGTTAATATTTTTCATATAAAGTGCAATTTCCCCTATTATTTATAAAATCAGTGAAAGAAATGGAATTTAATGTGCACATTTTTATTATTTGACAATAGTTCTGCTTTTGATGAGATTATTTCAAATGCATATAGGAAAGCTTCAGTAATCTGGCACCTTTAGTCATGTTATTTAAAAAAAATGCATGGCAAATAATGTATGCTTTCCTATTCATTTCTTCCTACCTGCTCTTAAAGATTTAACAACGTATATTTAGCATTCATATTAGATCTGACAGCAGGAGAAGTCATGTGGCGCGCTTGGATAATGGTTCTTGGAAGGGAGAGAAAGGCCACTCACATTGGTTGAAATGGGAGAAAATTATTCTTGGTAGAAAACAACTGATTGTAATCAGACAATATTATAGCCAGATCTTCAGTGAGCAGAACAGGATTAGCATTAATCTAAAATTAATACGCTCATTCTTCGCACAAACACACCCTTGAGACACAGAAAATAAAACACATTCTATAAACAGGATGTTTCTTCCTCTCTTTCGTATTGTCATGACAAATGAACAGGAAAATCAAAGCATCATTTCCTTTTCAAAGTGACAGTTTTACTAAAAATATTAACTCACAGCTATGTATGACACAACAAAACGTCTGCACATTCCGTTCAACCCCAAACACATGATTATAAAAGACAGAGCAAAAAAAAATTGTCATGTTTTTATAGTTGTGAGTATATTAAGCTGTTCTGCATGCTAAACTTGGAGCATCATTTATAAGGGGAAATGGTATTACTGGCTCAAGATTTTTATACATTATTGAGTAGATCTATTATTGGACACGATGGTTTATGAGAGCCCATGCGATTTCTCCAACTAAACAGCATTCTTAGAATAGCTGAAGTTGTCCTGCTGCCCAGTGATGTCATTACTGTGGATATAGGGGGGCATTGCAAGGCTAGATGGTGCACAGCAGTGGCATAGCAATAGGGGGGTGCAGATGTTGCAACCACACCATGGCCCCTGGGCCAGAAGGGCACATCAGGGGCCATCCTTTGACCGCTTTATTAGCTCTTTTTTAGTGCTATGCTGGTCCAACCTGAAAAAGCCTTATACTTTGTGTACATCTCTATGTAGTCATGCGATTGACTTCCCCAAATGAACAAAACTGCATCAAACATGTAGATTGTGTAAGTAATTGCATAGTTTTCTATTCACATTTGAAAAACAAAGCAGATCGAGAACCCCAATAGTACAATATGTCAATCTAATTGAACAATAGAGTGAATACAGTATATGAGAAGATACTCACAAAGGTAGATTACCAATGGTAACCACTATGTAGGCAGGTGGGAAGATTAGACCCGACCACACTCTGGTTAAAAATCTCACTCTCCATAGATAGGAGAAATGGGGTTACCCCCCTCCACCAAGGATGGACAATCAAGATAAATCAAGATAATCAACAAATGTTCAAACAGTGGCACCAGATAAGGATACAATGATTTAAAAACTGTTTAAAAATGGGAGGTAGACAGTGGTGGACTTACCTTCCACAAGACTCATGGTCAGTTTTCACTGAAAAAAATATCTTTATTTATTAAGACTCCAGATAAATTGAAACACGTTTCAAGGATAGCATCACACTTTTTCAGGCAGTATAAGGAGCTTTGTGAAAGTCCAGATAGGTGCTCATACCTATCTGGACTTTCACAAAGCTCCTTGTACTGAAGAAGCGCGATGATACCCATGAAACGTGTTGTAATTTATCTGGATTCTTACTGTGTAACAATATTTTTTTTAGTGAAAACTGACCGTGATTCTGCTTGTAGGAAGTGAGTCCACCGCTACCTTCCATTTTTAAATGGGTTTTAAATCATTTTATCCTTATCTGGCGGTTCTATTCACATTTGTTAGCAGTGAATAATATGAGATGGTAAACTAGGCCTTACCACTTAAAAATGTTTTAAGCAAACAATCTCTTTTTTTTTTTAGTGGGGTTGGAGGCGCTGTCTCCCACTATTGAAATAAGGTGTATTTAAAAACAATTGAGAGTCAAGTATGAATTACTTACTAAACTGACACCAACTGAGGCTCAGATGCAAATAAAACCCTCTAATTTGGCTGATATTTGTTAACAAAAATGTTTTTTGTGGTGCTGTTCATGCTATATGTGAACAAAGTTACACATGTTGACATGCAGTGCAAAGTATGTGCCACTGACATACAGCATTGTTATCGAGTGTCCCAGAGATATCTGGGAATGGCCCCTTCCCACTGTCCTAGTCCCTTTGTAAAAATCTACATGCTTGTTAGACTTTGGCAGGCTTTCCATGTCATTTTTATGCATTTTGGCACTGTTACTCTTCAGAGACCAGAACGAACTGCCAGAATTTTTCCCCATAGACTTCATTGACATTCTGATTCAGACCTTTATGAAATGACAATGTTTGATAGAGTCAAAACCAGCAGTGACAGCTGACACTCAATGTTACTGGCAATCCAACACTTGAGAGGACCATTAAGTCTATCTAGTGCTCCACAGTATGACATTCCATAAATCACTTTAATCCAGATTCCAGAAGTAGAGATCTGGGCACCAGTATTGCAAAGCCAACATTTTAATGGGAATCCTTAGGGATACAACATACAGGGTGCACCAGTTATGACAGCATGACAAAGACTGGCCTGACGGGCATATCATGATTCTCTCCTCTTCTTCTTCAGAGGCCAAAGATATGTTACTTTATCTTTGGCATCTGACAAAGCGGGTAGACTCATGAAAATTGCTGTCAGGCTCATCTTTGTTACCCCCGGTCTCCCTTGTATGTTTTATCCCTGAAGATCCCCATTAAAGTTTTGGCTTTGCTGCAATACTGGTACTTCTGGATCAAAGTGATTCCTAAATGTTTGGATCTTTTTGGCTGCGGTGCGTAAAGCGAACAGTTTCTGTTTCAACTACCTTGCTGAGCTTGCAGCAGCGAAAGGGAATCCTCCTGAAGAGGCCTGATTATAATACAGATGTTGATAAATTCGGGGAAAATTATTTGTCACATGTAAGTGACAGAGCTCAAGCAAAGTGACAACATTACTATTCTTCAGCCAAAGATACATGGATAAGTCAGAGCTAATTTTCGTAACGTCCTTCCAGTGATTAAATGTATTCTGTCCCTATTGGAATGCCATTGCATGCATAGTAAGAGGGATGATAGACTGGCTATCTTTTTACCATAGTTTTATGTTTAGGTATTAGGACAGCCTGGTGTAGTTAAACTGTTTAATAGTTCAATTATATTTTTAATATTAAAATCACTTAACTGAAACCGATAAATTAACAGAAAAGATTAGCCAGTCACTGTTATTAACACTTTAGTAGGGACTGACACTAATACACTTAAATTAACACATTCTTGGTATTACAGAGGAATTACCCTTTCACATTAATACATGGCAGTAATGAGGGGCTGATCCCTTAGACATGTCACCATGCTGCTCTGCTGGCCAGCAGAAGAATCCAGCTGCATTATCTAAATATGTTAAGAAACTCCGGCTTCATTTAAGAAGAGATCATGTTCTCTATAGGATTAGACATCTACATTTAAGGTCTATAAAGACTCCAGGGACAGCTTAATATGATAGAAAACAAAATTTCCAGCTGCCATGAACAGGAATTAAATGAGATAGATATCTCTGTAATATATTTAATTACCCCATTAGACACATCCATGGGTCAACCAAGTGATCTGCATCACCTCCCTTCCCTCCATTAAGCTAAGCCTCACATATTAGAGCTCCTTAGAAACATGACTGATGGGCAACTACATCTATATAGTATAAGTAGTTTAAGAGACACCCTACATAGAGTTGATCTTTCCCAAGTCTTTCAGATATTCCAGAGTTCTTGTTTTATTCCATTAAACATTTGTAATGCAAATATGACCTTCATTTCAGAAGATCCTGTGTGCCATCCATCTGCTGACCCAAAGTGCATGATTACTATCCTACTACTGTTACTTATGCTCTGCATTTTTAATAAACTACACCAGATTGCTTTGTTGCTCCATTTGTTCCTCATTATCCTTTTGCTTTTAGAAGGTTTTGAAAGTTTTTTTTCATCTTTGTCCTAATTTATGAACAACACGGCCATTTATTTGATAACAGAAGAGTTGAAGATACTTCCACTCTATTGGATCCATGATTTCCATCGCAAACAAAAAGGAGGGTGAAAAACATCTCAGCTTTTTGGTCATATTGTGAAAATTGTCTTTATGACATGCATTTATTTATTTGTACTAGTGCTACACAAGATGATAGTGCAAAATCAGTAAAAAATAGTAATTAGACATACAGAGCATCCAAGAAATACATACCATAGTACATTGTTGAGTAGAGAAACTTACAGCATTCATAAGATACAATGGATCAGAGAACCCTACCAGTGCAATTGTGCAAACCTATAATATGACATTATAAAGTACTGTATATACTCGCGTATAAGCCTAATTTTTCAGCACAAAAATGTGCTGAAAATTTACCCCCTCGGCTTATATGTGAGTCAGTGGAGCAGAACGGATGGTGGAGCAGGTTTTGTTGCTGGCATTGGAGTGTAAGGATCGTGCACTAGTAATCTTGCTCTTGCCATTTGGATCACTGCTGTTTCCGTGCCCCACATCCCCTGCATCATGGTGTGCAGAGTGCGCTGCTCGAGACTACCTGTGTCACCTGGCTTGTGGTACGGAGCATGTCAGCAACTTTTTAGCGGTGCAATGATCCGCATTTCTTCCGCATTTCTTCCTGTGTGGCGTCTTGAGACAAAGCTGTAACATCCTTGGGGCACATTTGGCTATGGGGAGATGACTTACTGGGGGCATATCTAGCTACTGTGGAGGGGGTATGTTGGGGAGGAGGCTTATATGAGAGTCAATCACTTTTTTCCTGTTTTCTGAGGGAAAAGTGACAATAAGGTCCCTTGCTGTCTTTCTGCTCTTTTCACTTCAGCCACTGTCCACTTTAAAAGCTGTATGGGTGGCCCCGGGGCCAAACGTATCTTGATCGCGATCCTATGACTGGGAGGCGGGAGCATTCTGTGCATGCTCAGTTAAAAAACAATTGCAACTGAATCTGATCTGAAGGGAGAAGAGCAGAAAGCCTAGGATGGCTGCAGGGGGCTGGTAGGAGCCATAGGTAAGTTAAACTGGCGACCATACTGTCACCTTAGGTGCTGGCTTACTCTGCCTAGGCAGAGCCAAGATTTGAACCCAGGTCTCCTGAGTCAGAGGCAGAGACCTTAACCATTACACTATCCAGCCACCACAATGGCAAGTCTTTTCCACACACCAATATTGCAAACTCATTTAAATACTGTGCACACAAGTGGAAATGACAGTGTGCAAGATATGATCACTTTCAGTATAATTATTATTATAATTATTATTTTTATTTAAAGAGTGTCAACATGTTCCATAGTGCTATTGTACTAAGTTGAAAACATACATCAATTTGGATCATAGGTGCATGAGCAGTTCAACATGCTGTACAATCAGGACAACCAGTGACACAAGTACAGATATAATTGGTGTGTAGTTTGAATAAAATCACCAATACTGATAGATGTTCATTTGATAAATTGAACAGAAACAGGAAACAAAAGCTTGACCTTGCAAGCTTACAATCTAGATGGTAGTGGAGTTGAGACACTGGGGGAGTAGACAATTCTACATTGTACACGTGGCCAACTGTACAATATCTGCCTAAGAGTTGTGTGAGCTGATCTGCTGGACAGATTGGTCAAAATACCTGATATTGGTTGGTTGTCATGTCGTTTGGCTACATTTTTGCACGCGATTGTCCTCCAACGGGGCAAAATCTGTAATTTGTTGGACATTTAAAAAGACTTTAGTTGAACATATGGACAAGGCTTGTGTGCAAGTGCTAGCCACTACACCACTGTGTGTAATATGATGCGATGATAATTCATGAGATAAGTTTTGAGAATCAACTCCTTCACAGCAGACAGTTTTTTAAAAAAAATATAATCCATTCCGAAATTTTCTGGATCATGCATAATCTCCATTGCTCTATTTAGCAAGTCAGGGTTTCAGTTCACATACAGGAAGTAGCTCTGCTACTAAATACCTACATAGGTTAATATGGCTATGTAGGTTCAAGAAAACATTTGTGCCCGAAGTTGTCTTTTCTAGTTAAAGTTTGTTTGACTGCTTGTAATGTGACCACAGTCAGCAATCACTGTATGGAAGCTCCACCAAGATGTTGATGAAAATTATTATTCATTTGAATGACATTTACATTTTTCTGTAGGTTGGTTTCTTGGGATCAGCTTTAGTAACAGTTGTTAGCGGGTTTTGTTCCCCTCTCTGCGATAAGATTTGTGCTTTTGAGTTTGACATGTTTTCTCAACGAGCGACATCTCATGAAAACACGAGGTATTTTGGGGGAAGCAGTGTTATAAAAGCAGAAAAAAGGACTTAAAAAAGGGAGTTGAATTCTGCCAGATAAGTAAGTGACAGAAATGAAATGTCACATCTGGATGGGAAAAAAAAATTAAGCTCGAAAAAAAAAATTGTTTCATCTCTATAGCTCTATAAACAAATCTAAACACAGATAATTAGGTACGTAACAGAAAACTCGTTCAGATCACAGCTTACTGCATCTTTTTAATGGGTTCATCTGTGCTGCTTCTTCAGCTCTTTACTCATCTGTTCAGCGTATTGCTGAAAAATGTACCATTCTCAGTGGTGTCTGGAGATGTGAGCTGTGTTTAGAAGATGTCTTCGTAGCCGGTGTTACATTTATAAATATGTCTTTGCTCAGGAGGAAGGGGAGGGAGATGCATCCTTGTGCTGGCACTAATAAACAACTTCAACAAATTGAAAGGATAGGTGACTTTGGAGTTCATGGTAAAAAAACAAGTTGGATATATTTAATGCTAAGATATATTTTACACTAACAACATTTCTAGACTAACAAGAGCACACATCATAACGAGTGAGCAATAGGACATTCTCCCAGGGTTTAGCAACAGATTTCAAACTAATGAAGCTGCTAAGGATTACATATACAGGGCAGCCTTGATACTTTTATAGGCCTTTTGTAAATAAACTTCATGGTTCCTCTTGGGCCTCAGTGCAAGGTAAAATTCAAAATTGCTTTTGAATCTCTATTAATAGTGGACTTCAGGAGTCCTCTTAGGTCACCATACAAGGTAAATTCTAGCATCCATCAACACTTGGGTACCAGAATACCTTCTGAATTCACATTTCCTTCTGATGGTGACCCTGTTTATATCTGAAATAAATTTCAAAATAACAAAACTCTGAGACTGGCAGACACAGGAATGAACAAAAGTAAGAAACTGATAAGAAGAGTGCAATGGCATAATGGGACCCCCCCCCCCCAGCAAAACTTTGGTGGGGCCCTGCAATGCTCACACCCTTTCCCTTGAGTACCCCTGATGACCCTCACAGTCTAGGTGCCCACCTTGCAGGGGTCATAAAATCAGTGTGGACATCATTATCTTCACACCTGTAACAGGTGTAGCCACAAAAACACATAATCTGAAGGATGGACCCAGGCTCGGACTGGGCCACCATAGTACAGTTTTTTCCCTTGGTGGGCCCGAGCCTCCCCCCCCCTCCCTCACATAGGGTCCCAGCTTCCGTGCCTCCCCCTCCAGAATTGCAGCCAGTCAGCCAGCGGCAGCAGCGGGGAACGGCTTACCGAGGGCGATAGCTCTGCGTGCCGCTGGTCTGGTCCTCTTACATGACACTGTCCAATCACGCTCTCACTGTACCTCCTGGGAGAGCGTGATTGGACAGTGCACTGCAGAAGACCAGACCAGCAGCGGCATGCAGAGCTCTCTGACTCTCGGTAAGTGAGTGATTCCCACCAGGCTAAAGCTTTCCTGGTGGGCCCTTAGTTTCCCAGTCCAACCCAGGATGGACCCCTTTATTGGAGGCACTGAGGTAGTAGTTGGGGCAATACAGTCATGAGCAGCTAAAGTAGTGGAAGATGGGATAGTCCATCTGCATTTGCAGGTGTTAACATCCATTTGAAAGCAATTCCATTTGTTTAGCAGCTGTTATAGACACTCCTTTTTTAGGATCTAGGATTGAACTACTTTCTAGTTAGTCATGATCGAGATCATAGGTCTAAAAGACTCTGCTTTAGCACAACTTTCCTGCAGTACAAGCCTTTAAAGCATACCTGAAGTAGGGAGAAAAAAAACCTTTTACTTACCTGGGGCTTATTACAACCCCCGTAGTCATAGAGGTCCAACAGTGTCCTTCAGGTTTCTCTCCCTGTCACCCTAATAAGAGTCTCCGACCTAGCTTGGCACAATCGCTGTCCTGGCCACACACCTCCTTTAACTGTTTACGAACTCTGCAGAATGCTACCAGCTACTGGAGTGTGATCAAGGACACGTGCGGCCAGGGCAGTGTGCGATCAATCCGGTTCAGAGACTCCTGTTAGGACGGCAGCAGCACAATGGCGAAGACCCAAAGGACACCGATGAGCATTGGGGAGCTCCAGGTAAGTAAGTCAACTCTTTTCCCCAGTTTAGGTGTTCTTTAAATCAGCACACTGAACTATAGTAGGAGTCTTTTCCACATCTGTAACAGGATTCTAACTTTTGGCTTTACCTTTGTTCTGTAGGTCCAGACTATCCTTAACATTAAAAGCAGTCTTCATGGCTAGTGCCATTATAACAGCTCTCTTAAAGGGAACCTAAACTGAGAGGGATATGGA
The DNA here is from genome assembly GCF_040937935.1 of Hyperolius riggenbachi. Taxonomy (NCBI): domain Eukaryota; kingdom Metazoa; phylum Chordata; class Amphibia; order Anura; family Hyperoliidae; genus Hyperolius; species Hyperolius riggenbachi. The sequence goes on along the minus strand of NC_090654.1, from coordinate 200,175,290 downwards.
TGTTTCCTTTTAAACAATACCAGTTCCTTGTCAGTCCTGCTGATCTCTTTAGCTGCAGCAGTGACTGAATTACACACCTGAAACAAGCATACAGCTAACCCAGTCTGACTTCAGTCAGAGCACCTTATCTGTATGCTTGTTGAGGGGCTGTGCCTGACAGCATTAGAGACACAGGATCAGCAGCAGAGTCATGCAACTGGTATTATTTTAAAAGGAAAAATCCACATCCTTCTCAGTTTAGGTTCCCTTTAAGAGTTATTTGTTCTCTAGTCTCCAGATACCTCAATAGTGAAAAGAAGGTACAAAATCAGGAGCTACTGAGCCAACCAAGTAAAGTAAAATCTATAGTATAAGGGTTGGCACCTTTAACAATTGTACTAAAAGTGTTCGGGTTAGTTTTAGGCAACCACCACTCGGTACATTTGCAGAGATTTGCCTCCGCAGTATAAAGCTCGTTGTCTTCAAGAGCACTCGGGCTCTTGATCCTGAAGCCTTCTGAAGCCTCCCATTGTGGCAGATTGAAACGGGAGTGACAATGAAGAAACAAAGGCACCGTGAAAGGATCAGGAAGGCTCTATAGGACCCAGAGCCTTCCCTCTCCATCTGTGAGTATCTGTTTCTTTTTCTACTTCAGGCTTGCTTTAAAGAGGAACTGCTGTGAAAACAATGTAATAAAAAAGTGCTTCATTTTTACAATAATTATGTATAAATGATTTAGTCAGTGTTTGCCCATTGTAAAATCTTTCCTCTCCCTGACTTACATTCTGACATTTACCACATGGTGACATTTTTACTGCTGGCGGGTGATGTAGCTGCTGCTTGCTTTTTTGGCAGATGGAAACAGCTGTAACCAGCTATTTCCCACAATGCAACAAGGTTCACAGACAGGAAACTGCCAGGAGTACCATGGTCCTCAGAGTTTCTTGTGGGAGGGGTTTCACCACAATATCAGCCATACAGCGCCCCCTGATGATCCGTTTGTGAAAAGGAATATATTTCTCATGTAAAAGGGGGTATCAGCTACTGATTGGGATAAAGTTAAATTCTTGGTCATGGTTTCTCTTTAAGAAAATACTTGTAAGTAGGACTGTTAATACAATGTTTATCTCATCAGTTTAGTTTCACTTCAGGCTTGCTCTTAAGTGTACTCGAAGTGCATTGTAACCTAAAGTGGATATTTACCTCCTCCAGAGCATGTATTCTGCCAGTGAGTTAGACACAGGGTGAGCCGAATGATGGTTCACCCTGCTGCCGCTCAAATTCCTGGCGGCATTAAATACTATTCCCCAACTGAGTTGTAGCAAGTTGGAGGGAGAAGTAATTCAGGTCCAGCGATCTCCGTAACCCTGAATTACCCTTATGCAACTCACACACTAAAGCATTACTGCTATAGCAGCATCCAGCTTTGGTGCTCGGTGCTGAGCACCAAAGCCACTAGCTTTGCTTCCAGAGGCTTCCCGTATCCTCCTCACCCCTGTCGTTGCTAAGTATGGACCCTCAGAACATATCCAACAAGATATTGTTGAATACATATTCATGTTATCATGGCCATGCTCCCTACAGTGTATGAGGGTGGCCATACATTGTCAACACTAGCACAGCTCGCCTGCACAGTAAGCTAGAGATGCTTGTCCATGAGCTGCTGGGTGCTACTGTGCAGGCGTGGCTGTTCTCACACTGGTGCAGCACAGCCACGCTTGTCGACAGTGGGGAGAACATATGCAAATTTCAAGAGGTCCCAAACAGTGGCGGTGGTCTGAAGACACGGGAATACTCTAAAGGATCCAGAGGCTTCTCTCTTCCTAGGTAAGTATCTGTTTTTTAGGTCACAATCCGCTCCTAGTTTTCTTCTTCCACAGCTATCTTCTACGTGAAGAATGGGAATATGAGGTGAAAGGAAAGGTACAACCCCTCACAGAGGGGATGATGATGTTTAAAGAGGCACCTAGCTCATTGTCTCATGTTAAGAATTTTACACCTGGTTAAGCTGTCAGCAACCAGCAACATGTGTTGTGTGTATAAACATTGGCTAATTATTCACTTTAATGATGTTTTTCATGAAAAGGTAAGCAGCAGCACACCCTCACATCTTTCCTCCCTTTGGGGAGCCTCTTACCTGTTACTCCCTACCTCATTAAGAAAATAGACATGGATCTGAACCTGGGTATGACAATATTGTGCAACCAACCTGAGATAACAAACTGGATCATCTTATTGCAAACCTGTGAATAGGTGCTGAGATGCTCTGCAGGCCTCTGTAAAGTTTTGCAGGATTTCAACATTTTCTAAAGCAACATGAATGATTTTTCTTATCTGCATATAGTAAAGAGATTAAAAGAAATAATCTGGGCAATTTAGTACTCTATAATAATTCGGCATTGTGGTTGTGCACGTGACTACTGTAGTTCATGTCCCCACATTGCAGCCAACGTCTTTATAAACTATACTCTGATCATTTAATTAAAGCAAGACCTGCAAGATTGCTTTGAAAGTTTCCTGCTCATACACATAATTACGTATTTGGTTAAATTAGACTATGCAGTTTATGTAAATTATATGTAATTGCAGCTATAAATTAGTGCCATTTTATCACTTGTAGCTCAGTGGAAGCAAAGAGTGAAACCGTCACCCTGGACAGGAATGCCAACTTCAGCCAGAAAGTCTACTTTGCTCGGTTTTAACAAAAGCAAGAGGGGTGATTGTAAATTTCTGCACGGTTTATGCAAATCAAATATACCTCTTATCTAGAGCTGGTTGTAAATGCAGAATTCGCACCCATTTCTTTCATTTTGTAGGAAGTAAAGCAGTATGCGCTAAATCAGGATTAGGGAACAAGGTTCTGGTTTTCCTGTTTTAAACAAAAAGCTTTAATTTAAAAACAAACTACAGGATGTAATAAATGTAAAGGACCTTTCTATTTATACCAGTTATTACATAAAATCTTTGATTACCTTTTTTATTTTTGTTTATTATTTGGTTACAATAATTACTAAGAAAAAAATAATCTTTGCTTTTGAAAATGATCAGTGCTGATCACTGCTGATCAGTGCTGCTTGCGAAATTCCACCAAAGTCATTTTCGCATTGAAAATGCTATTTTCAGTTTCCAGAAAGTATTTGGGAAAATATGTTGTATTTTCACAATATGGTCAAAGAAAATACATTTGTATTTCTAATGCGAAAATTTGCGAAAAAATTAAAAAAAAAAAATGGTAATTTTACCACAAAAATTCCCACAAAGTGTGAAAAATCACAAACTTATTACAGAATACATTTTATGGCGTTTTTGCTTAAAATTCAAATTTTACATTTTGGGATGAGTTTAAATGTAATTTGAGAAAGTTTTTACCAACTTACATTGTACAGCGCCAAACTCTCGTATGACTCAAGGCATTTAGAGCAGTTTAATGAGATAGCTGTAAACTGCAACAGTGAAGGTCAGAGTCTCGTACCACAACTACAGTCAAGGGCCAATTTTTGGATGGGAGCCAGTCAGCCTACCTTTGGCTAATTTTAGAGGAAAGCCAATTAACCCACCAGTCTGTTTTTGGAATATTGGAAAGTACACTCATATACATGGAAAACATACAAACAGATAGAGTCCATGGCCAGGAATAAAATTTGATACCCAAGTGCCACCCACCAGGCCAGAATGTTGTCCTCCAGCTCTTGTAGCAGATATACCAAAGTTTAAACCCTACCCCGATCACTTCCGCAGGTTTGTTCTCTACCCCTTCACCACAACCACCATTACTGATGCTACCTTATTAGACTTAGAGGTCCTTTCTATTAAAAAAAACCCCTGTCCTGATTTCATTCACATACAATGACTACAATTGTCACATAATTCCAGCATCTAAATGGAGTATCACCCCATTCCTGCTGGTTTTACTGCTCATCACAAGATGGGAAGCAGAAGCTTAGCAGAAACATGTTCAGCTACACAGATGCCATTCTACAGCACCAGCTGCCAGAACAGGATCATCAAAACAACCCCTCAATGTCGGTTTATGGCGGTGCCTGAAAAACTGTGCTTTTTGTAGCAATTGGCAGCAGGTGAATAGTTAAGGTGGGGTGTGCGGGGTTTTGGGGGTTAATATTAGGTGTGTAGGGTGGGTGATTAAGAATAGGCTAAGGAGGGGTGTTTACGGTTAGCCTTGGGGGGTGGGTGATTAAGGTTAGACATGTGGCAGCAGTAGTTAAGTACTAGACATTGGTAGTGGAATGGTTCAGTGTGAGAATAGGGTTGCATATAGCCAGGGCCGGTTCTAGAAGTTTTGCTGCCTGCGGCAAACTGTGAGGATGCACCCTCCCCTCCCCCCCCCCCCCCGATTTGGAATGATCGCACATCACCCGAAAATGTACTCATTTCATTTAATTTAATGTTCTCACATCACATGCTGCAGCGCTCAACACAATAGCACACTAGCTGGCTGTGGATCTGTGATAAACAAACTGCTCACCCTCGGCCAGTCTGCCATCCTCCATTCCTCCTCAATAAGGACAGCAGTGCCACCTCCTCCGTTCTACTGTACAAGTCAAATTAATCACTACTGCTGTTCTGCCTCACGAACACGGTAAATCCAGCGCTGGAGACTTGGGCGCAGCAGCACAGGAGACTTGGGCGCAGCCGGCGCCACCATAGGCCGTAATAGGAACTACGGCTATCGCAGGCACAGGGAGTAACTTCAGCGCCGTCAGAAGACGGACCTGAAGTTGCTTTTAAAACAATAATTCGGATTCCAGCGATTGCTGGAAGCCGAATTATTTCATTCCCCCACTATCCATGTCGGCCTGGAGGAGGAATAGTAATTAACACGGCCCGGACTTGTGCGGCAGCAGGATCAGCCATATACTGGCTGTGTCCTGCGCCCAAGTCTCCGGCGCTGTTCTCTCTCGTACGCCTGCCTCACCCCTCCTCACTCACTCTCAGACTCCTCACATAGCACAACAAGCTGCTTTTCCCCAATTATGACTTCTTCACTTCGCTCTCCTCTTGCTTCTTCTCCTACTCTGCATGCTGGTAGTGTAAACATAGTACAAACACACTACCCCTGTAATCTCTGCACCTGATGCTAATGTTTCTCCTTGCTTCATGAAAGAACCAGCCCTGTATATAGCTGTAGTAAAACACAGGTATTTGGTATTTTACTATTCTCATTTGCTCTGAAATAGTAGAATATCGATAAATGTATCCATATTCTTCTATCGAGTTTTCAGGCGCCCAGATTTCCTTGGCGCCCCATTTGCCTGTACATATATAGCATGTTTCTCTAGTTATCTCCTATCTCATTCACAGGGGTGAGATGGCTCCATGGCTAGAATATTTATGGCTGATAACTGGAAGGACAAAATGTTATTTCTCTTGAATGGCAGATACAGTGTTACTTTGTAGGGTTCTCCTTTCACTAAAATGTACTGTAAACAAAGCATGATTTAGGCCTCTTGCACACTGCAAGCAATTCAGATTCAGATTCCGCTTTTTAATCTGTTTTTACTTCCGATTCAGATTCAGATTTTCAGTTTGCTCCTTGCACACTGCAAATCTGAATCTGAATCGGAGGTAAAAACTGATTAAAAAGCGGAATCTGAATCGGAATCGCTTGCAGTGTGCAAGAAGCCTTATAAGGGATAAAGCATCTGAAACCAGCATGTACATTATTTCTGAACAAAGGTTACATCCAGTTTGCTGTTATAAAATGTAACAGTAGGTCAGGGAATGCCTGCCCTATAGTCACACATGTTTTCTTTGTATTGTGTGACTGTAAATGATCAATAATGGGCTGGGGTTTCCCGGGTGTGTTATTATGTATGTAGCTGTTGATTGGGATCCATATCCTTTCAGTGCCAATTTTCTTGGAAGTAAGACCACACTGTTTATATTTTAACACAGTGAAATTTAAAACACAATGACCTTATTAAAAATCAAAAAACTTACCAGGGGACCCAATCCCGGTATTATATAATCCAGGGACGTGTCGCTTAAGCATGAAATACATTGCAAAAATATTTTTTTCATAAGAATTTTGTGAAATTAAAAGGGTCACACCATGTTTTTGCACAAAATATTATATACCATAAATCGTCACCTAGACATGTCATGTTTGAGCACAGCTGTGGCTACACCCAGATGTGACTCCATGGGGGGCTGCCTGTCCAGCGCTGGTACCAAGTGCTAATAAGTGCCCAGCCAGTGCATGAGAGCAGTTGTCAGACAGTAAATTCTCCACCATTGGCTGCTCATATGTAACAGGCATAAGGCCTGAATATTTTGATTTTTTTTGTCACTGGTACTGATCTTTGGTTTGTTCTACACTATGTCTGCCTGATGCCTACCCTTGACCTCAACCTGTACCTTGACCTTGTCCCTGCCAGATACCAGCCTGATTACCAGCGTAAGAAAAAAAAAGATACTAACCTACGGAGAGGAAAGGCTCTAGGTCCTCTAGAGCCTTCCCATTCCTCCTACGGTCCCCGTGATCCAGCGCTGGATCCCACGTTAGCAGTCTCCGAACGATGAGATCCAAGTCCCTTTAAATGCAAGTACAAAATTTGCTATAGCCATCTACTATTCTAAGATATTCTATATCTTTAAGTGGAACTAAACTCAGAACTTCCTCTCTCCTCTAAAAGATTATTCACAACTTGATAATCTTGTTAGAAAAAAAAATCTTCCTTACAACTTATGGAAAGTAAAAAAAACCTGAATTTTACTTGGTTTCATTTTGTAGAAGGTCCTGACAGGGTTACGCCTAAATGTTTATTATATGAAAAGCTCTGCTGCAGTTTATTCACAACTGCTGATGAGAACTAATTAAACAAGTTGATCTGCTTAAACAAACACAGAACACAGACAAGTTAATTAATTCAGCAACTGCTGTATATGTGGAATAAAGACTTTTCATTTTGTGCTGTTCAGGAAATCGGGTCCACTTTAATCTTTCTTACTGCGGGGAACCTCTTTCGGAACAGCTGGTAAAATTTCCTCCCTCAATGCATCAATTATGTCCACTTGTCCCTTATAATTAGCTTACCTCCAAGTTGTTAAAATATGTGGATTCATTATGTCATATTATATCATGTGGGCTCCCCCTTCCCAAGACTCTTTAACCCCTTCTTACCCATGCAGACTAGTATAGCCAGAATTTGGAGACTGCACCACGTGTGGCTCCACGCTTTGAACTATAAACAGACTACGTGGTCCATGATGTGTGTGTTTGTGTGTGTGTGTGTGTGTGTGAGGGGGAGGGCGAAGCTCTGAAAGAGAGCCTCATTCTCTCACTCAAAGCCCTTGTCCATACCATCATAAAATCCTCAGGTAGGAGTCCCATTGGGCTGTTAAAAGACCATTAAAAACGATTTTCTTTTTGGAAAAAGAAAGTCCCACCTTGTTCCGACTATTCTACTTAACATGCCTAGCAAATTTGATGACTACGGCATGTACGGGGCTTTACTATTTACTGCTAAATGTGGGGCAATTGACCTTCTGTTAATTGTAACAGCTGAATTTTAAAGCAAAACACACTGCAATCCCTCCAAAAAGTTTGGTAAGCAGAAATGGTCCCATCCACGGTAGAATCTAACTTTAAAAGTTCTCCTGCTCATCCCTAATTGGTTCCTTTCCAGTTAAGATACATTTCTTTCATACTAGTCTATTGATCTTTTTCTTCTTTAATGCCTCTGTGTGTTAAAACTGATAAACTTTGCATGACAGGGTCTCATCACACAATCTACGAACAAGGCGAGCATTACTTCAGGCTATTTCAACTAAATCCTCCTTCAATTTCCTAAAGGCGAGTAGAGAGCCTTACGGGACAGGGCAGGTTTTTCCCTCTAATCTATGAAGAGGTCACATGCATGGCCCGATGTATATCGGAATTCTGACGAATGAGAACAAGCCTTCGTTTCCGCCAGACAAATGCACAGCTTAGGTCTCCTCTGTAACCAGTTTCTTTCTGTCTCTTTCACTGCTACAAGAATGTAATTAAGCTGTCAGATTGAAACTTTTGATATCAATCTTGATCTGTTCTCTCAGACAAGTATTCCTGAAACATTATATCATAAACAAGCAGAATGTTTAATTAAACAACTGCTGAAGTGCGACAGAGAATGTGGGTCTTAATGGAATAATAGATACAAGGCCTGGAATTTGCAGAGAGGGATTTTATAAATCATTTTTTAGACTGGCAAACATCTGCTAAAATGATTTTCTCATTCATTAGTTTCTCTTTTTGAATGTGGAAGACCAGGAACATCAACTTTTCAAAGCACTTTCCTATGCTGTGTACAAAAGCAAAATGAGCCAAGAATGCAAGCAAAGAAATCATAGAGATAAACACATTTCATATATGTCTGGATTAAATTCACCTGTACTTGAGCCCATTTCATGAGTGCTGCAATCTTGTTGTTTTTAAATGTTTGAAAACGCCTTACCAGTAGTTGATGTATCTGAATATTGACATTTGCCACTAAAGGGTTTTCTCTGACTTTTCTGCTCTCCTACCTGAAGCGAAGAGGAGTAGAGATGGCCCAAACCTCCGATTTTTTGGTTTGCGAACCGCGAACGCGAACTTCCGCAAAAGTTTGGTTGGTGCGAACTTTCGCAAACCGCAATAGACTTCAATGGGGAGGCGAACTTTGAAAACTAGAAACGCTTATGCTGGCCAGAAAAGTGATGGAAAATATATTTCAAGAGGTCTAACACCTGAGTTTTTGCATGGATGAGTGGAATAGACACCAAAAGTCCTGGGGAAAAATCTGGATTTGACGCAAAGCAGCGTTTTAAGGGAAGAAATCACATTGAAAGCTAATTTGCAGGCCTAACGTGCTTTAAAACATCTTGCATGTGTATACATTAATCAGGGAGTGTAATTAGAGTACTGCTTCACACTGACACACCAAACTCACTGTGTAACGCACCGCAAACAGCTGTTTGTGTAGTGACGCTCGTGCTGGACTGGTGCGCACCATGGTGAGAGTGCAGACTGTGGCGGTTTTCAAGCCCATATGGTCGCCGGGCTGTGGTAGCTCAATAATAGAACAACAGTGACTGTCCAGCTGATAAAATTTGGTCTGTTTACATTGAAGCAACGACCTTATTATCTTGGGTGTGCCCCCCCCCACCCGAGACATTCATATAGCCGACGTTGGTCATTGTGATACGCCGGCCCCTTCACCGCGGCAAGGTAATGATCACGAAGGGGAATTGGCACATGTACATGCCTTTTGTTTTGTTGTTGCAGCTGCAGTGCAGCCAGAAAAATTAGGCAGGCATGTACACACACCACAAAAAGTAGTATAGCGGCCTTAAAAATTCAGGAATCCGCCTAGAGTCCTGGACCCTGTTGGTGGTGGCGGAGAAGGCAGTCAAGCGGCCTGCAGGCAGAGATGCTGTGTGGGGAGCGACTTAGTCTTAGGGTAGGCAGTCACATGGCGTGCAAGCAGAGATGCTGTGTGTGGGGACTGACTTAGTCTTCGGGCAGGCAGTAGCCCTCCGGGATCCATGCCTCATTCATTTTGATAAAGGTGAGGTACTAAACACTTTTGTGACTTAGGCAACTTCTCTCTTCTCAGTGACAATGTCTCCAGCTGCGCTGAAGGTCCTTTCTGACAGGACGCTTGAGGCAGGGCAAGACAGAAGTTGGATGGCAAATTGGGACAGCTCTGGTCACAGGTCAAGCCTGCGCACCCAGTAGTCCATCGCTGCTCATACTGTCGATGGTTCTTTATCTACCATTGTTAAAGAAAGCGTATGGCCGGGGAGTCAGGGTTCAATTCTGGTCCAGAGTTGGAGCCTGAGAAACGGCTACCACCACACATCCAAGGAAGGCAGACGGCATGGCATGCAAGTCCCGAGGTAGTGACAAAAAATAACAATACAGGAGGAGTTTTGAGGCCTGCTGTATATAAGACAAATCAATTTTAAATCCTTTATCGAGAATCTGTTATGGAGGGCAAGTCTGCCATCCATTCAAGTGAAAGGTATGCACTGACTGCCAGGTATAATGCAATGTGCAGTCACAGATGCAGTGAAAGGTATGCAGTGACTGGTATTACAATACAATGTGCAGCTGTCACACAGGTGCAGATAACAGGTATGCTCGGAGTGGTATATTACACAGTGTGCGGTCACACAGGTACTGTGAACAATTATGCAATGACTGGTATCACAAATGTGCACCAGTCACACACACACAGGTACCGGGCAGGCACAGTGATACTGCGTGCGCTCACGTGGGTAGGTGGGTGCACTGAAGGGAACAACAGGTAGTAGGTATATGCAGTGATGGGTACTACGATGTGCACCTGTCACACACAGACAGGTACCAGACAGGCACAGTGACACTGTGTGTGCTCACGTAGGTAGGTGTGTGCACTGTAAACAACAGGTAGGTACAGTATATGCAGTGATGGGTATTATAATGTGCACCTGTCACACACAGACAGGTACTGGACAGGCACAGTGACACTGCGTGCGCTCACGTAGGTAGGTGGGTGCACTGTGAACAACAGGTAGTTATATGCATTGATAGGTATTATACATCTGCACCTGGCACAGTAGTAATTACAACCAAGGGGTTAAAGGCCATCTCTAAAGAGGAGGTGACTGAACATCTTCAAAAGGAAGCACAGAGACAATGGGAGTCCAAATAGCGTAATATGTCACCAAAAAGGAATATATATATATATATATATATATATATATATATATATATATATATATATATATATATATATATATATATATATATATGAGAATTGGTACTTACAAAGGTGGGTTGCACAAAGGCAACCAACCACATTAAGCAAGGGAAGATTCACACGCTGTGAAGTTTTCACAAGCTGAGGGGTGGAGATGCAGAGCAGCTTGCCTGTGTAATGATGACAAGCAGAATATGGCTGCTCGCATTTGATCACAGGAAGAAATAATCATATACTGTTGAAGCTGTTTGCAGCTAGATTTACTGTGTAAACCATCTAAACTTTAGATGATGTATATAGACAAATTACTTGCTATAGTTGGTTTTTCATCTTGGATCCGCTTTAAGCCCCAAAGCCAATCTCATTAGGGTGTTGTGTTTATCTGCTTTGCTGGCTTCCTTTGAGTTTGAGCTGAGGTCCCTTTAAATTTTGTATTATGTATTTGCCCTTACATGTTAATTACTAGTCTGCATTGAGCGATTACCCCTTTTGTGTTGTATTTGTATTGGTTTGGTGAATTGCAGTGTTAAAAGCGTAGTCTACTCCCCCTGATGTCTAACTGCTCCAAAAAAGTGGTTAGATGCATATTACCCTACAGGAAATCTGATTACCAAACAGGGATTACCGAGTTCCAGTTTTCCAATGGGAAAATTGGAAATTCTCAATCCAATGTAAATTTCTGACCATCCCTAAATACCTTAGCAGCGCTTTCATGTCCAGTGAGAGTTTAGTGACACTATTCTTCAGACACTAGTCATCTGCTTGTTAATCATGATTTCTGTTTGAAACCTTGTGAGTAACAATGGCATGCAATCTTTATACTATATGATTCTTCGAAGAGCGATCACCTGCACCATGTAGATACTGCCCACCTGCAGTGCTCCACCCACTTATGTATTGCTCCTCCATTTAACAAGGTAATTGGACTGATAACCTACAATTACCTTTTGTTTTAAGATGGCAAAATCGACTTTGTAATTTAATCTAAGTTATTTATCTTTTAAGATAACTAAAGGTATGTTTCAGCATCTCTGTCATAGGGAGAACAGAATCAGACCAGTGCTGCCAAACATGCAGGCTTATGAAGGCAAACATCATATGATTCATGACTGAAAATGTAACAATACAGTTAAATGTATTGGATGGAGGGGTGTACCTAAATAGACCCCCTACTTGCAGTCCCTCAGTTTGCTTATGTAATGTGATGTCTATAAAGAAAATAAATATCTTGTTTGATAATACAAGCCTCGGTATTCAGACGTAAAAGACATGGTACAACAGTGTGTAATTACATTTTAAACAAGTAAGATAATTGTGGCAATAAGAAAAACAACAAACAAACAGTAAAATAATCAAAAGCCGCACACACACAGAAGAGAAAGGAAAACAAAAACTATAAATAACAAAGAAGGTTCTGAAGAGCAAAAGCAGAAACCAGGAAAAAAGTCAAAATTGTCAAAAAAAATTGAGATAAAGAGGATGTGCCACTTTGGGGTTGAATTAGTCAACTCCTTTAGGGCCCCTTTTCATTTGCAGAGTGATGCGAGTGCGGCTACCTAGCTGCATCGCATCACTTCCACTGGCATTCGCATCACTTCCGCATCTCCCGATGCGGAAGTGTATGGAGGGGACAGCAGGCGGATGTGCCCGTGCGAGAATCTGCAGAATGCTGCAGATTCTCAAATCGCTCCACACACAATAATGCACGTAGTGGAAACTGTTCCATTGCCGTGCATTGGTTACACTTGCATAGTTCCCCAACCCTGTCCTCAACGCCCACCAACAGTACATGTTTTGCAGAAAACCACAAACATTCACAGGTGCGGTAATTAGTGTCTCAGCAGAGCTGATTAACTCCCTCTGTGGATTTTTACAAAACATGTACTGTTGGTGGGCCTTGAGGACAGGGTTGGGGAACACTGGGTTACAGGAAACCTGCAGTGCGATGCGGCTATTCACACCGCACACCATAATGGAAGTGGGCCCTTATGCCTGGTACATACAATGTAATTTCTCGTCAGATCAACAGGTCAGTCCATAATTTCTGACTGGTCCGATCAGATTTTCGATTGCTTTTTTGATCTATCACTACTGTACAAAATCAGAAAGGTCAGGTTCAAATTTAATGTCAGTCCAGCACAACAAGGTCAAGCAAGGTCTTTAACGTGATATCAAAAATCAATCAAACCCAGCAGAGTAACCCAAGGCAACTTAATGCTATCATGGGCGAGGAACTCTGCAAGAGGCAGTCCTTAACCAGTCACCCCCATTACACCTAAACCTGCCCAGTCCAACCAGAACTACACCTTCTAGCAGCTTCTGCTGCTAAACAAGAAAGTGACCTATTGGTCACTCTGTCACTTTAATTAAAGAAATTTTACTTGCACTGTCACACTAAGCTGCGCTGCTTGAGCAGTGTAGCTTAGTGAATCAACTCCTACTGATTTGTCTGTGAGCCAGATGTAGCCATCAACAGAGATGGCTCTCAAGCCATAGGTTCCCTACCCTTGTCCTACCATATTATTATATTGTGCACGACTGAGGGAGACCTTTCAGGAATCCCCCCCCCCCCCCACACACACACACACACAAAATCCTGTGACCTAAAACTAGTAACTTGGGAGGGGAGGGGTTCCAAAGTTTTGCAGGTAGCCCAGGGAATTTCAAATTATACCCCTGCTTACGCATTATCTCTCCTTACAAAAAACTAGGGGCCTGATTCACAAAGCGGTGATAACTCAGTTATCACGCCTAAAAGAGTCTAGGCGTGATAACCTTTGCACTAGCAGAGTTATCACCGCTTTGTGCTGCTGATCGCGCAAAGCTCCCGTGCGCAAAGTGTTGCGCGCACAAACGCACAGGCGCGCGCACAGTCCCATAGGGCTTAATGGGTGCTGCGCCATTGCGCGCACAAAACTTTGCGTGCGGGAGCTTCGCGCGAGTTGCTTCAGATCACGCCTAAACTAAGTTTAGGCGTGATAAAGGGCTTTTCACAGGTGTGCAAAGTGTTTGCACTGCTTTGTGAATCAGGCCCAAAGTAGGATCAGTAGATACTTGGTTGCAAAACTCAATTATTTTCTTCTGTTTTTTTTCGGCAGTCAGTTCTATAGATTTTTTTTTGTTGCACAGATAATAACTGCACAAACAATAATAACAAATGATAACTACTAAAGTTAAACGAATGATGCCCGACTCCTGAGAAGCAACTTTTAAATGGATTACTTTGAAATCTCTCTTTTCCCATCTGCAGCCCAGTTGTTATCAGAGCATGCTGGAGTGTGTACAGTGTAGCGAGGTGTACAATGGAGTATGCCATTTCTTCCCGGTAAGAAACCTGAGCATTTTTGGGAGACTATCTCCGTTTAACCTTGTGCAGTGGTGCATTGAGGGTAATGAACAGTGTTCCTAAATGGAACTCTACAACGTGGCCACTCTCTGGAAATGCAGGAACTCAGATGTGACCGCATTGTTTTCACAGGAGGCTACTGGGCAGAAGCATGTCAAACTAATAAATTACCAGTGAAGAATGCTTAGGTATCATTGTACAGACTTTAGTGCTTAGCGAAACAACAGTTTGACATTAGCTTTATTTTGCATTAAAGGGCACATTGCAACCAAAACTAACACTATCTCAAGTAACAGAAAAGTAATGTTCACCCAAATCTCAGATATTTTTGAAAGCAGTGATTACAATATTTCAATTTGTAATTGTGTTGCTGTTTGGATTCAGGCTAAAGTGAAATTGCCTCAGAATATTGTCATTCAGCTTGGAAGAGTCAAAACCAAAAAGCTAAAGAATTTCAAGAAGAATTTGATAGGCCACCCCAAAATGCCACCATCCACCACATCTGGCTTCTGTGGCCCTGGATGGGCAGGGGACTCTAGAAACTGTAGTAGCAGAAGTTCTATTGGATACCTTGATCATCTGCTATAAATAACACTTCCATTTTCAACAAAGGACTATTTGGTTATTACAGTTCTGCGAAAGAGATAGTCAGGACATTTTGAGGGTGAATTCATTTATTTGTACTGTTGTGAGGAGATAGTAGTAGGTGTACATATAATTAAGGCGCCAGGAAATTTGGGAGCAGGGTTAAGACAAAAAATGTCTTACCCTGCTCCTGCAAAAGTCCCGGTGGCATTAATTAATGTTCCCCCTCTAATGCTGGGGATACACGGTACGTTTCTGTACTGTGTATCGACCAGCTTATCCGGCCAGCTGATAATATTCAGCTGGCCCGATCATGCCGCTCGACCCGCGCTCGCTCGATTCCCGCCGGCGGACAATGGCAGAGAATCGAGCGGTGATAAGGAAGCGCCAGCGGGGACGAGCTGCAATCGATCCGCGCGCACGCGCGGACGAGCGGTGATGCACCGACATCGAGCCGGCGCAAAAAACGAGCCGTGTATGCCCGGCATAAGTCCACTGTGGACTCCGGGGTAAGACGTAATTCAGCTGCCAGCTATTGCTGGTGTGGGAGCTAAACCTGGGAGTTATTATTACACTGAAAATGTAGGTTAGACACCTCATATAATTACACTTACCTTTGAAACCATACCCAATTCAAAATAAAACGTCCATTTTTAACATTGATATGTTTTATTACTGATACAGTGCAAGGAGAAACAAGTACAAATTGCAGAAAAATATACCTTTGTTTCACAAAACAGATCATTACCATACCATTATGTCAGCAGCAACATAATTTAGATGTTGATATAATCAGGATACATAACATAACTATACAGAGTTCTGCTTTTAACTGAGCGAAAACTGAAAAAGAGAGTCTTTTTTCCATTTTCTAATTTGAAAGGCATCCAAAATAAAATAATACTTAGACAAATATTGTGCACAAAGAAAGTGTAGTTTATCCCTATAAACACAATAAATGTACTGTATCCCTTATAAATCAATAGGGACAGAGCATAAGGATCACAAACTCTGGTCCATCAGTTGAAAATAACCTCTAGGTATGAAATGGTAAAAGTAAACACGTTATCTGGCATATAGGCATTGATTTACTAAACTTATTTCAAGAATGATCTCACCATACTTACCTCACAATTTACTTTAAAGAGAATCTGTATTCACAAAATGAAGTATAAACAAACATCCCTGCCTGTTTGGGGTCATCTGCTAGCCCCCTCTGTAATATTTTTGCTGCTCTCCGCTGCAATAAAGAGGGTAAAAAAACTGTTTTATAAACTGTTTTGTAAACAGAAAAGATGGCCACCAAAACAGGAAGTACATCAGCAGAGCAGTGAACTCAGTTAATACACAGTGAGTTACACATTGAATTCAGTCTCCAGAGGTTATGTGCAAGTTTTGAAAGAGCTCTGTGTCAATGAAGCATGACAAGCTGTGTCTTTAGAGCCTGCAGTCTTGGCTCTGCACTCGTGACAGCCTGACAGGCAGCTTCCTCCTTAGCCAGCTATTCTTTGTTCAGTTTATCAGTCTGTGTTTATCAGCCTCACAGATAGCAGACAAGCTGACAGTGAGAGCATGGACCTTGTCTGTGAGGGTTAATCATCACAGGAGTACTGGAGGGACTTGGAAGGAGTTAACTTGTTCACATTACTGAAGAGTTGGCAGCCTTCCAGACACAGCCGACAAATCCGACAGGGGAAAGATAAGTTGATTTATTGGGTCCATCTGAAAATGGCGCAGGGAGAAAAATGGCGCACCGTGCTGCCGATAAGTGTACCATAAAACGCTATTTACCGTTTTAATGTAAATACAATAAAACGGTAAATTTCGTTTTATGCTACATTAATTGCAGAGCGGTGCGCCATGATACACATGCAGGGCTAGTGTAGGCAGCGGGGGCTGGGGGAGAGAGGCAGCGGGACACTAGCGGGCATAGGCAGCGGATGTATGCAGAGGCATACGTTACCTTGTCCTGGGCCGGCGATCGCTCCTTCCCTCCGCTCCTTCCCTCCGCTCCTTCCATTCATTTGCTGTAGTCCTGCAGCCGGCCAATCACCATGCGGAGACTGAAGCCACATGGTGATTGGCCGGCTGCAGGACTACAGTAAACGAATGGAAGAAGTGAAGGAGCGGAGGGAAGGAGCGATCGGCGGCCAGGACAAGGTAACGTATGCTTCTGCACATCCTCCCCCGATGCCTATGTCCCTCCAGTGTCCCGCTCCCGCTCTCCTTCCCCGACCCCGCTGCAATTTTTAACACTTATAACGCTATTTAGCGTTATAAGTGTAAGGCACACTGCCTGCGCCATTTTTTAACCCTTATAACGCTAAATAGCGTTATATAATGTAAGTCTATGGGGCGCCCTTTGTACTCCCCTGGCGCTGTGCGCCATTATTAACTGTCACGTGATTTATTACAGAGATGGTGCAAGTAGAAAGTGCTGCAGTAAGCCAGAGCACAATGGAACAGCCTTAGGAACTTGTAGGATAGGAGAAATACTGCTGAAATTTTTGTTACAGAGTCTCTTTAAGGCTTCATCCACCAGCTCTTCTGTCTGTACAAACAGATCTGGACATCTGTTGCCAGACGTCACTCTCTGCATAGGTGGAGATTGGGGATGCACACGCGTTGTCAGATCGGGCTGCAATACACTGTGATTGGGCTATATTTGATTATATACAGGTGGAGGAAAAAAATGGGGCACTCAACTAAGAGCTTGGGTAACATCTGATGGTGAATTGCATACAGGGCTTACTGTAGTGCAATAGCACAGCATACACCGGGGATAAGAAGGAAGTGGCAAACAATGGTACACAAAAGGAAAAAGAGATGGTCACTGCTTGTCCTGGCACACAATGACTTTTAGCACTTATACACTAACTTACATGTCTGTGGTAATGCAGCAAACAACGAGAAAAGAAGTGGTGAGAGCAAATGGACACAGGCTTAAAGTTAAACTATAGTCAATATTTTCCTGTGTGCTCTAGAAGGTTAACCACACAATAAAAACCTGTGAGAACAAATAGTTATTTAATGAATTTACTGAAAGTGTTAATGGACTGTGTTTCATTTTGCTTGAAAGTTTATAAATGGCATTTAAACATAGCAGACAGAATATTCCTCACCAAAAGAGCCCATTTCCGTTTCCAGGACAATTCCGCATGCCGTCTTACCGAAATTCCGCATACCGGCACATTCCGGCGGTATTCCGTGTAATTCTGCGGTATTCCGCGGTATTTCTCATGTATTTTCCGTAATTTTTATCCGGACTTCCGTAATTTTCGAATGATTGTGTCTATGTTGTCTATTGTCAATAAAGTTGTTGTATATTACGGAAACATGATTGAAAAGTGTACTTTTGTAAATTTCCGCCTTTTTTTACGGAAATGCTGTTTTTTTTATATGCGCACTGTTTGGGGGTGTATATGTATATGCTGCGATGACTCGGAAATGGCTTGACCGATTTGAACGAAAGTTGGTACACAGATTCCTCACTACCTAGGATGATATATTCTGGGGGTCTCGTGTCCCCCCTGCACACCTGGGCGGAGCCACAAACAGCCAATCAGATTTCCTTGCTAGACAAACAGCTTCCATTCAACACATATCTGATCATGATTGGTCAACTCATTCCGCATCTCCTGATTGGTCAATTAATTCCGATTCCTTATTTTCCTTATGAATACGAAGAGTGAAATTAAAGTAGAAAAAAAACTGTGAAACTGTGCATACAATTTAACCGAATTGTCCATCAGATAGTTTCATGTGGAAAGGATCTCAGTAAAGTTGTCTTTTATATTGCTGGAACTCAGTTCCACCCGGGGAGAATAATAGGCTAGCAATCCATATTTAGGCCATTACCTCTCCTTTTTTACCAGTATATAATTCTTTTTTGAAACATTTCTGGAAATAACACTGGTCAGCTGCTTGGAACAGGCTCCAGTATGCAACTGCTCCACTTGGCTTAGATGCAGCTTAGCTTTTGCATCAGTACATGAAACCGTTACGTTTGAGCAAAACAATTAGACACTAATTACTTAGTAGTGTTGACGTAAGAAGTATCTCAGCACTGAAATGATTTTAGTTGTTACATTATAGCTTTAATATGTTTTGGTGCACACAGTTTTCAGTGAAAGAGTATATTTACAGTTACATTAAGGACGGTTGTACTCATTGGCGTTAGATTTGGGTAGCATTAGGTTTATGGTCAGGTTTAGGATAGAACACAGAGGCGTAACAATAGACCCTGCAAGGGATGCAGCTGCAGGGGGCCCCAGAAGCCATAGGGGGCCTCGTACTGAGAGATTGACATCTTAGGGCAAGGAGAGAAAAAACTTTCTGCCCTCTGCACAATTGTTCTAATGACTGCATCTTCTCAGTCACTGATAAGGAATCATACAAAGATTTGTAGACAAACATTCGTAGACAGTCCCTATTCAGTGTAAAAGGGGAGGGGCCCCATCCAAAGTTTTGCAGGGGGGCCAAGTGATTTATAGTTATGCCCCTGACAGAACATTTATGGCTACAATTATCAGTAGTACAGGGAGTAACATTATCATTAGGTCTGGACCCTTGGTATAAGGTTAAAATAAGTGAAGACTCTTTCAGACGGGAGGTTAAACTGTGTGCTTGTTGGGCAGTTAAAGAGGACCTAAACTCTTCCACCAGAGAAAAGGAAAACACAGAGAGACCCACCCTGTTTGTATTTAGAGATAACAGTCTGTCTAATTATTCTTTATTTGCTGATATGTAAATATAACCTGAAACACTGCTACAGTTTAAACCACAAAACTGCTCAGCGCTCAGATGAATACCTGGCCAATATGGTTCAGTATATATTATCTATAATCAATATGATTAATCAACTATGACACATTTACAGTCCTTATATAATAAGTATACAACAATCTGGAAATTGTGAACAGTACAGTCCTTGTATGCTACACACAGTTCAATGGGTGCACTTGGAATATGTGAGTGGAACCTTTTAATAAACCATACGTTTTTACATGATATCTGCGCAATGATAGATTCTGTTTATGTTGAGGTGTATATGTGACCCAAGAAGGAGATAAGGAGAGATCTGTGAGTGGTGTCAGCCACAGGGTATGGGGAGCCTGATAAGTACCCCACAAGCGGATTAAGGCCACTGTGACTAATGGCCCATCGCAGCTGGTGAGTGTGGATCTTTTAGGGTGTCCTTGGTGGTGGCTACAATCTATACAAAAGGATGCATGGTCGCAGAGCTGGTCTGGCATAGAAATACTGCTACAGTTTAAACCAGCTAAATGAAAAAAAAAAAGACTCTAGTCTTTACCTGTTCAATATGATGTTGCCAAATGGGAGAAAACTTCACCATTTTTTATCATTATTTACTGTATTTTACCAGTGATACATTTAGGATTTTCTGGAGCTGTTTATCCACAGAATACCATTTGCACTGTGAAATAGATTTTGCACAGAACAATGGCTTATATCACATTAACATTTTACTGTAGTTGATGATTCTGTGTCAGAATCTACAAGCTCATCAACAAGGTTTGTGGTACTGTAAACTATCAAAGTTTATTAAAATCAATGCAAGCTGCATTCTCCTTCAACGACCGTTTTAGCACATAACATTTAGCATTGTACTAGCATGGTGGTCTACATAAAATGCCAGAATTTATTTATTTATTTTTTGTGACCTACATAATTCACATTCACAAATATAAGTGACAACCCCACAAACTGTGGCTAGAACTTATAGTACACTCAATCAGAATTTGAAATTGAGGCTAGACTAGAATAATATTGTTTCTGGTTAGCTGATACAGGTTGCTAGGCATTGCATTTAACACACAATATGACTGCTGGTAAGGAGTGTAGTAAAGGCAGCCATACACTGGTCGATCGACAGATAGATCCCTCTCTGATCAAATCTGATCAGAGAGGGATCTAATGGCTGCCCATACACTGCACATAGATTTTGAATCGAGTTTAGCATGTAATCGATTCACAATCTGTGGAGCTGCCGCCTGCCTCTCTGCCCCTGCTCCCCCCGCCAGCACCTATACATTATCTGTTCCACCAGCGCAAATCCCGGGTCCGTGCTGACACTTTCTCCGGCTGGCCTTCTTCATCTTCACTTCACTTCCTGTTTTGTGCTGTGTGAAGGGGAAGTTCAAACAGTAGAGCGCCCTCTACTGAACTTGGAACTCAGTATATATATTAGAGTGTACAGCAGCAAAATGTAATTTTGAAAAACATTTTTGTCTTTTTTTATATACATTTTTCTTGAAAACTTCCAAGTCTTTTTGATTTTTTTCTTCTACTGGTTCCCACTGTTACCCCATTCCACCTAACCATTGTAGTTTGCACAACCTTTTAATGTTTTTGCAATTTCTGTGAAAAATAATTTATGATTGCTTTGTTTGTAACTTTGCATAACATGCAAAATTTACGAGTGAAATATACAAAAACATTCAATTTCAAAATCATAATTACGTGTAAATTGTGTAAGCGAAATACGCACATTACAATAATCTTTAGTGATAGACATGCAGTGATCACCTGATCTGGCCTGTTTCACGATCATTATTTTATATCTATGTGGCCACATAGGCCAGAAGAGAAAAAGGAAAATGTTTTTTATCCTGACTTATTGCCCTTCCTCGCTGGTTGCCACCTCCTCTTCCCACCATTTTAAAGAAATGCTAATCTTGTAACAGCAAATTAGTTAGTAGATGCACCATGTATGTCTATAGCCAGCTTTGGGTATATAGAGGAAGACATTTGTATTCAATGTGTAAAAATATTTGCATCAATTTGCCAGTGTACTGTGCATGCATGGCTATTAGTTAAGTATTCAATGCGAAAAATGCGTTCGTATGCGGAAAAAAAAATTGCCTTCATCAGCTAGTATACTGCAAATGAGTGGCTATTATTTAAATATTCAATGCGAAAAAATGCATTCATAAGCAAATAAAAATTTGCGTTCATCAGCCAGTATACTGCACATACGCGGCTATTATTTAAATATTAAATGTGAAAAATACATTTGCACGCGTAAAAATGGTCGTGTCCGCAATTACATGTAAATTATGCTAGGTAAGAGGAAGGTAGCCTTGTTAATTACTGATGTCTTTACTCATTAATAAGGCCATTTACTGAAAGGGGCAAGATGTGGTGTCTAGCTTGGAAGATATAACTGGACACTGTTACACAAAAAACAAGGCAAGCGAGAAGATATCTGTAGAAGAACAAAGACATAGACTGGTGACAAGTGGGAGACTTCATGAAAAGTTATGCACTTTTCGCTTCTGATCAAATGTTGTTTTCAGCCAGGACTTCTGCTTTAAGGGACACCTGAAGTGAGAGGGATAGGGACGCTGCCATATTTATTTCCTTTTAAACAATACCAGTTGCTTGACTGTCCTGCTGATGCTGTAGTATCTGGATCACACAACTGAAAAAAGCATTTGGCTTATCCACAGAGGCATTTGGCATGGACCCAGACTTGTACTAGTTTTTACTCCTTTGATTGCCTGACGAAGCGGTATAGAACCTGTGAAACGTGTTGCATTGTAGAGTACTTACAGAAACCATATCTTTGTTGAAACTTTAGTCAACACAGATTGTGTTTTGCTTGTTGGGGGTAGGTAATATCACTACTGATACCCTTTTTAGACAATTTTTAAATGTTTTCACTCTTTCTCTGTTCAAGCTTCTCTTCATGTGGCATATGTCAGACTTAATTCAGAAACATCTGATCTGCATGCTTGTTCAGGGTCTAGTGCTTAATGTATTGGAGGCAGATTATCAGCAGAACAGCCAGGCAATTTATACTGTTTAACCCATGAGCAGCTTCAAACTAAATTTTTAGTTTGAAAGCTGCTGAGAATTCTAACCCTCTGACGGCTAATCTCGCTTAGCTGCCTAGTGTAGCCAAACGAGCAGATGACAGGGAGCAGTTATAGTCAGGTATGGGCTCACGAGTAGTCACGAGTGGCTAAGCACTTCGAATACGTGATTTAAATGAGGCTTAATTGCCTCAGCTGTGCGGCGGGAAACATGGGGTTAATTACCCATAAGTCCGTTGTATATCATGCGTTCCCAAAAGTTTGCTCGCATCCTATTGGATTTGTTGCAAAACTCACTACCGCGCACTTCCTCCTTCCGGTTTAAAGGAGGAAGTGCACATAGTGAGTCTTGCAACGCGTCCAATAGGACACGTGCAAGCTATTTGGAGTGCACGATATACGACGGACTTATGGGTAATTAATCCCTTATTTTCCAAATTGCACAGCTGAGGCAATTAAGCCTCATTTAAATCACGTATTTGAGTGCTTAGCCACTCATGACTACTCGTGAGCCCACGCCTAGTTATAGTTACCTGCTCTGGATAGCTACTTCTTTTCCTCCACCCGTGGCTCTAAACTTTTGACAGGTCTTGTGAGTCCCGATCATGATATGACAAGTGATATTACAAGTGACTCTTCCATCACCCCTGTTCAATCACCGGGTGGCACTGTAACGCTGACATTGTCTTCTGGATCCCGATTACACCATATCAAATGATCAGAACCAAGAAGACATGTCGGGACTACATTGTCGCCGCTGTGGAGGAAGAAGCAGCCGATCCAGCCATCCAGGCAGGTATGTTTGAAAGCGCCCTGTCACTACTCTGCATTTGCTGCCAGGTTGGGGATGGGAAAGCACACTTCCCCAGCAGCAGGAAAAATGTGGCCCTGCATTCAAATAAAGTTTATTTGGCCGCTAAAGGGTTAAAAGGAAATAAATATGAAAGCCTCCATATCCCTTCAGGTACTCTTTACTGAGCAATACAGGAGCCTGGGTTCACTGTGAATTCTTAAAGCGAACCCGAGGTGGGGTTCTGAGAACGTAATTCCCACACAGAGACTGGGTCTGCCTATAGAGCCCAGTCTCTGTTGCTAGTCAGATTCCCCCTAAGCCCCCCCCTGCGCTCAGCGAGACCCCATTAATCACAGCCGCGCTGTTAACACGCAGACTCACCTCAATATGGTTCCACATGCTGGAGTTCCTGTCTATACACTCTGCAGTACCGCCGGTGGTACTGCAGAGTGTATAGACGGAAACTCCAGCATGTTGAACCATATGGAGGTGAGTCTGAGCGCACTCCTTTTATTCCTCCCCGCTTCGCTGAATAATAGTTCGGGAGGAGAGGATCTGAGAGGGGGGATCCAGGGCGAAGGGAACGGGGGGGGGGGGGGGTGCTGAAGCCTGTAGGACCCAAGATGGCCCCTGCCACGAACAGAATTCTGTCCAGTTTACTATATAAAATACCCTGAAATCAAACTTGTACAGGGCACTGCATGTGTTATGCAAGTAGAGCAAGTAAGTGTGTACTTATACATGTTTTTTTCCCCTTGCATAGTATGGTTAATAGTTGTTCTTTAAAGCAGCAAAAGGTTGCCTGGCAGATGTTTGAGAGACATAGGCAGAGCGAAACCTGTGGCTTGAGGAGCCTGATCTATACTGTAGCTATAAATATGTAGAGGAGTGATTAAGTGAGCCTGCCTATCATTTTGTGATATATTGTGAAGTAAAACATGTAAAGCAATCTTGTACATTGTGACGCCATTGATCCTCTGTATGTGACTCAAACCATGCATTATTATTATTATTGTTATTAGTACATGCATTTTGCAGTGAGGAAATCTTTGTATTTGTTATTGGTGCAGAGCCATCAATAAACATAAAGCTGTGCCGTAATTGCTGTTTTATTGATCAAAGCCAGTCTTGTTTTCAGTCATAGTCGGTTACTGGAAAACATTTAAAACTGCTTTAAAGATGGTCATTGTGTACCACAGAAATATTACTATAACCAGTGGTTTCCGGTGCTAATGAATGTATGTGATAATTATATAGTAATTATGTATTACAGATAGAAACTGTATATTTTTCTAAGTTGTTCTACTTTTTAATCTGTTCCCTTTTATCGGCTGCTGTTATGTTCCCCCTAACTGTGGTGACAGCCAAAAACACATTGAGTGGGCTGCTAGTCAGTTCAGATTGCAAATATCTTATGATTAAAAGAAAATACCATTTTGTTTTAACTTCATCACCCCTGGAGACATTTCTATTTGATATACAAAAGGCAGTAGTATGGCTTACTCCAGGATTACAGGTCTCACGTTCATCTCTGTGCAGTGATTGATGTTTGGAATTGATGGTTTTGTCAAAAGGCTAGTCCGTCTAGCAATAGCAGTACAAGTCTATGCTAGGAAGCCTTGCGCAATTTCCAGGTGAATCAGTCCACTGCCCAGGGTACTGAGAAGCCACAGGACTCTGACTGTGACAGTCTAATAGAAAGGTGGCTTATGTTTGGTTGATTTGGTAATAATATTTCAACTCGTGATTGAACACTAAAAGTGCTTTAACAGTTTAGGAAGTACCATAATTTCTAAATTAGTTGAAGCAACTCTTTTAGTTAAAGATAACCTAAAGTAAAAAAAAAAAAAATGAGTTGAACTCACCTGGGGCTTCCCTCAGCCCCCTGCAGCTGATCGGTGCCCTCGCAGCTCCGATCCGATGCCTCTGCACCCGCCGGCGAACATTTCCGGTTTGGCCGTCACCGGCCGACAGGCATGGGAACGTGAGTGATTGTTCGCGTTCCCAGCCTGTATATCGCCCCCTATGCTGCTATTGGAGGCCGCAATAGCAGCATAGGGGGCGATATACAGGCTGGGAACTCGAACAATCACTCGCGTTCCCATGCCTGTCGGCCGGTGACGGCGAAACCTGAAGTCGTCGCCGGCGGGTCCAGAAGCATCGGACCGGAGCTGCGAGGGCACCGATCGTCTGCAGGGGGCTGAGGGAAGCCCCAGGTGAGTTCATCTCATTTTTTTTTTTTTTGCCTTTAGGTTCACTTTAAGTGTTGTTAAGACACTGAGGGCTGAAGAAATTAGGGGCACTATATGTCAGCCACTATATGTAGAAAACAGGACTATAGAAGTGTTCTAATTTACTAACTCATCTGCTTGTTTTCTTACAGCATATACTCACATATCCACACAGATCCAGTTTAAACTTCTCACGCTTGCATACAAAGCTCTACACAAGCTATCACCTCCATACATTTCCTCTTTAATCTCCAGATACCTCCCCGCCCGGACCCTCCGTTCCTCACAGGAGACCCTGTTGTCCTCCAGCCTAGTCACCTCCTCTCACTCTCACATTCAAGACTTCTCACGGGCTATTCCTTTCCTTTGAAACTCTCTCCCTCAGCTGATTCATCATGCCACGAGTCTGGAAACCTTCAAACGTACTATGAAAACACACCTGTTCAGACAAGCCTATAATTTGCTATAGGCAGCACTGAAGACACACTGGCTCACCCACTAACCCCTGTGTTACTTCCCTGTTGGTTCCTCCCCACTACCCTCTAGATTGTAAGCTCGCAAGGGCAGGGATTTCCTTCTAGTGTTTCTCATACTGCTGTAATTTTAACATATGCACATGTACCAACTACACATCAACTATGTATGTATTTGTATTTATTCTATTCAATGTCATGAGTCATGACTGTACAGTGTCTTGTATTTCTTATGTATATTTGTTCCCCATTATTTGTTTGTACTATGTACAGCGCTATGGAAGATGTTGGCGCTGTATAAATAAAAAGAATAATAATAATAACATAAGATGACCTGCATATAAGTCAAGATATCCTCTTTTCCTTTAGAAACCAAGAAAAAGCGATTAACTCACATATAGGCCCCCTCCCAAGAATATCCCTCTCCACAGTATAAATAGTCAGATGTGCCCCCAGTATGAGGCATCCCTCTCCCCAGTATAAATAGCCAGATGTGCCCCCAGTTTAAGGCACCCCCCTCCCCAGTATAAATAGCCAGATGTGCCCCCAGTATTAGACAGCACCCATCCCGATAGCCACATTTGCCCCCAGTATAAGGCAGCCCTAATCCCCATAGCCATATGGTCCCCAGTATGAGGCCACCCCCTCCCCCCATAGTAAGATGAGCCCCCTTTATTCAGTGTACAATTCAGTGTACAGTATTGATTGTACAACCACTTTACAATCTATTACAAATAGGGGGTTGGGCACTCAGAGGGCACAGATCACTCTGTTAATATACACTCTGCTCACATTCTTGGGGAACTAGTGTATACGCCACAATTTGAACTTTTTAACAAATTTTAGGTGCTGAAAATTTGGCTTATATGTACTGACAGTATATACTGTCCCTGTCTCCTTTATCAAACATGCAAGCTGACATAGCCACAAAAAAATAGGCTAGGATATATCAAGGAAATATGGTATGCATAACCTACCCTAGAACTACCTAACCACTAAAAAAGATATACTCTTAACATTGTGATTCAGTAGATACTGTGCACACACACACAAATAGAAGTAGTTTAAAAAAAATTATATTTTTTTAATGGGGAATCCAATCATCTATCACAGCCAATGGAAACTCGGGTAGAAGCAGAGCTGTCCACTAGGGATCCAAATCGGAATCCAAATTTCAAGTCGCAGATTATTAAGGTTTATGACACCTCACATTCCTGCCTGTGTTTTGACTTGTATATTGTTAAAGTGTTTACGAGGCAAGTAAAACACAGTAGTGGTCACAGGTTTCAGACAGATATACTTTAAAGTAAACCTTTAAGTTGGAAAAAAGAAAAAAATAGATACCTCGGGAGGGGGATGCTTCTGGATCCTAATAAGATTTCCCCCGTCACCCTCCACCAGCCGGATCCAGTGCTGGAACCACAGAAAAAATCAAAACAATAATTGTGGCACTACGGCCTTCCACTAAGGATTCAGCGTAAATAGCCGAGCCTAAGCAGGTCTGCTCTACTGTGCAGGTGCAGACAGCTCGAACCTGCACAGTAGAGTGGAACCCATTGGGCCTGGCTATTTCCATCCGAGCCAGAGGGAAAGCTGCTAGTGCCCCTGCACGCAGTGGTGACAGGTGCCGGACTTTCGGGGGTGTCAGTGCTGGGGAGGACTGGGGAAGACAATCTCAGATCCAGAGGCTTGACTTGCATTGATGTGCAGCAAACGCAAATTCACAAAAGTGGAAAACGCGCATGAATTCTGTCCACTTGGTCCTGCGTATCACTTTGAAATCCACTGCATTGAAATGCACTGCATTTTTCACTGCAGTGAAAAAAACGCATAGGACTGAAAGGTATTGTACTGATAGGTGTCAGCAACCAGAGAGAGAATCTGATTCTTGGCGATCTGCAGTATCCCCAAGAATACAGATATACCTGATTATTGGGGATCTGCAGAATCGCCAATAATCAAATATGTCTAACCTCTAGACACCTGAGTGTGTAAGTGTTTTGGTGCAACAGTAACCTTTGGACCACCGGGGTAGCAGGTGGTCCAATAACTAGAGAAGACTCTACTGCAGTCAAGGACACCTGGAGAGGGAGACCCTGACTGATAAGGAGCAGTGATCCCTCTGTAGAGCAGGGGACCCCTGCGGGAAGGCTGGCCACCCTGAGGGCAGGTGACAGCCGGAAGGTCAGACAGGCCGGGTCGGCAACAGTGTATCAGACATGCAAGGTACCAAATCAGAGATCAGAAGAATAGTCAAAAAAGCTACAGGTCACAACAGATATCAGAACAAGGCCTAGTCTGAGGTGTGAGGTCCGTGATCTCAACACCCTGAAACTATGCTAGAGAATAACACAGATGATATACAGTATTCCTAGTCTGGGGTGTGAGGGCCGTGATCTCAACACCCTGGAACTATGCTAGAGAATAACACAGATGATATACAGTATTCCTAGTCTGGGGTGTGAGGGCCGTGATCTCAACACCTTGGAACTATGCTAGAGAATAACACAAATGATATACAGTTTTCCTAGTCTGGGGTGTGAGGGCCGTGATCTCAACACCCTGGAACTATGCTAGAGAATAACACAGATGATATAAAGTAACTGGCTAAGTGTGGATTCCCAGGTCCTCCTGGTTCCACCACACTGAAGGATCTGACTAAGGTCTGAGTGCTAACACATAGGCATTCGCAATGCCAGACAACCAGCAACTGAACAGCAGGAGATATATATAGTAAAGCGCCCCACAGCGCCGCCCAGCTCCCATCAACCAATCACTGACTGAGCAGGAATCAGCTGACCGCCCTGATCAGCTGATCTTCCTCCTACTGGTAGAAAGAGCTTGTCTTGCAGCACGCGCGCGCGTAGCTCTCCATCTGTGTGCACTACTAGGTCCAGACAGCCCAGGCACATGTTGCTGCAGGGAAACCCCCCACGCCATCCTTCCCATGTGCACTATTAGTTCCAGATAACCCAGACGCATGCTGACGCGAACAAACCGCCGCATCAGACGCGGAATCAGCCGCCTTACTGTCAGAACACGCAGCGGCTTTTCCGCTATTCATCACAGGTATCATTCAATCTGTGCCCTTTCCATATACACAGCCTAGCAATATTTATTAAAGCAGCATATGGGGCATTATTTACAAAACAGTACATGCATAACTATATTAAAGGGAAAAGGGATAAGGGAAAACTAGACACTCACCAATGGATTTTGTAAGAAATTTGTATTTCTATGACTAACATATACAAGGTCATTGCGATACGTACAAAATAAGCTCAGTTTCCAGTAAATGAGATAACATGTAAGTTCCTAGCTATTTCACATAGACATGATGGTAAGGGATGGCTGTTCAATTTATTTGCTCTATTTCTCCAATGCAGTGCACTTAAAATGCCATGTTCTCTAATGTCAATAGCTGATAACAGCTCCTGTGAAGAAAGCAGAGTATCCTATTTATAGATGCGTTTAGGTACATTGATAGAGCTGCAATGCATTTTCTCACAGTTTCACCACTTTTTAGGTGGTAAAAGCATTGAGCCTATGAAGCTGTAGAGGAGCTTGCAATCAGCAGAGAACACAAGCCCCTCCCATTCAGGGGGCTGATTTTTGGTCAATGCCTTGCCACCAGATTCTACACTTTCATTGGGTGCCAGGGTCACATAAACTCTCCAATGTCATGTGACCATAAGCAGCCAGGGGAAGAACATTGCTGCTTCTTAGAGTGAGGTTATTTTATCTTCTATTGCATTTTGGCAGCATGGCATCATCAGGCTTTAATAAATAAGCAGATCCTTTTTTTTTTTTGTGCTGTCTGCTGCGATAAGCAGTGACACGTGGGTCAAATTAAAGAACAAGAATGCATTGCCACTATCAAGCCCCTCAACATGAAACGGTATAATTTAGGCAGTCTGATTATAAGGCTGTCAGTTGAGACATTTAGATACATGTTTAGAGTTGGATTTGGTGTAACTTCATTTTTACTAACAGAAAAAAATCCTCAACAGGCTATACACATTTTAATGGTTTTAGGTGAAATGGGAGCTTGGGCAAAAATGAACATGAAGTCATGATATTTGCTCACAGTATCATTGTCCCCAACCCCAAGATTGCAATATTAACCCCCGACCATGGACTTAAACTCCCCTAAAGACCAGGCCATTTTTTACAAAATAGGCCACTGCAGCTTTAAAGTGAATGGGAACCGCATTTAAAAAAATGAGACAGATACTTACCCAAGGAAAGGAAAGGCTCTGGGTCCTATAGAGCCTTCCCGCTCCTCTCCTGGTCCCCTCGTTCCAGTGCTGGCTCGTTCAGTAGCAGTATTTGACTAAATTAGTCAAATACTGCTTTACCCAGCCAAAGGAGGCTTCAGAATTCTTCAGGGAGCCCGAGTGCTCCTGAAGAAGGGCAGCCCTGTACTGCGCATGCGCAAGCACGCTCTCTTGCATGCTCATGCCTGTGCAGTATGGAGCCGCACGTCTTCGGGAGGACACAACTCCTGAAGACTTCCAAATACCCTTTCGGCGGGGTATTGAAACGGGGGGGGGGGGGGAGGAGCCAGCACAGGATAGAGAGCACCGAGAGAGGAGACGGGAGGCTCTATACAACCCAGAGCCTTTCCTCTTTTTAGGTAAGTATTTGCTTCATTTTTTTAAAAATGTGGTTCCCAATCACTGTAAGGCCTTGCTGCAGGGCCGCACAACTCAGCACCCAAGTGATTTTCCCCCACCTTTTCTGCCCACCAACAGAGCTTTTTGTTGGTGGGCTATGATCGCTCTCAGGATGTTTATTTTTTTAACTAATATTTTTGTTTACTTTCTTAATAAAATATAATTTTTTTTTATACATTTTGTATACCCCCTCCCCCGCCAGCCAATCTCTGTGATCGGCTGTCATAGGCTTCGACTGCCCCCAGTACAGTGCTTAGATCGCAGCACTGTACAGAGTAAATAGATGGGGATTCGCCGTCTAACAGACATCCAAGCGGAGATGCGCACGCATCGGCGTGTGCGATCTCCTGCAAAACATGCCACAGGACTGCTTGTTAGGCGGTCCTTGGACTGCCGCCATGATCATTCCCATCGGCGTGACGCGGTCGGCAAAAGGTTAAGTGTCTTTTTGCCTCCCTGCACAGCCCCACATAGTGGTAATAGGTGCCCCCCTCCACGCAAGCACACACACACACACACACTGGTAATACCCCGCCGAGAGCAGTATTATGTCATTTTCCCTCTCTCCCAGAGCAGGATCATCCACAAGGCAACTGTATCTCTGTACTGGTGCCTTTTTTCTGTTTCCTGCAGCCATATGCACTCTGACATAAGATGGGGCGGTGACGAGGGCAGGGGCGCTGCTGCAGAGAACAATGGTGATGGAAGGACACACTGTACAAGGAAGGAGAAGCATGCTGGTGAGACAATATTCTGCACTGTGCTTACTCTGAAAAGCGACAGAATTCTTGGCCCCTATGTGCTCCTGAGCCCTGGGCAATTGCCCAATTTGCCCTAATGGAAACACTGGCCCTGCTTTTTAAAGGATACCCGAAGTTACATGTGACATGTTGAGATCAACATGGGTATGTACAGTGCCTAGCACACAAATAATTATGCTGTGTTCCTTTTTCTCTTTCTCTGCCTGAAAGAGTTAAATATCAGGTATGTAAGTGGCTGACTCAGTCCTGACTCAGACAGCAAGTGACTACAGAGTGATCCTAACTGATAAAAAATTCAAATTTTTATCTCTTTCTTGCTCTCAGAAGCCATTTTCTGCTAGGAAAGTGTTTTATAGTTGGAATTTCTTATCAGTGAGGGTCACACTGTAGTCACTTCCTGTCTGAGTCAGGACTGAGTCAGCCACTTACATACCTGATGTATAACTCTTTCAGGCAGAGAAAGAGAAAAAGGAACACAGCCTAGTTATGTGTGTGCCAGGCACTGTACATACCCATGTCTATCTCATCATGTCACGTGTCACTTCGGGTATCCTTTAAGCATTTTAGTGAACTGCAGCATGCAGGCATACCTACTGTATTATGAATATATCACCTTGCAAAACACTGGAATAATCTCTTGGCAGAAAATGGTTAGTTGGAGTGATTAGTGCATATAGAGAAATAGGGTATTCCCATTTACCGTATATACTCGTATACAAGCCAAATTTTTGACCCCCAAAAAGGGGGCCAAAAGTTGGGGGGTCGGCTTGTATGCGAGTGTTGGCTGGTGGGTGGTAGTGGGTGGTGGTGGGTGGTGGTCCGCGGCCCCGCCCGCTCCCTCCGCGGCCGCCGTTGCTATTACCTGTTCAGCCGGCGGCCGCTTCCTCTAATCTGGGTGCCTCTCTCGCTCTCCATCTTGCGTATAAGTGTATCACAGCAGCGCGCCCGGCGCTGCTGTTGTGACGAGGCAGGAGAGAGCGGTTCCCCTGGTAACGGCGATGTGTATTTTTTTTTTCTATGCACAGAGGGAGATACTGCTTGCTTGGCAGTTGGAAAAAGCTGGTATTTCCACAATGGAATGAGGTTCACAGATAGCAAACCTGGGTCATAACATCACACTGTGGGAAGTGTTTCACCACCATATTAGCCACACAAACCCCCTCCCTGATGATCTAATTGAGAAACGGTAAATAATTCTCATAGGAAAGGGGTATCAACTACTGATTGGGATGCAGTTCAATCCTTGGTTACAGTTACTCTTTAAAGTGGATCTGAGATAAACTTTTACTCATTGCATAATTGTGTTCCTTTCATATAGTTTATAGGGCATTCCTCAAGCCAAATACTTTTTTTGTTTTGTTTTAATACTCTAATTCCCTATAAACTAAACACGCCTCACCTACAGCTTCTCTAGAGAGCCTTGGCATTTTCAACCTTAGCAGCAAGGGCTTATGCGAGCTCAGTCTGGGAAGGAGGATGTTACTAGCCAGAGATTTCAGAGGCAGAGGGGCAGAGAGAGGAGTGGGGAGTGGAGTTTTCACAGGCTGAGGGCTATAGATGCTATCAGCTTGCCTGTGTGTAATGTGACAAACAGAACATGGCTTCCCTCATTGTATCACTGGAATAAATAATCATAAACTGTTGAAGGTGTTTGCAGCTAGATTTGCTGAGTAAACTATCTAAACGTTAGATAAGATATATTGACAATTTACTTGTCATAGTTAGTTTTCATCTCCGATCCGCTTTAAAGTGTCATATACCAAAAACAACGAAAGCAATGACCTCAAAATAACCGCACCAGAACAGAGGTTATCAAATACAATAATACATCCTTTATTTGAAATTACAAACATTAAAAACTATTAAAACATGATGGGGGAACATATAAACGCACAATATCGGAGAACTGGCGGACATGTAAAGTGCTAATAAAGAATCTAATCATCCTCAAACAACCTGTGCATAGCACAAAGTGTGCATATAAAAGTTGTGACACATACAATGACATCAAATATATACATGTGCAAATGAATGTCCCAGGTCAATGCATGAGACCAATAAAAGTAGAAAAAAGTAGAAAAAAAGGGGGGGAAGTATAGAATTTAGAGTGACATGAAAGAGGGAAGCAACCCCCTAAAAAGTGGAAATGTGTAATAGAGGACAGCCAAAAGCCAATCAACAAATGACTGCATAAGGAAGTGCACAAGGAAAATGAGTAAATGAGAATGGTAAAGGAGGCAGAACCAAGTGCTGAAATAGTGACATGGTGATAGATAAGGTCCTACCAGTGTAATGTCTCCACAGGTCCCCACCGCCACGGGCATAAAATCAAAAATCAATTCTTTATTTTTATCTGGTAAACAAGTAATAAGGATGCTAACCAGGCAATACAAAAGTTAAAATCACTATTACTTTTTTTGTTGATAAATGATCATTCCCCAGTTTACATGACTCTTATTTGGTACACAGAAAATTTGGTACACAAAAGGGAAGTTGCAGGGCATGCTGGGTTGTCTTTTTTTGCTTCTCTACTTCCCCTCAAACTTAACTAATGCAGCCTGATTGTCTGAAACCTCTTTCCCTCCTGTTTTCCCCTCCCACACCTCTGTTCCTTTCTGATTGGCCAAAATTTCTCAGGCTGAAACAATGCACTTTCTATAGTGAAGGGCGGGCAAATTAGGCAGAGGAGACTAAGGGCGGATATTACATCACGATTGGCTTTAAAATAGCCACAGTAAATATGGAAACTGTCTAGAATAGGATTCTCTACTTTTCCTTTCTAAAATTCACAGGAATCATAACGTGGACAGTGTAATACATATCTTATGTAAGTAGAGAAAGTATTTATCTACTCTTATATTTGCTTTTTTTTCTGAGATAGTATGGCTGACAGCTCCTCTTTAAAGTGAACCTGAACTTATGCATAGGATACAGGTTAAACACTGAAAAACTCAGCCTGTTTGTATTTAGAGATAACAGGCTGTCTGATTCTCCCTTATCTACTGGTAACATTCACTGCAATTTGAGCTGACACCTCTCTCTGATCTGTGCTGCAGTCTGTGCCATTCAGAGGCTATATGTAAACACGGGTTTAATGCTAGGAACACATGATGCGTTTTTTGTCGGTTCGTTTTTTCCGCTCCATTTCTCGCTTGATTCTCTTATCTTTTCTTATCAATTTCTATTCACTTCGATAATAATATCGGACATGATGAAAATGATCTATCGAATCATCTATCTAACATAAAATTGTATGGTGTGTTCCTAGCAAAACCCTTGATGTGCCCCAGTAAACCAGGAAGTAACAGTTCTGCAGCATCTCTGAGGAGATCTGTAAACAGTAACAAATAAATGTTTTTCTGTAAACGTTATCATGCTGTTGCTTATCTTTTAGAGCAGAGAGGAACTCCTGGGTTTAGGTCTGCTTTAAGTGGAAAGGTAGTTTATAACACCATGAAATAACAAAATGATTTGTGCACGTGCAGCATTGATAGATGCATTCGTATTTTTTTTAACATAAAAGCGGAGTTACCCTTAATACAACTGGCAGTATGCAGCTAGCTTACACAGAATGCTCTTTGGTTTTTTTTTGCATGCACTGCTTGGGAAGGAAAAAAAAATAAATGCCTGCTTCTTCGACGATGAACAAATCATTACACACCAAAAATGAGTGCCTTCAATCTACAGACACAAACCTGCTTCAAGCCACTTATTAACCATTAATGTGTGCACCCAATATGACATGTTTATGCGATTGTTTTTTTTACTGCTTGAGTTTACTCCTTAAAATAAGAGCAGACAGAAGCCATGGATTTGGGTGATTAAGTCAAAGTGCCAGAAGCCGGCATTGAGATGCTGACCAGCATTCATTTCTCTTTTTTGCAGTGAGGGATTTAAAAGAAATAGGCAGCAGAGCTTTGACATTCCTTCAAAATCCACCACTGAACCACAAAGAATGAAGATGGGCCTTGCTTATTTATTATTTTTTTTACACTTCTCCTCCTCTCTTTCTGGGTGAAACAGGTTCGCTATCAGTTGGTTAGAGGCGACAGTCTGTCTGCTGGTGGTAAGCTGATACGCTCAGTGTTAGAGTGAAGCCGACAAGATTCCTGGCTTGAAAAGCACAGATATTGATCTGACTCAGGCACCTAAACAATACCTCACCTGTTTGCCTTGTCCATACCTTATTTTGCGCAGTTAAATGCTTGTTTTGTTTAACTTTTCTTTTATTTCTGTGGATCTGAGCTTTGATACACTTTGGGGAGTAGGTAAACAGAGAGTCGTGTATGGACATCCTCCTAGCGTGGAGATTTTTTTCGACCACCCCTCCCTGCCGCCAGAGAACAGCACTCTTATTGAAAATTATAAGCGACACAGAGAATAAGAAACCATATACAGTCGTTTGATGTTCTCCCCTAGTGTCCAATAACACAGAAAGTGAGAGGCAAGCTAATTACACCCCTGTATGCCTCAGTTAAAATATCTTAACTGGAACATGCCAAATACTTTTTTTTTCTAATTTCATTTTATTGTCTTTTTTTCTCCCCTCTCTTTTTGTCGGTAACATCAGTTGTACGTGAGCACATTCTTTACACCGAGCGAAGGAAACATAGATCTACTTGTCGCCCATACAAAAGGCAAACATTAATAGGATAACTGAAGAATTCCTTCTGGTTCAGATGATTTTTCATCACATGGTTTTCCGGGCAACACACATTTCAAATCTTATCTCTTTCTAGCAGTGAGCACAGCGTAAACACGGCTTCTCTATCAGCTGCTACTTTCGCACAAATATGCTTTGGTCAAAATCCAAAGATTTCCAGAAGACTGCCTGTTTCTGCAACCTTTGCATATTGTGATATAAAGTCACGCACTTAAAACAGAGAAAATTAAAGAAATGTAGAGGCTACCAGGGGTGTGACTACAAGGGAGCAGGCCCTGCAACCGCAGGGGGGTCCAGAGCTTTAAGGGGGCTCCAAGTACTACTTCCCTCCCTCTGATAACAGGACCCATCCTCCAGATAAGGTGTTTTTGTGGCTACACCTGCTATGGTGTGAAGATTATGATGTCCTCATTTTTATGACCTTTCCAAGACGGGCCCCCAGACTGTGAGGGTCGCAAGAGGTAGGAAAAGGAAAGGGTGTGACCATTGGAGGCCCAAGCAAAGTTTTGCTGGGGGGCCCCATGATTTGTAGTTATGCCCCTGGAGGCTACCATCTTTATTTGTTTTTTTTTTTAAATGCCCACAGCTTGGCTGTCAAGTTGATCTTTCAACTTCAGCAGTCTTTGAGTGATGTACCTACAAGCATGAGGTCCCGGCTTCTGGGAATATCTGTAAAATCAGAACACCCTTCTGAAAGAGAACCTCAACCAAAGCTTGGTTTAAGAAACACATACTTACTGTACCTAAGAAGAGGGAAGTCTCTGGATCCTCCTGCGGCTTTGTGTCCACTGGTCCCCTGTTGCTACTCATGGACCTTTCAGCTGATCGGGGCCATGCTCCTCTTCTATCACAAGCGCAGCCGTCCTGCAGCTGCGTGAGCATGGGTGCATGAGCTCTGGCTAGCTGAGCAGGTGCAACCGTACTTGCGCACTGGAAGAGGTGTTATCATGCTGCAGTTTGAAGATGGTAAATTATTGCAGATAAATAGAATATCGGTAACTATGGCCTTCCCTATTATATCTCTCACACTAACCCTCCCTTACTTATGCTTAATTAACACCCCACACACACACACACACACACACACACACACACACACACACACACACACACACACACACACACACACACACACACACACACACACACACACACACACACACACACACACACACACACACACACACACACACACACACACACAGTGTCTGATGTTAGTCTATACACAATAATAAGAAGGCCATGATAATGTTAAAGAGACACTATATCGGAAAAAAAATTATGATATAATAATTTGTATGTGTAGTACAGCTAAGAAATAAAACATTATAAGCAAAGACATGTACAGGAAAAGTTAAGAAACTCCAGTTGTTATCTATGCAAAAGAGCCATTGAGCTCCACGACTTTCAAAGTCGCAGAAAGCTCTGTCTTCTGAAGCTAATTATCTCAAGTGTCAGACTCTGTATCGTTTTTTTTTCCTGCAGAGGACAGTTCAAAAGTTCACTAGCCTGCTTGGTAAAATCATTTAGAATGCTGAGTAGTCTGTAAACTGCAAATATTAGAGAATGATGTAATGTTATAAAAAAAAACAAACTATATAACTGAAAATAAAAATATGAGAATATTTTCTTTGCTTCTAATGTTCTAGTAATTATCTGTACTACACAAACAATACATTATATCATTTTTTTTTTCTCGCTTCAGTGTCTCTTTAATACGTTACTAGGTTAACTAAGACAAAAAAGTTGGTTGTGGAGAAGCTGTGGTTATTATTCCGAAAATGTACGGTAGCAGCTGCTAATTCTCTATGAGACAGTGAAAGCAAAAATTACCAGGCACTAGTGGGCGCCATAATTACCCGTCTCCTGTATAACTATCTGTATGTGTGTTTGTGTTGCTCTGCTTTACTAGATAATTTCTTACTGCAGGTTACTATACAATGCAAATCAGTATGAAGGTGGCCATACACCATACAATCTTGATTGTACAGATTAAAATACAAGGCCCAACAGATTGAAAATACCTTTAAAAGATTGTATGGATACGTTCCTATACTATATAAAAGTGCTAAGATTGAACAAGCAAAGTTGTATGGTGTGTGGCCAGCCTAAAGCTAAGTGTCCACAACAACTAGACGGATCGGGGGATCTCCAGTGAGTCCTCAAAAGTCTATGGGGATCGCTCATTCTGTGATCTGTCATGATGGTTGTTTTTTCATTGCGTGCCATTTTTCTTACAGGGTAGCACTAAAACAATGAAAGTCGATGGGTCATTTCATACCTGATACTGTGCGAAGTTTCGGATCTGATGCAAAAAGCAACAGATGCCATGTAAGTCAATAGTGCTGCAGATACTTTTTTGCCTTCACGTTGTGGTGCGCATGTGCGGTAACAGGTAGCAGGTTTTTCAATACACTTGCTTGCAATCTGTATTTCCACCACAGGAAGTGAGCGCTAAAGAGACTCACTTATGACTTGATTAGCTGGCAAGAATGACATGAAGGCTCACTACCGCTCTTTACTGCAGCTTTTAGTGTTGCGATGCAATGCGATTGACAGATCGCACTGTAATTAAAACGCTGGTTGCTGATGTGAAACTGACCTCAGACTCTGTATTGCCTGCCTTGATCTACGAGCGTTACAATGCACCGCATAACAAACAACCAGCAGACGGGATTATATTCCTGGTCATGTTCCATGTCTGCATTTAACTCTCCTTGTCACCGGACAAACAATGTGGCATTGACGCTATAGGCTTATGTATTCCTTACTGCTGATTTCAGGTGCTTGTGTCTGATCACCCCACAGGGCTTAATGAATGACATGGGCAGCGCCAGCTCTGCTCTGTTTGTCTTGCG
This sequence comes from Hyperolius riggenbachi, assembly GCF_040937935.1. Classification (NCBI taxonomy): domain Eukaryota; kingdom Metazoa; phylum Chordata; class Amphibia; order Anura; family Hyperoliidae; genus Hyperolius; species Hyperolius riggenbachi. The sequence continues at coordinate 200,136,366 of NC_090654.1, read as the reverse complement.
ACAAATGGGAATGAGTGCAAATATATAAGAATAAAACACATTAAGTGCCCTTGTACCCCAGTCCTTCGATGGATTAGAAGGAAAATCACTATTTAAAATTCTATTGCTTGACAGAGGACAATGAGTTACTGTGGCAGCAAGAGACTGTGTGCATTCATTTTACCCAGCAAATTATTGAATAAATACATTTCTAGTCTTTATTATTAGCAAAAGAGTCCTGCTGACAATGCATGCAAATCTCGCCAGCAGGCCCTGGGATTTATAATTGCGTTATGTTTGAAACTAATAACCATAAACAGAAATTCTAACAAAACAAATGAACATTTTGCCACCCCAACACTACTGGATATGAGGCAGGCTTGTGTAGCTTGTGTATGTAGTCTGACACTTGCTGTTGCATAATTTGCATACACGGTAGTGTGTTTCCACGTAGGTGACAAGCAAAGAAAGTGAGATATTAGGTCCTCTGCTGTTGGGGAGAGATGCAACTGGTTGCTTAGCAACCCCTCACTGGCCCCTCCAGTTGCAAAGTAGATATAGAGCCACGGCTTAAAACAATTCTATTCTAGAACAGAGTCATGCTGCACCCCTGAATGTCTTGTGCAAGGCAATAGTATGCTGCTAATTAATATGCTTTATACAGTCATGTTTTCCTAATTGTTTACTTTATCTTCCAAATCCACAGACCTTATTAAAACACAAGCAGGGTAAATAACCCAATGTGAAATAGAATACATGCCACTAAATATATACAGATTGTGAGGCTTATTAAGGCAAAGAGCAGTTTAATTTTTTTTTATTCACAGTAAATAATCTACCATCACCTGTCTCTGTTGTAATTTCTCTAATGGCTGTCTGATTGGTTACTATGGTTAACTATGGTTAACTATGGATTACTATGGAGTGCAGCATATTGTTGCTTTAAGGCTGGTTTCACACCAGGACGTTGCGTTTTAGGGGACATTATGGTCACATAACGTGCCCCTAACGCAACGCCTGGTGCTCCCTGCTTTGGACGTCAGAGTGAGCCGCGTTGTGCAGCTCACTCTGGCATCCGTGATGCCGTGATGCGTACTCTTGTGCGCATGCGGCATCACGTGGTCCCACCGGCCAATCGCTGCACAGAGCGGCCGCTCCAGGAAGTAAACACTGCACGTCACTGAGTGCAATGAATATTAATTAGCCATGTGCCTGGCCGCTCTCCGCTCCTCCCCAATGTTACTGAGCATGTGCAAGCAGTCTAACGCGGCTCTGCCGCTTAGAAAGTACTGCATGCAGTACGTTGTCTGGTGGCGCAGCGTTAATATGTAACGCAACGTGGGCACTGTGAACAGCCCATTGATTTTTCATTGCTGTGCGGTGGGGTGCGTTACAGGCTGCTCTAACGTGCGCCTGTAACGTCCCACTGTGAAACCAGCCTTATAACTACTTAAAGGACCACTCCAGCGAGAAAGGTAAACAGTTAAAATGGAAAAGAACCGGCAGGTTTTGGACTAGTCCATCTCCTCATGGATTCTCAGGGTTTTCATTGATTTCAAAAGCATTTCCTGGATGCCAGCTACTACGTCTAACTGAAAAAACAGTGTGTAAGTGAGTAAGGAGTCTGACTGGTATCTTATTGTTTTGACAATTAAACTGCCATTCAGAGAATGCTACTGAAGACAAAGACAAACCTGAAAATCCCCCTTGAGGAGAAGGACTAGTCCAAAACCTGTCAGTTCTATCCAATTTTAACTGCTTCCTTTGCTGGAGTGGTCCTTTAAAGAAAACCTGAACTGAAAATTAAGTCAGAATAAACATACACAAGTCATACTTACCTCCCATGTAGTCTACTCCTCAACCTCTTTCTCCTTTCCCGCATCCTGTTTGCCCACTGTGAACAAGGAAATTCTCCGTCCTCCATTTTGAAAATCGCCATTGCCCCATAACAGCTTTCTGGTCAGCACACGGTTAAACTGTAACATTGCCTACTTGAGCCATAGGGAAACATAGACATTACTTGGCACATCAGTTGTTCTCTCAGCTATAACTGACAGCAACTGATAAATAACTGACAGCAACTGATATACTTCAAAATGTTGTCAGAACTGGAAGGGATCATTGTCAGAAGTAAATGGTGAGCTTCTGAGAGGAACTGATGGCAAGGTAACTATGTAATGTTCATTTGAAGTTGCCTCGTGTTTATTTTAAATATTTTTACTCAGTACAGGTTCCCTTTAAATAACTAACACCGTGAGGGTGCTTTATTATAATAGGTGCAAGTAAGACTTGAAAGGCCACAGTTCATTTTCCAGAAAATAACTCCAATTCTGTTATGTACAGCAATTTTCATCCTATTCCTATCCTGTACTCTGATTAGATGATTTGGGTTACATGGTATTTAAAACATTTTTCACTACTGCAAGGTACCACAGCTGACAGTGTATCTCATTCATTAAAACTATATGAGGTTTGGCTCCTTTATGAATCAGCACTGCTCTCTATACCCTGTAGTTGGCTGAGCCTTGTGGCTCGGTTGTTGCAATGCAGAAAGCTTTCCAAGGTGCTGTATATGTTCAGCTTTAAGAAAGACAGGAAAACACAGCATAATGCCCCCTTTAGCTATTCCATTTAGCTATGCCTAGTCTCTCAGCTAAAGTTTTTGGTAATTGCCAGATAACTCATTGAATGTGGGTGTTCCTCTTAGTTTTAGTTAGGCCCCGTTTACACTTAATCAGTTGCTCTCAGTTATAACTGAAAGGTCAACTGATTTTCAAAGTAATGCCCACGCTTTCCTAAGGTGCCCTTTCACACTTAACGCGTTTTAACTGAAATCTTTTTAAAAATGCACTGCTATCAAGAAGGAAAAAAAAAGCGTACCAACTGATAAGTGTAAATGGGGCCTAACCCTCTCCTATGGGTTACGCTATAGTCTGACCCAGTCCCAACCCAGACAGAAACTGTCACTTACATTCCAGCTTTTTAAGTCTTTAAAGCAAAGTAAGAAAAAAGGAACACAGCATAGATATCTGTGTGCTTGGCACTGTACATACACATGACTGTCTCGTCATGTCACATGTTACCTCGTGTATACTTTAATAATAGATGAGGGTGCTATAGTAGGAGGTGTGGCATTGCCTACCCGTTCACCCAAAGTACTGTACCCACTGCACAGTGCCCTTCAGAAACCCACTGGCTAAGTGAAGTCCCCATTAATAAAGGGTAAAAGGTGTACGATGTTATCATATTCCCAAAAATGAAAATCATCAGATAGGTACTTCTGCTCTAACTAATGTGTAAAGGGGTCTGCCTGAGAGTCCTTTCTTATTTACCATAAGTGTACAGTGAAGACAAAAAAACACACAGGGGTATAGTATTTTATCTGTAAGAATACCTAGAAGTCCTCAGGTTTTTCTCTGGAAAACCCATCTTTACTCTCTGCACCTACAGACTGATAGCAGTTTGGTTGCTTTCCTGTTGATTGCAAGCTTTCAGAAGGGTTGCACTGTAGAGAGGTCAGTACTTTTCAAGCTTTTTCTTTAAATGGCTATTGGCCCTGCCTATATCTATAGAATCAGTAGGGTTATGATGCTGGGATGATGTCAGGTTATGAATGCTGGCCGGCTCAAAGGAGGGCAGGAGCCCAAAACAGCTGTCTGTTGTGCCACAAAGCATGTTTTAATCTTTGTACTTTGATAAAACCTTTGTGACTGATGGAGGTGATGCGGACTTCAATACATTTTCTTCTGTTTGGATCCTGGTGATGCCCAGGTGGAGAGTCCGGTCCACCTCACTCCTTGTTGGGTCCAGCCAGGACTGAAGTGCGGTGCTACAAACAAGCCATGTTAATCCTCCCAGCATTTAGCAAATATGCCACATAGTGAATAACATATTTAGAGAATAAAAAAGAAATAGAAAAAGTATCAAAATCCATCACTGGGGCAGTGGGGATAGTTTTAAATAGGGATGGCCGCAAATGCCAATTTCCGATTCCATGGTTATTCCTAATATCTACCAATGCTGATTACCTATTCCATGGAAATTCCCAATATCCACCAATGCCGATTATCGATTCCATGGATTTCTGATTTCAGTTTTCCAATTTCCAATTTCTGATTGTGGTGAGTCCTTTTTTGGGGGGTCATTTTTTGGCATCCTCTGATTGGCCAAATATGTCTGAGTTGAATCTGCATTCTTTTGTTGGTTCAATGCTTCTGAGTTCTGTGATTGGGCTAAAATTACAGAGTTGTGGTAAGTAATGCAGTATTTCTGCAGAAATTCGATTGCTGTTTTCCAGTTTCCGAGGAGTCTTTTTTATTGGTCATTTTTTGCATTCTCTGATTGGCCAAGTACTTCCGAGTTGACTCTGCATTCTCTGATTGATCCAATGCTTCCGAATTCTGTGATTGGTCTAAAATTACCGAATTGCGGCAATTCAGTATTTCCACAGAGATCCAATTGCCATTTTTCGAGTTCCAATTGGAAATTGATGGAAATTGTGGAAATTTAATTTCCTTTGAATCTTAATAAGCATCCCTAGATTTAGGGAAAGGGGAGGAAGGAGGGGTGTCCAGGTAGCCTGCAAGGCACTACTGCCGGACAGTCTAGGGAAGTTCACATTTTTAACTCAGATTTACAAATAGATCCCAAGGGTTCAGATCTTGGAATCTACTTTTACCTCAATTTCCTTTGCCTCAATATATTAGTCCCCAGGCATTGCAGCTACATTTGTTCGTGTTTTTAACAAGCAGCATTCTAATTTGGAAAATATTAATTATTCTGGCAGTATACGTAATACAATCATACATATAATTCTGAAAAGATTGTATAGTAATTGAAAGGTATAAAAGAAGAAGTCACAACATTGTCGGAGTCCGTTCTGTAAAAAAAATAAAAAGGAATTATAGTGGAGAAATATTATTGCAAAGCCTTTTCATTACTGATGTTAGCACATCAAGCTGCATGCATGATTATTCCTAATATGTCTTATGTAAATGAAATGTAATCTATGAGAGCATCTATCTCTTTCCCCTGCTGCATCTGGCACTCTTTTTGTGTAATTGTATAGAAATAATGCTGCTATTTCTGTCTCTGTTTACATGTTCCAGTTTCACAACACATATATGAGAGAAAGCTGTCGAGCAATGAATGCAGTAATGATCGCTTCTGAGGCAATTGATCTGATATTTCATTTCTCAAAACAGCAGTCCTATTATACCGTATGACACGGACAATAGTAAACCAGCTATTGCTCTAACACCCATCATTTCTGAAGCTCTTTCCATACAATACAGTGTACACTAGACACAAAAAGATGAAAACACAGCCTTCAGCTATATTTAAACGGAAACTATAGGGTATTTAAAGTTAGATTTTTTTTCAATTATTATTTTTAATCTGATATTTAAATTAGCTATGCTGTCAACTTCATATTTCCAGTACTGTGTTGTACCGTATGCTGTATATTGACTTTTAGATTCTCCCTCTGGTGGCTAACATAAGGATTTTTATGTCAAACACTAATAATTAACAACTGCTGAGATAAAATCTCAGCCACACAGAGTGCATTTTTTTTTTTTATTATTTTTCACTACACAGATAGGTAAACTTGAATTGTGGAATTGTTTGTGAAGGAGGAACATGAACAGTAAAGTGATCATAGATGGGATAAGGTAACTAGAAATGGATATACAATATACATTTGTGTTACCCTACTAATGAGAACATTACAATTATTTGAAATAATAGTGCAGTCTTAGCTCTGCCTCCTGTCCTTTCATTAGCATGCATAAAATTCAGTGAATTTTTGTTCCAAAAAATAGTTTTGGTATTTTTGTGTGAATTGATTGCGGGGATCTATTGGATACCTCACTGATTTGTTATACGCTATTCAAATGGAAATTGGAGAAGCAACATTTAGGTCATCTTTAGATAAATAAAGTAGATTTTTAGAGCATGGGAGTTAAATTGGCACAGGAGACTTAAAAGCCTGTCAACATCTTAACTAATGTTGGGAATACACGAGTCGATTCTGGCGCTCGATTCTTCGCCCGATCATTTTGCCTTCTCGATTCTCATATCTTCCGCTCATTTTTCTTATCTTTTTTTAATTCACTTCAATGAGAAATCGAGCGGTAAAATGATTGAATGGTGAACGGACATGCCGGAAATGATCTATCGAGCCATCTTATCAGCTCAGAATCGAGCCGTTTATTCCCAGAAAAATACTAAGATGAAATGTTGGAGAGTTTGCCTCTAATTGATGGGTAAAACTTTTGGCATGGGTTAGGCATATAATAGCAATTACGTAATAGCAGCCCTCTCCCACCAATTTACAATACATGGCTAACAGAAAAAATGAATTGGCAATAAAAACATCATTTTAGTGAAAATCATTTAAAAATAATTTTCCCCTTCATTTGACCTCATATTTTCATTTGTATTGATCTTTCTTCTTCTGTGTATTTTCTTTGAATCTGTATTTTTCTTTTGTCTTTTGTACACTGTACTTCTATCGTCTGATGTCATCTTCTTCTGTGTGCTTCTTTTCTCCTAAAGCATTAAAATGTAAATGTGTCTATTTCCTTCTTTAATCTTCAGGTTATGCTTTTCTTCTGTCTTCTATTGTTCTTTTTTTCCCATTGTTTCTTTTTGCCTATTAGATTGTTAGGAGATCACTGACTGCTATCTGTCGCTACCACAATACTAATCAGGTGCCTCATCAGCATTTAAATTCATATAGATCTAAGGAAATGCTTTAGGTAAAAATAAAAAAAATGGAATTTTAGGCCAGGGAAGGGGGAGAGGTAGATGTATTTTAATTTTCTCCCTGAATTCCTATAGATCCACATGATGGACCCAGGACAATGCTGTCATTAAGGCAAACGGGCACAATTGCCCCAGGACCCCAACCACTTTTGGACCCCGTGCACCGCGCCACACAAATGGGTGGTCTCCCTCTGACTGCTCTCAATTCTCGGGGTCCCTGAACAATGTCTGGATGCATTGTAATAACTCACCTGTCCTGGCATGCTGCTTCTGGCGTACAGTGCAAGTTAACACAGGGCTGAACACAGAGCATGAACAGAGCAGCGCAGTGCAGCAGGATAGGTGAGTTATTGCAATTACATTGGTTATTGCAATTACATTGTGTTGAGGCCCCGTGGTGGAGCAGTTAGGTGGAAACCACCTGGGGAGGTTGTTGGCCTAACTTTGCTATGGAGGGTATGGGGCCCCAAGGTTGCCTTTGCACTTGGGCCCCTGTGCCACTTACACTGGCACTGGATGGACCAATAGAAAATCCCACTGGGAAATTCAATTCAATACTGAACAGTATTGCTGGTGGGATGGTCAGAGACTGGCAATCTTCTATCAAACTAATAATAGCATAAGGAATGGTAGTCGCTCAATAAGTCCAATAGCCATCATATGAGAAGCTCACAAGGCTGGGCAAATACACAGAGCAAAATTTAAAGGAACCTGAGCTCAAAACTCACAGATAGCCAGCAGCTAACACAACATTCCAAAATAAGCGAGATTGTTGGTACCACATATGCAACAGGCATGTGGTTAACCGGCGTCAAGGCCAATCTCCCAGAAGGGTCCCTATGCTAGTGGTGGATGCCTCTGCATTCTACACTTACAATGAGCATGCCCATGATTAAACACATGTCTGATATTAGAAAAAAAGCCTGGAGCAGAATTACCTGACCCGCAGGGTATTAAGCCCCTAAGCTAACCACATATCCAACAGGCTACACATGCCTGTTGGAGATGTGGCACCAACAATCTCCATTAGTTTTTAATGTTGCGTTAGCTGTTGGCTATCTGTGAGTTTTGAGCCTAGGTCTCTTTAAATTTTGCTCTGCAAACTGATAGAAGGACAGATGAATGAAAAATAAGAACAAGAGAAGAAGAAGCAGACAAGACGAGGACATCAGAAAAATATAATTGTGCAGGAAGTATACTGCAGAAGAAAGAAGCACAAAGATAAGAATAAAGGAGTATGGCTGAATAAAGCAGGAACAAGATTATTTATCATAATTATTTACCTAAGTTTGTTTCAGAATTAAATATACGGTAACTATTAACCATTCATTTTGACTTGACGGGGGGGATTAACAATTATGCTTTTTACTTATTTACAGCACATTTCTGGAGGTTCCTTTATATTTAAAGGGGGTACCAAATTCCATCATAAGAAACACCCCAGTGCCTACACTCTCACGTATGGGAGTAGTTACCCTGCTTGGGTATGATGTGCGAATGAACCCCTTGTTCATAACAATGGACAAGGGTACTCTGAAAAAGGGGACTGGGGCTTTGTCATCCACCCCTTTTGCAGAGTGCTCCCCAATGTTATGAACCAAGTGGACTGGTATTGCTAAGAGTCCCATATCTGTGGGTTCTGTAATTCCTTAGTAATGCTATGGGGGGGGGGGGGGGGGAGGTATGTTATGTTGCTGTGGACCAGGGGTGTCAAACTTAAATACAAAGTGGGCTGAAATTTTACACTGGGAACTATCTGCGGGCCGGAATTGTTCACTGGGATCTTTTCGCGGGCCGAAATTCTACACTGGGGGTTAGATGCGGGCCAACCTCAATGTCTACTGGCCACCATCCTCCCTAATAAAGTTATCTGGAGTCTAGAGGTCCTCCGTCCCCTATAAAGTTCCCTGGTGTCTAGAGACCCCCACTCCCCCCTATACAGTTCCCTAGTGTTTAGTGCTCTTTTCCTACCTCCCCATATGGCCTCCCTCGTGTTCTAGGGCTTCACCTCCAGTATAGCTTTCCTGGTGGTCTGGAGTGGGCCAAACATAATGCAAAGTGGGGAAACATCTTAAGGGCCAAATTTGGCCTGAGGGCCGGAGTTTGACATGTATGCTGTGGACTATGTATGCTACTCACCTTTCACCTCTCTTGTTCACTAGCCTTTTTTGACCAGAATAGTTATTATTGCTTGAAATTGTTTTTCTCAACTGCCACTCTGCAAAAACCCGAGATACTGTTGGGCAAGAAAATCCTAAAAGAGTCGTCATTGCAGAGATGCCAGCACCAGCTCTTCCTGCACCGATGATCATCCCTCGATCAAAGTTAAATATTTCATCTTACCCATTCTGACATTATTTCCATGATAACTACACCCTGTGAAGCTGAGCATTCCTTATATAAGTAACTCTACATTGATACGTCACTTTAGGATGTAAACAGTTGGACTGGTTTACTTTCAAACAAGGGGTGTCTCTAATTTTTTGGCTACTCAGTGTGTGTATATATATATATATATATACACACACACATATATCACACATTTAATTTGGCAATTGTGTAGGTACTAGGCAGGTAGGCAGGTTGCCAACTAGTCTGTGTCATGGCTGGTGATGTGTAGTGAAATGTGTATGCGCAAGCACTGCTATACTGTTCAACTTAGTGGAGCCTTGCAACTGGCCACAGCACCAAAAATGTGATAGTTTATACCTTTCACCTCCTGTTGCAGCTCATCTAGAGTTTTAGCGATCCAAGCACTAAGGCATCATTTTTTCACTTTGGTAAATCAGGGCCTCTGTATCAGTCACCAGTTTCTTTTTATGTCTTTGAGAAAGAGTTTAGCTAATGTAGTAACTGCTGAATATTCTAAACAAGTATCACACATTTGGTGGAGGTTCAGTCAACAACAAAGAACATGCAACACTTGCCACACCCGGACAGTAGAAAGAAGTATTTTTTTTCTCCTCAGTCACAACTTTGTTCATGACACCATCAGAACAATGCAAGATCAATTTGTGAGGGGAGATAGGACCAAAAGCTGTGACAATAGGAAACACGAGTCTCAGCTTATGAGGCAATAGAAATTCAATTTCTGGAGGCTACGCATGACCAAAAAAAGACGGTCTGATGGTGGTGAGAGCTTGAAACTTGAGAGAGGGAAAGCAATTGACTGAAGTTTGCAAGAGGTGTTGAGTGATCCCCATGTAGGAAAAGAACCGATGAAAGACTGTCACAGTTCTGAATCAGTGGGGTATATTTTATACGGAACAAAACTTGGGAGAACAAAAGAGATATGATTGCATCGATGTTTGGAAGTGTGCAAACACATAATACGGCAATTATGACTTTTTAAACCAAAAATCCTAGTTTCTGCTGCAGAACAAATTGGTTATTTGTGGGTTTATACACAAGGTAACATGTCTTTTATAGACACAGAAACACCTGTGACCAGGGCTTTGCTATGGAGACATAAAATAAGCAGGCTTATGTGCATGTGACATCTATAATGCTAGGGCCAGACAGAAGTGTATACACTTGCAATTGAAACTTACTTTAACCATAGGTGCATGGCTGCATTTGGAAATCATGCTGTCCTAGGGAGAAAAACAATGATGTGTCACTTTCTGATATGATTTTGAACAGAATGCATCACTTTCATTATCAAGCATGTTACATTATCTGTAAAAGCTAAAAACAGATTGTATGGTGAGTGTGATCAGCATGATATCTTTCATATTAGAGGTACACAGAGCATTGCGATGAGTCTATGCAAATATACTGTTTTCAGCTCTGCTCCTAAATTTAACCATGGTAAATCTTATTTCCATATTCACTCACGGAGCAGAAGTGATGCATTATGGGAGTACCTACTCAGGGCTGCCAACAGAGATCTCTGGACCCAATACTGGGCAAACCTACTGGGTTCCCTCACAAAATTAGCAAGAAACCCCCACCTCCCCAAAAATAGCCCCCCCTACACACACACACACACACACACACACACACACACACACACACACACACACACACACACACACACCTAACTAATGTGGATGGGGCCTGAACTTCCTCCCCCTCTCTCCCTTCAGGGCCACAACTCCCCCTCTTCTCCAGACCAGCAGATCAGTGCAGCGTGTCTATGTAACTCACCTGATTCCAGCGCAGGAGTCCTCTCTTCTTTGCTCTCTTCTGCAGCCTCCCAATCATTCTGTTTTGCCTCCTGTGCCCTACTTTTCTTGCATGTCATGTGGTAAGTTCATACCAACATGCAGGAAAACTGGGGCAAATCAAAACGACAGGATTAGAGAGCTGCAGGAGAGGGCAGGCAAGAGAAGAATTCCACTCTGGAATCAGGTGAGTTTTTTCACAGACACAGTGCACTGATCTGCAGGTCTGCAATGTAACTGAATAGCAGCAGTGCGACTTTTGGGGCAGCAGAAAGGGGACAAGGATTTGCTATATTTTCAAAGCTGGGGCCAATGTGTAGTGATGATTGTAATCTGCTAATTACGATTATGCAAACGCTAGCATACATTTTTGCAGTTATGGCCATACGTAATTACATTTTGGACATTCAACTGATTTTGTGTAATCCATCCATAATTCTGCATAATTTTGATGTAATTTTGTGTCAGCTTAATATCAAAAGCCCCCGTACATGCTATCATTACTAACATTGCTATGTATATGAAGGAGAACGGGAGGAACAAGGCAAACAAATAATTCTTTCAAAAAGACCTTGTTGTTTTTGAGAAAATCGATTAAAAAATGTGAAGGAATTTTTGCCTTATTCCCATCCTTTTCCTGAACATGCATAGCAATGCTGGCCATGATAGTGATAGTATGCATGGGGACTTTGCTATTAAGCCCTAAAGTTGGTGAAACAATTATGTGAAATTACGGTTCCTGATTACATTTAAAAATACAAACTAAATTATGATTTTACCCCAAACTGCATTACGATTTTGCATTGTAATTGAGAATTACGATGCAAAATTACAATTAGGCTAAATGTTTGCTCATCACTACCCATGTAGCAGAGCCACTGTTCGGGCCCCAGACCCAGCATGGGCCCCAGACGGTGGTTCTGGCTGTACTGCCCTGACGGTGGCCCTGTACCTTCTTCAATTTTGTAAAGCTGAATAAATAGTTGCCTCACTAAGAAGAGTGCATATAGCTGGGTGGGTGGTAGGTCCTTTTGCCCCTAAATCAATCCTACCGGTTCTGGTTCATCAAGGTTCATCAGGTTAATTGGTAGATTTTACCCAGCAACATTACCACAAGTCAACAAGTAAAATAATGATTACTTGTTCCTAGTAGATACTTTTATGCACATGTTTATGCAAATATATGCAGTTTAAAAATGGACCAATCAATTTAAACCCAAGTTTAAACTGATTGGTCCATTTTGAAACTGCATATATTTTCATAAAAAATTGTAAAAACTTGGAAAAATTTGCATATCGTTGATCATCCCTAGTTCCTAGACATGCTTCTTTTAACCTTCCTGGCGGTAAGCCCGAGCTGAGCTCGGGCTATGCCGCGCAGGAAGATATCTCAGCCCCTGGTGGAGCGAGATTTAAAATGCTGTACGCGCAGCTAGCACTTTGCTAGCCGCGCGTACAGCTTGATCGCCGCCGCTCTGTGGCGATCGCCCGCATGCAGTGGCGCAAGAGGGCCCCCCCGCCAGAGCCCTGCGCTATGGGCTGGATCGGAGGCGTCTGACGTCTATGACGTCAGCTGACGTTCATGACGTCATTCGGATCGTCGCCATGGCTACAGGAGAAGCCAAAAAGGGGAGCGCGTTATATATATGTTTGCTATTGATGCCGGCGATGATCGCACTAGAGGGACACATGTGCCCTCTAGTGGTGTTTCATGTAGCTACCACTCTGGTAGCTTTACATGAAACAAAAAAAAAATTAAAAAAAAAAGGATTTTTGCCTATATGGCAAAAAAAATTAACCGCCAGGAGGGTTAATCTAGACAAATCATCAAGACCCCTGACAGTCTTAATTTGCTCTGAGCTGCTTGCTGCCTGCAAAGGTTGCTACTGTTCCTTATTTACCACCACTGTGTCTATTGCTGTTGAGTTTTGCTTTTTCATTCCGAGCATGCATGACGTATATACAGTACTTTACCAACTTCCTGGAAAGGTTGGAGAACACAGAAACAAAAATAGTAAATGGCATTTTAGACACCTTTTCCTTATTTGCCTGGGAACAATTCATATCTGAAAATTCCTTTATTAATAAAGGACCACTACAGTGAATCATTTAATTTTCAGCTATCCCACAGTAGATATAACAAGTATATAGCAGCCTTGCTGTGGTTTGTTTTTTATTTTTCGTGATGGCCCTTTAATTTACCATATCTCAATGTAATCTGTGTCCGTCAGTCCCTCACATAACGCTGACAGACTTTTTTAACTAGCAGTCACAGCAGGGGGAGCCTTTTCAGGTTTTGGAAAAAAAAACAGATGGTATAGCCCTGCTTTTACAACTGCCGAAAACTGTAATGCAAGATCTTACCTGCTGCCCGTCTTCCCCATCACGAACCATTACAGCAAGGACCCCCGCACTCTGGCATTCCACAGGCTTTGAGGGAGGCAGCTTTCAGACTCTGCTGTGCAATGAGCCGTTCTCCCTCACCATCCATTTGCCAATTGTCTAATGATGACCTGCGGCTAATGAGCCGGCTCTGCTGTCTGTTGCCCCCATGATGACGTTGGGCTTAAAGCGGACCCAAACCAAACATTTTTTTATTCAAAATATTTAATTACACCACTCTGACAAATACAAAGATAAATAAACACTCCTTCAAGCTTTTGAGCATTTCAGTGCATACTTTTCACCCTTCTCTTTTCATAACTAGGGTTACACAGGTGGCAGCCATTAGCAATTTCTCCTTTTTTTCGGATACCACCTACTCCACCAGTTTGCCGGATTCTGTCCCGGCAATATGAAATGAAGGGAGGGGTTCCTCCAATAAATGTTTAATATTTTATATTTGTCATCATGCAGCTGAAAAAAGGCTGCTATTTATTATTATAATTTAGAAAATAGATTTTATTTCTGAAATCTTGTATTTTTAATTTGGGTCCACTTTAATGAGCCAGTTTTTAATAAGCCGCTCCTCCTCTCCATTCATTTGCCAACGCTCAGCTGTTTTACACTGGTGCACAAGCACAATGTAGTGGGAAGCTTGCGCACCAGTGCAAAAAAAAAAAAAAACACAGCAAGGCTGCTATATACTTGTTATATCTACTGTGGGATAGCTGAAAATTAAATGATCCGCGGTAGTGGTCCTTCTTCTTCTGTATATCGGACAGACCCTGTGAGGGCTCAGACGGCTCTGGTCTTAAACCTCCAGAGCCGTCTGGTCCACACGTGGGTAAAAGCTCACTAATTAAACCAATATTCTACTATAAGCTTCTGAACCCTCTTATTTTTACACCAACCATCCCCAATCTATACTTAACACTAATTTGCCCCCCTACTCCTAACATTAAGGTCAGTAATTAAACTTCCTGTGGTGAACTATTTCGTTTGGGTGCCCTCTATTTTTTGGGGGGCGCAAAGGTTCGCTATATAGCAGTGGAACTCTTCTGCGGGCAGACACTATTTTATATTGGCACCTTCTTTTATCTTCAGGTGCTGATTTCTAGTAGATTATAGTGTACATCCACCTATTTTTCTCTGTTGCTATGCGTTTACCAAGAGTCTATGGTGGCGTGACGTCCAGTATTCCACGGCCATGATGGCACTCACATTTCCCACTTCCCTTTAGACACCTGTAACAGTTTCAGGAGTGGATAACGATGTCACTGAACTGTTAGTGGTTAAAACAGCCCCTCTTCTAGTTTACTGAGGGGATCCTCCTGTCCAGAAGTCCATCAGACAATCGGGTGTGGACCTTCATTTGTGAATCCTGAGTTGGGAAGACAGAACTACTAACTTCTGCTAGGAGGTCTCAGGAAGCATTAGCTCTGCATGGTGTTGATCAGCTGCTCTCAATTAAGGGATAGTTATTAATAAAGTTTATCAACTTCAGCTATACTTTTAATATGGAGAATTTTAAAATCCAAGGTTAGGAAAAGCCCTGATTCTACATATTGGCATTATGGATGATTGTAAATGATTTTTTTATCCCTGCGATTTACTACCCTGCTGTGATAAACTCCACCAGTAGACTTGAACAAACAGGTTACATAAACGTTGATGTCTAAATGCAGAGAAAAACAACTAATGCCATACTGCCAAGGTCAAAAACCTTCCATTGTACTGTATCACTAATGCTATCTATTTTCTCTTCACTCATATGTTGTGTCTTGATTGATCCAATACTTTCAAAGACGTTCAGTAATCACCCAGCACAGAGTATGAATTCCCTGTGGCGTTTATATATGTCACCAGAGTCATTGACATTGTTCCACCTCCTAAGCTTGCATGCTACAGTTCACATTTCATGTTCAGAATGCTAAACTGGATATATTTTTTCCATTATTGTAAGGGTTTGTAAAAAATGATCCTTCTAAACAGCAGTGATCTTCATTAAAGATGTTAGTATTCTAGTTTTCATCTGCAAGCCATGAATTCAACATACTGTAGTTATATACAACTAGGGAAGGTCGGCGTTGTTGCATTCTGAATCTACTGGATTGTAATTTATTGCAAATACCTTTTCGCACATCAGGTTAAATATGAGTAGTGTGAATTTGCAAAAGCATGTTCACAATAGGTTGCAAATTCACTTTGAATTTTAACTTAAAACTTTTGAATTTTCACAAAGAATTTTTGCATTCATGACCTTTAAAGTGATACTGTATGTGTTAACTTCTTTGGGTTACTTCATGACTAACTTCAATGTAATTTTTCTTTGATTTTTTTTTTCCTTATATGTACTAAATGAGACTAAAGTATCAGCTATAAATTGTTCCCACCCCTTCCTGCTCACTAAGATTCTCCCATTGGCCATCTGTCACCTTCTATAGTGATGTGATATTGGTGACAGGGATGCTGGGTACCAGTCTTCAGGTAACCTACAAAAACGTTCCTGTGAAAGAGATTACATTTCAGTCCAAGGCTTTGTGTGTGAAATA
Organism: Hyperolius riggenbachi; assembly: GCF_040937935.1. Taxonomy (NCBI): domain Eukaryota; kingdom Metazoa; phylum Chordata; class Amphibia; order Anura; family Hyperoliidae; genus Hyperolius; species Hyperolius riggenbachi. The sequence continues at coordinate 200,120,519 of NC_090654.1, read as the reverse complement.
TTTGTGCTTTATGCTCAGAGCAACCAGTCATATTTCCTTCTTGTTTCATATGCAAATTAGCACTGTTAAATGACTACTGGAAACGCAGGATAAAGACTTAAAAAACCTGCAGTAATTGTAAATATTCTTACATACAATGAGGGAACCAAATGTGTGAAACAGACTTTGTGCATCCATGTTGCTGCTCAATGAGATATTGAATGTTTGGACCAGAAGAAGAGCTATATACCACACATAATAAAGAAAAAAGATATCAGGCAAGTCCTTACTGTCAATTATTAAGGCCCAGTGCACACCAAATCTGCTAGCAGATCCTCAAAACGCTAGAGGTTTTTGGAGCAGATTTCAGAGCGATTCCAGGCATGTTTAGAGACGTTTTCTAAACATGCCTTGCGTTTTTGGGAGCGTTTTTGTGTAGCAGATTACAAATATTGTTACAGTAAAAGCTGTTACTGAACATGAAAAAAAAAACGCCTGGAAAACCGCTCTGATGTAGCGCTTTCCAGAGCGGTTTGCTTATTTCCTATACTTTACATTGAGGCAGAAACGCTTTTGCAAACCGCAAATGTGCAGCAGGAGGCACGTTTGCCGTTTTCTAAAAACTTCAAACCGCTGGTGTGCACCATCCCATTGAAATACATTAGCCAAGCGTTTTCACTGGCGGAAGCGGCTTGCGGATCGCTGTAAAAACCGCTCGGTGTGCACTGGGCCTCAATCTGTAAATGCAGTCAGCTTATTAGCCATTAGCCAACACATTTTTGCTTAAAAAAGGACTTAAAATGCATTCATTTGAAAAGGGCTCCTGGGAAAAAGGGCACCAGTTGTAGCTGAGAAACGTAGAAATTTTGGTTATAAAATGGTGCCGAGAAAAGTGCCTTTGGTTATAAAAGCTCACCGGTTAAAGCCGAGAAAAATGATAGGGCGGTGAATCTAGTCAAGAAAACAGATTTCACTTATAAAGAGGCACCAAATATAACCAAGAAAAGTTATTTCCTTAATTGTGATTTTGGTTATAAAACGGTGCCATATATCGCTGAGAAGTGATTACTATGATCTTACTTCTCCCTACTTTTACACAGAACCCTTCCCTGATAGTGCATAACCCTAAGAACCCCCCTGGTGGTACCTAACTCTCAGACTCCTCCCCCTGGTGGTGCCTAACCCTAAGATCCACCCTAGTGGTGCCTAACCCTAACACCCCCCTGATAGTGCCTAACCCTAAGACCCCCCCCCCCAGTGGTGCCTAACACTAAGATCCCCAGTGGTGCCTAACCCTAAGACCCCGCCCAATGGTGCATAATCTTTTCCCCATGTGGTGCCTAACCTTAACACCCCCAGTGGTGCCTAACTTTAAGACTCCCCTGGTGGTGCCTAACCCCAAGACCTCCCCAGTTGTGCCTAACTCTGAGACCTCCCCTAGTGGTGCCTAACACAAAGACCCCTCCTTAGGGTTGCCTAACCATAACCTCACCTGGGGGTGCCTAACCTTAACACCCCCATGACGGTGCCTAATCTTAGTCACATTTCATGTCAAACATATTTGTTATTTTGAACTGATATAAGCGAATTAACTGATATAACCACATTTAGGCACCTGCTAATATACCAGATTTTTAGATGCCCTTGTTATAGTCTTATTTAACGTGAAATATATAGGTAATTTTGAACTGATATAAGCAAATTTACTATAGTTATATCCAGATTCCAAGTCATACATACATTATTCTGAAAATTTAACCAAGTTCATTATGACCTGCTGATATAACCGATCTTTAGACGCACTTGTTGTAGCCGCATTTATATAGCCACAAAAAATTGCAGGCGCCCTTTTCTACCCCTTATAGATGCAAATTGTGGCAAAGAACATTAAAGTCTCTAGCGGTGCCCTTTTAAAACAGACGGCCCTGGCGCCCTTTTTAACAGATACACTTTAAACCATGGAAATTGAAACAAGGGCATGTTTTATTTCCAAGGGTAGACTGAGTCTGAAATCCCCTGAAGTCATTGAGGTAAAAAATGATGGTGTTCTGTAGAGCGCAACAGCAGCAGCCAAATACAACATAATTGAAAGACCTTGTAGTATAAACAAAACTCGACTTAAAAGTTTTGGTGAAAAATGCATTTTTGAACCCAGTGGTGGGTTGATTGTGGTGGTTTAGGGTGCATTAGCTTCTCCAAGATTCAAGCTAGAATACACTTTTTCTAAACTCAATTGCTGAAACTTGAAATTAAATCGAGAATAAACATACCTAACTATATGGAGAGGGAAGTGCCAGGAGAGCACTAAGGGAGTAGTGCAATAAGGAAGGACTCTAGAAATGGGAACACAATTGGAAGATCATGGAAAAAAGGACACTTTTTTCCACAATCTGGAAATGGTTTAAAGAGTAGGCTATAGTGGCGAGTTCAATAACAAGGGACACTGCAATTGATTTCACTATAATTGAGCAACTGTAACAGAGGACACCGTAAATGAGGCTCTCTATGATGGAAGGTATAATAGAAAGACATTATGGCTGGGGACACTGTAAAGACTGGTACAGTGGGGGAGAGGCACAGGACATGAGAACTGCACATGCTATATAGAGTTATTTTATTATTGATATTTTATATACATCATTTTACTGGGGGAAAAGCTGTGTGTGTTGGTTAGTACATTGAATTTACATATTTAAATCATTTTTGGTAGATCATATGATACTGTGAGGAGCAGTGATACTTGCTTGTGACCTAGTAATATATGAGATCTGTTGAAATATAGATGAATGAAGTGTGCCCTTAATACAATGTTTGCAGTATGTAGCTTGGGGCCTATAGGCTTAGGTCTCCTGCAGCCCACACGGCACTGGGATCATCGCTGATAACAGCCTTTTCATAGAGTTCACATTGCGGATAGGAGGTTTACGTAGGCCCACGGATGCTTTGTGTACGGTGTGCCTCTGAGGAAGCGGCTTTTGGCCGTGAAACACGTGTCAGGCAATTTTTTGATGTGAAGTGAAGGTCTGATGTTGTGTCCATATACATTATCCGGAAAGTGAAGAAATAACGTATGAAGAATAAACAGGAGAATTCTGGTTCAAATAAAACCCCGTCTTTGAGTGTGTTTTGAAATATTGCCTATACGCTTATGTTATGCCCATAGTTTGACCCACCCATGATCTGCTATGACCATGCTTGCTTTTCTCTCTTTACTCTCTTTGCCACCGTGTGCTATGCTGCACACTTTCATGCTGTAGACATGCCCTGGGTTGCTCATGGGTTTGGGAATCAGATGAGAGGACTCCTTCCTATTCTGATAGCCTTTCAGCAGAGAAAATACCCTCAGCAGGTTCACTGTGCTTCTAAGGCTTTAGTGCTAATCCGTAGGTAAAGACAGCTGATAGCAATAGCACTGACAACATTGAAGATGTTAATCCATCGAGTTAAAGGACTACTGTTATGAAAATCTTAAAATTTAAAATATATATAAACATATACAGATAAGAAGTATGTTATGTTTCTTCCAGCGTAAAATGAGCCACTGACAGGTTTTGGACTAGCTTATCTCATCATGGGGGATTATCAGGTTATCAGGCTTTTCTTTATTTTTAAAAGCACTTAGTGAATGGCAGTTGCTCCGTTCAACTGCCAAAAAAGTGTGCAGCGAGCAGGGAGGCTGGCCAGCATCTTTGTATAAATCTTTTTCAAGGAGTGTCTTTATAAAGAATAAAGGTCATGATGAAAATCCCCTATGGAGAGATGGACTAGCCCAAATGTCACATTTCTCTTACCTACTGTAAGTGTTTTATGGCTCATTTTACTCTGAAAGAAACATGCTCTTTATTTATATATGTTTACATGTATTTTAAATTTTAAGAATTTCGCGACAGAGGTCCTTTAATGGGAACCTGAAGCCAGTAAAATTATTTACAATAAACACATGACGTAGCTGCAAATGAATATTACATACTAACCTCACCATCAGTTCCTCTCAGAAGCTCACCATTTTCTTCTTACAGTGATCCCTTCCAGTTCTGACAATATTTTGTCAGAACTGAAATATACCAGTTGCTGTCAGTTATATATCAGCAGCTGTCAGTTACAACTGAATGTGCAAGGTAATGTCCATGTATCCTTATGGCTCAAGTGGGTGATATTACAGTTTAACAGTGTACTGATCTGGAAGCTGTTATGGGGTAATGGCTATTTTTAAAATGGAGGACAGAGAAATCCATTGATCACAGTGGACAAATAGGATGCAGGAGAGGAGAAAGAGATTGAGGAGTAGACTACACAGGAGGTAAGTATGACCTGTGTATGGTTACTTTGACTTTTTTTTTTCAGTTCAGGTTTTCTAAAAGTGTAGATGAATGATGTGGACGATCTTGATCTTGGCAACAGTGGACAAACCTTTTAACATTAACTGACAACTCCCCGTCATAATCATCATCACCTGATGATGATAATGATGAACAGTGAAAGTTAGTTTATGACTGTATTGTGCCTATAAAAGCAGTGTTGCTTGGCTTAATATGCTGCTGTGCTGAATTGCAAATGCAGTACAATACGTCCCACAGTGCAAAGAAATAATGATGTGAACAGTAAAGGGTCGAGCACGTGGATTATAGCGCAGAAGATTTGGGCGCAACCGGCACCACCATAGATCATAATAGGTATTACGGCTATAGCGGCACATAGTAACTTCAGCGCCGTCAGATGACGGAGCTGACGTTACTTTTAAAACACTGTAATCCGGCCGCCAGCAATAGCTGGAAGCCGAATTACATCATTCCCCATCATCCACGTGGACCTGGAGGGGGAATAGTAATTAACGCCACCTGGATTTGTGCAGGAGCAGGATAAGCCGTATATTGGCTGTACCCTGCGCCGAAGTCTCCCGGACACTATTTCTCTCGTACGCGTATAGGGTAGCTTCGCTTTTTACCTTGCAGACAAACAGCAGTGCTGCTAAATTGCAGGTCTAATATGCTGCAGTTGCAAATATAGTTGAATAAACCACTAAAATAAGGTCTATAGTACCAAACACAAATAAGTAATAAGAGTGGTTTACAACATAGCGACACACTAATACTACTAGGCCTAATATACGACAAATGCTGTGAAATAAGCCCACACAGCAGCAAAAATCAGTTTCAACCAGTTTTCAAAAAGAATGGGTAAGCGAGAAGTCAGATTTGTTGTGCCAAAGAGAAGAACACAAATATATTTTGAGTAATGTCATTGCTCATGTTAGGATGAGCTACATAAACACATTAGTTATTTGTTGCTGAAACACTCTTTAGTGATCATCCTGAGCAACAGTTTAGCAATGATTACTGTGTAGACATGCTTACTCTACTCTATGGTTTTTTCCAATTCAGTCGACTGCTGTAAAAGAGTCTACCAATGCATGTGGACACCTGAACATGCGCCTGAAATGATCACAGACAATCCTTTCAAGCAATAAAATCCTACTATACATGGCTGGGTAGATTTATAATTATCCCTTTCAAATTAGTGGACTTCACATGACAGTTCAGTTTGTAATTTAGGCACAATGTCAGTGATTTGTCAGTTTACAGGGGTAATACCTAGCTAGGAAACCAGGAATGAGTTTGAATAAATATTTTTGCTTTGATATAATTACATTTTGCAATAAAGTAGTAGCTGATTTTCCCCCAAAGGTTTAGAAACACCAGTGAAAGAACTGATTATGTATGTTTTTCCTTTACCTCCCCCTGACAATGCTTGTAACAATCTCTCTGTGATTGTTTTGTTCTAAATGAGTTGTTAAGAAACAGAGTGTCTCCCTCTGAGAGAACCTTGCAGTCAGTGAAATTCAGTGTGAAAACACATTCCCTTTTTAATATTTCATTAAGCGATACAATGAGCCAGATATTTTAATTAATAGTTATATTGTGCATGCCTCTCTGCTGGAGATTGCACTCTGTCAGCACTTTATGCAGGGTAGACACTCTCTGACCTCTGATTTAATCAAAATTCCCATCTGTCGGTATATGGTTTTATAAATTGATGTTTGGTTAGTGTAAATAAAAGTAGTTTACAGTGTGTTATGTAAAATGGCAGAATTCTGAATTCATATTTTGCCTGCTTGCTGCCTCTTCTTTTTCCTTTTTGTGCTATTCTACAGTCACTGCTCCTCTTTATTTTCTGGGCGCTACAAGGCAATAGGGGTATTCAATAGAGACCATTTTTACCCTCAATTACAGCATTTCCAGAAATGGTACCAATGACCCTTTGAAAGCTGTGATTTGAGGTATATGGGAAGGAATGTGCAATGTGTCCCTACTGACCTACCTGGATTGTAAAAAGCTACTTGCCCAGTGTGGTGACAATGACATTGTTTTTTTTTGGTGTCTGTTTTGTATAGACTACAGTAGTGGCTAATGTTTTGCACATTTTTTAAAATAAAGGAACAAAGCATTTTCTAACAGGAAGAATGGTCATGTGATGATCAACTTTCTGTTGATGGGATTAGGAGCAAAAGGAAACCTAGGTAGGAAGATATGCTCTTGTTATGATTGACAGAGCATAAAGGATGCATCCAGTGGTGTAGAAAAAGAGGATGCAGGGGTTCGACCGCATCAGGGCCCCTGGACTAGAGACAGGGCTGGATCTGTAATGAAGCCGACTGGATCATGCAATTCAGGGAGCAAACTGAAGGGTGCGGCATGCAGCACTATGCAGTGGTATTGCAAATCTTTCTCTCTCTCTCTCTCTCTCTCTTTCTGCTGCTCACTGTGCAGGAAGAGATTTCCTCCTCCTTAGCTGGGAGCAGCGGGAAATAAAAATCACAGAACTACAGAGAGCTTTCCCTGTCCCCTGCCTGATAAGACTCAGATTACTGCTAGACAGAACAGTGGAGAGAAATGCAAAGGTGAGCAGAGGCACTGTACTATGATTACATGTGCCTCCTACAGTCACACATAGGTGGGCTCTGCAGTTAGACTGCCTGACTGATACTCAGACTTGTACTGGGAGGGAATCTAGCATTGTAACACTGCGCTGGAAAGACTGCTGGGGGTGGGCACCAGGAAAGGGGAGGGGCATACTTCTTGCTTCAGGCAGCAGAAAGTCTAGAACTTTCTCTGACTGGAGGGGTCCACTAAGGGCCCTCCATCCTCAATCTTATTAGCCTTTCATTGGTGCTATGCTGGCAATAATCACCCCTATATGTGCTTTGAATAGTAGTAATCCTTAACAAACTGTTTCCTTACTCTTGTTACACCTTTCTCACACAGCAGCAGTCCTTGGTTGGTTTTGGGGATCCATATGACCAGTGCCTGGTCACTGGGGCACCAAGCTCCTTAGTTACTCCACTGGGTGCATCCACAAAGCCTGTAAAAGACACAACCATTTTCAAGATGAGAGCAAAGGATGAAAGGTATGTATTCTTGTTTTTTTATTCCATTCCATGTCATTTTCAACCTCAGATTATAGATGCATGAAGAACTGTGGGGATTGTAGTGTACCTGGGATGAAATAAAAGGAAAAATTCATACATGCCTGGAGCTTCCTCCAGCCCCCTTCAGCCTGATTGCTCCCTCACCAGCACTAGCACCCTCCGCCTCCTGGGTCCTCCGCAATCCTACCGGTAACTTTGGCCAGTTGAGGCTAGCCAGCGCAGGTGCAGTGTAGCCACGCATGCTTCCCTGTCGCGCTCCCGCAGCCAGGAGTGTTCTGTCCCTTGTGCAGTAATACTGTACGTATGCAGAATGCTCCCAGTTACGCTCATGCAGCTGGGCTGCGCAGTGAGCCACGGTTCCCAAAGTTACCGGGAGCCATAACATAAGATCCAGGAGGCGGAGGACGGTGGCAAGAGAGTGATGGCTGAAGGGGGTGTGAGGAAGCACCATGTATGCATACATTCTTCCTTTTATTTCATCTCAGGTACACTTTACAATAAAGTATAAATCTGCCAATTGTATTGTTAGCTTAAAGTGGGATTAAACTCCCTAAACTAAAAGTGAAGTACTGTTTAACATCTGTAACAGCAGGATTCAAATTGTAAACATATTAGAGTTAACTTAATGCCTTTTCTATTTTTTTTCAGCTGTGGGTGGAGAATTCCTTTAAACTGTTTCTTTCAATATTATCGGCTACAGAAAATCACCAGTATCAGAATACAGTCTACAAGGACACGGGGATCAAGTCTCAAAAAAGATTATAATATGAATTGCATCAGTAACAGTTTATTTACTGTCATTCTCGGAAAATAACCACAAATAGATTTTTAAAACGATTTAGCTTTCATAAAATGTAAACATCAGATCTATCAATTTGTTTGTGCCGAAGCCACTGACATGCAGTCAGGTGCGTTAAATGTCTCTTTGCATTCTTGAGTTGCTTTAAGTTACATAACCAGCACATGCAGTTTTACTTAAAGGGGACCAGTCTTGCTTGTGAATTTTCACCAAAGTTATTTTCGCATGGAAAGTACTATTTTTGTTTTCAAGAAAATACACGGAAAAATACATTGTATTTTCACAAAATGGTCAAAGAAAGCGAATTAGCAAAAAGTAGCGAAAAATGCAAAAACTTTATTTTTTACTGTGAAAATTTGTAAGAAGTGCAAAATTGTTTATTTTAGCGCCTGAAATTTGCAAAAGAGTTGAAAAATCACGAACTTATTACAAAATGGTTTCAATGGCATTTTCCCTCGAAATTCGAATTACAAAAAGAATATTGTCATTTTCGCTCATCACTGAAGGGGACCTCGAATGAAAGTAATATGAAGCCTGCCTGACATTTCAGCTGGTTTGCTCTCATGCTCATCTTTTGGCTTTATTAGTGCTGTGGAAATATAGAACACATTATTCCTCTTGTGCAATAGGATAATAAAAATCATTCCCTAACAAACTCTCATTGTGCTTTCAAAATGTCCAACCATTACCTGTAACACACTTGCCCTATGCCCTTTAGCTTCCAACTCCCTCCCAGAGTATAACCATCAAAGCCCAACAGGCATGTCATTATTTCAGGTTCCCTCTTAAACATGGCATAGCAATAGGGGTTGCAGAAGTCTCAATGGCACCGGGCCCTTGGGCCAAAGGGGCCCCATAGGGCCCTGCCTCAACTGCAGTATAAGCTCTTTATTGGTCCTGTGCTTGTAATGATCACTTCTATAAATGCTTTGAATGATAATAAGCATTAACAAGCTGTTTCCTATCCCCTTCTTGCATCTCTGACACTGTGTTGTCCTTGGCAAGTTTTGGTGTGCCGTATCAATTGTTATGTATAGAGATCTTGGGGGGACCAAGCAAGCTCCTTAGCACCGGGGCCCATGGCTCCTTAGCTATGCCACTGCTCTTAAATCAATCATTTCTTGTAATACCATTGGATCCTTTTTATGCAACTGCCAATTTCTGCTTACTGGTGGTTTAAAAGGCATTTTATAGCAAGGCGTAAAAATATCACCTAGGAGAAAACTCAGGAGAAAAAGTGAATTGCATATGGGCCCTGTTCTATTATTCATATATGTGGTATTTAAAACTGGTGAACAATATTTAAAAAGAGAAAACAACATAGATCCATGCATATACAGGGCTGCCCATATTATTCATACCCCTGACAAGTTTTGACGTAAAGCTACTTTTATTCAACCAGCAAGTAATTTTTTGTCAGGAAATGACATAAGTGTCTCCCAAAAGATAATAAGACGATGTACAAGAGGCATTATTGTGGAAAAAAAACCATCAGCTTTTATTTACATTTGAGCAAAAAGTGTCCAGTCCAAAATTATTCATGCCCTTCTCAATAAACAATAGAAAAGCCTATTACAGCAATCAAACACTTCTTATAATTGCAGATCAGCTTTTTGCATGTCTCCACAGGTATTTTTGCCCATTCATCTTTAGCAATGAGCTCCACATCTTTCAGGTTGGGGGGTCTTCTTGCCATCACCCTGATCTTTAGCTCCCTCCACAGATTCTCAATTGGATCCAAGTCAGGACTCTGAATGGGCCACTCCACAATGTTAATGTTGTTATCTTTGATTCTTCACCACTTTTGCTGTGTGTTTTGGGTCATTGTCATGCTGAAATGTCCACTGGTAGTCAAGGCCAAGTTTCCCTGCAGAGTGCCTGATGTTGTCATTGAGAATCCTCTTGTATTACTCTTTTTTCATGGTGCCGTTTTGTGATTAGGTTCCCTGGTCCAGTGGCTGAACCCCCCCCCCCCCCAGCATTAGGTTCCCACCACCCTGTTTTAAAGTGATGATGGTGTTCTTTAAGTTGAAGGCTTCTCCTTTTTACGCTAAATGAAGGAAACATCATTGTGACCAAATAATTCAATTTTTGTTTCATCTGACCCATAACACAGAAGACCAGACGTCTACTTCTTTGTCCAGATGAGCATTTGCAAAGGCCAAGCAAGCTTTTGTGAGCCTTATCTGGAGAAGTGGCATCCTCCTTGGTCGGCATCCGTGGAACCCAGCAATGTGCAGTGTCCAATGAATTATCTGCCTTGAGACATTGCCACCAGCAGAGCCCAGATTGACTAGGATGGCCTTGGTGGTGATCCTTGGATTTTTTTTCACCTCTCTCACAATCCTCCTGGCCAGCACAGGTGTCACTTTTGGCTTCCAACCACACCGTCCGAGATTTCCCACAGTGCGGAACATCTTGTATTTTTTAATAATACTTTGCACTGTAGCCACTGAAACTTGAAAACATTTAGAAATGGCTTTTTAGCCCTTTCCTGACTTGTGAGCAGCCACAATGCGCAGCTGCAGGTCCTCACTGAGCTCCTTTGTCTTAGCCATGACAGTCCACAAACCAACTGCAGAGAGCTGCTTTTTTCACCAGTTGAGTTGATTAAAACAGCTGTCCCCAATTAATCAGGGTAAATAGGATGCTTTAGAACAGCTTGGACTATTTGGAATGGTATAGAACTTTGGATTTTCCCACAGACTGCGACAGTTTGTGAAGGGTATGAATAATTTTGGACTGGATACTTTCTGCTCAAATGTAAATAAAAGCTGAGAATTTTTTTCCTACAATAATGCCTCGTGTACATGGTCTTATTATCTTTTGGGAGACAACTATGTCATGTCCCATTAAAAAAATGACTTGCTGGTTAAATAAAAGTAACTTTGAGTCATTGCAGGGGTATGAATAATTACGGGCAGTACTGTATCACTACTTTTTATAAATAAGTCCCATAGAAGACATGGGAAAGCTTGACAGAAACATCTAAACAAGATTGCATGTAATTCTGAATCATGGCAGTAACCTGGGTGTTCCTACATTTAATGCTTGTTAGAGTGGTCACATGGCTCATGGGTTGTACTACACATAGTGCTTAACTACTTTGGCTGCTCCCGGCCACGGATCAATAGCCCACGAATCAGTGAATCGGGCTATGGTACCCGACCACTGATTCCTCTCCCCCACAGAAAAAGTGACAGCTTCTCTCAGAAGCTCCGCTTTTTCTGGCTGTTGCGTCCCCCATGCGTCCCTCTAAGCGTATGTTACGCTTAGAGTGACGTCATGTAAACAAACTGATGGCCAAAAAGTAAAACTACAACTAAAAGTAAAAAAAATAAAACTCAACACACATTTACATTATAAAAGTACTGTTTACATCCCACCCTCCCAAAAAATACCCAAATAAAATGTTTAATATAAAAAAGAAATTACAATAGTAAAAAAAACATGTAAATATTTACCTAAGGGTCTAAACTTTTTAAATATCAATGTAAAGATGAAATATTTCTATATTTTTTTTATTTTAAACTTGTAAATAGTGATAGATGCAAAATGGAAAAAATGTACCTTTATTTCCAAATAAAATATTGTCGCCATACATTGTTATAGGGACTTAATTTTAATGGTGTAATAACCGGGACATATGGGCAAATACAATACGTGAGTTTTAATTATGCAGGCATGTAATATTTTAAAACTATAATGGCTGAAAACTGAGAAATAATGATTTTTTTCAGTTTTTTTCTTATTCCTCCTGTTAAAATGCATTTACAGTAAAGTGGCTCTTAGCAAAATATATGGTGGCAGAAAAAACAAGATATAGATCAGTTCATTGTGATAAGTAGTGATAAAGTTATAGGCTAATGAATGGGAGGTGAACATTGCTCGGATGCATAAAGTGAAAACGTCTAAAGTGGTTAAGTCAAACTCAACTTTCAGAAACTTAGCATTGTATAGAATTTCTGGATAAATCTTAAAGGATAACTTTGTTAATACTCACACTGTAAAGACTGATATGTATTTTCTCCCTAAATATAAAAAATAAATGCTAAAATAGACTTTCTAACTGACGGTTTTGGCCATCTTTGCCTAATCCCATCCCTGCTGCATAAGGGCAGTTGTAAACAATTAGTGACATCAGGCCTAGTGTGCACAAACTCCTAGTCATTTTGCCATACTCAGACAGAGCACAGCAATATTACCAAATATGTGATAATGATAATCAGCATGGGTAATGCGAGCATTGCTGTGCTAACACATGTTGCTAAACTTGATTAGTGTAAGTTAACATAGCTATGCTCATGTCATGTGCATACATCTTTAAACGGTGCCTGGTAAAATGGGCATAAGGAAATGCCAATAGTAGGATATTGATTCCAATAATTATAGTGGCTGTAAATCTGCTCAAATCAGCTATCCAGAGATCAGCTACAGTTGTGCACTCCCGTGCCCAAATTACCTGGCACCACCCTAGCTATTAATTGCATTGCAGCTCATGGTGGTGCCCAAATTACCAGTACTCTACTGGTGTTAGTAGCAATAATATTGCTATGCATTGCCTGCACATTTCAATATTACTGGTGGTTCGTGCTCCGGCTCCCTAATCTCCTATCTATCAGACCATAAACCAGAGGGTGGGAATTTTGCCAGTCAGGGTGGAGTTTTTGCCAGTTAGCTTGGAGTTTCTTGCATTAAAACTGTAAACAGAGCCCTTTCTCTCCACTATCATAAGCCTTGCCAACTTATGCCTGTAGCTGAATATTAAAGCTATTTTTCATCTATAAACAGGAGTTAATCGAAACCCCTTTTATGATATATAAAAAAATAAGCTTATAATATTTTTTACTTGCTTCTTTTTCTTAAAAGTGTACTAAAACTGACCCAGACTCAAACATTGTCATGACATCTGGGCCTCAGGAGGTACCAATTGTTACAGTCAGACTTGGGAGCCAGAGGTTTGTAATAACTTTCAAAAAAAGGCTTCATATTCGTATACAACTACTAGAGATAATAATATTATAACTATGGATGTACTATTAGATAGTGTTGGCCTTTGATACTCCCAACTGCCGCTGTTTACCACCAAACAAGTGGACAGAGTCAGAGGAGTTCACTGCCTTGTGTGTCAGGTTGCGCTTCACTTGTTTCTGACGCTTCCTCCTTCAGGAGAAAACGCAACGTGACGCTCAAGGCAGTGGACTCTTACTGACTCTGTCCACTTGTTCGGTGCTGAACGGTGGCAGTGGAGACTATTTGGGTGTTCAGAATCAAATAGCTATGCCAGAACTTCTATTAGATCACCCCATAGTACCATATGAGCAGCTTATTATGCATAATTCATCCATTGTCTGGATTTCCAACGTACTAGGCCCAACATCTACTAGAGAACATCTAAAGCTTTGCACAAATGCTGACCAGAACTTGATAATGGCAGATGTTCCACGTGATCATTTAAAGATCTGGCACACCACATGTTTAACTGACATGATATGTGAGAACATTGTTCTGCTCATTTCCCTGTACACTGAAAGCAGCTCCATTGTGCTCCACATTGCCATTCTTCCTCCCCACTCCATCACCATTGTACACGTCTCCATACCCAAGCTACATTTCTGTTTAGCGCTTGTTGTCGTTGCATGGAGTGTCGCGTAAAAGAACAAGTTTGATCCTTACAAGGTGACATGTATTGAAAGTGCGTACGCAACTTTAGTAATTTTACGGATGAAAAAAAATCCTTTCCAAACTCAATAATGGATTATGTATTGTCTCATCATTTCACTTTACTGATTTTAATAAAAAGCATCTGACTCTTTCACCAAGCAGAAATCCGTACATCTATGCCTCGGCTCATCACCATAGATGAATAGTATATCCATTTAAAAATCCTCTACTATCTATGACATCGCAGCAACCATAAAGTATAAGTGGCCAATTTATGTCATGGCCGTCTCATCCTATAACATTTAGCCCACTTGCTATTTAAAACAGAATGTCATTTATAAATTCCTCCCCAGCGTGTTTCATGACTTTGTCTGGCGCAAACCTTATCTTCAGTTGTATAACAAACTGCCTAAGCTTCTAGACAAGAGGGTTAAGTGATTATATGTCATAGTGTGTAGCTCTTACATTGACACTTCCCAGATTCTGACATCTCCCAGCAAAGAAATCACTTGTCTGTTAAAATTACTTTTAAAAAGCTGTCAAAATGGGAAGGCCTGCTGTCAGGAATAGCAGGAAAAAAACAGTAAAAAAAATATTATCTCTTGGTGTTGCCCTCCTAGGAATACAAGCAGAGGTGCAGAATGAGGAGGCTGGAATTGGCGTACAACTGTGGATGGTTTGTCATTGCTCTCTTCCAGGAAAATGGGCTAGAAGCAAGGCAAGGGAGTAACTCTAACCAGGGAATCTCAAATGACTGCTCAGTAGTTTGTCAGAATAGGAGGCTGGAGCCCGAACAGTATATCTGCTTCTGTTAGCTCCACAGTCTGACATTGACAAACTCAGGAAAGAAAATATGTCAAGTATCATAACAAGCTTAAAGGGCAATTATTGCAAAAGAAAAAAAAAGGAAAATGTACAATACATACATATACAATGTATACATTTATTAGAGTAAACAGAACTATAAGTTACTTTTCCCCTATGTTGCTGTGACTTACAGTAGGTATTAAAAAGCTGAAAGATCTGAAAGATTTTGGCTTAGTTTATTTTCTTGTGAGGGATTCTCAGTATTTCCTTTATTCTTTACAAAATCACTTCCTGGAAACGATCTCTACAAAGATGATGGAAATCCTCACTACTTGTTTGCAAACTATTCTGGCTGTTGGACTGAGCAGAATAAAGAAATATCTGGGAATCTCCCATGAAGAGATGGACTAGTCCAAAACCATCAGATCTGTCAGATTTTAACTACCCTAATGCTATCTGTGAAGACATTACCAGAAGAGTATGATAGGAACATTAGAGCAAGCCTCTCCAAGGGATAAGGTGCCTCAATGATCTACAGAGAGTGTTGAGGAGACCAATTGGGCCACATGTCTTAACTTCCTATTTGATCAAGTTAACTTGATTGCAATTAGTTAGCAAAAGTGTTCACAACTAGTTCACAGTGCTCAATTGCATTGCAGAATGATTTTACATGTCACATCACTCATTCACAGTACAGGCTTTGTATTAACATATAGTATGTCCAGTCTTTATTGCAGTTCACACTCATGACAGTGTTTGTGTTGTACTACAGTGAACCAAGCCTTAACCTTTATCTGACTCATCATTAACCATGAGGACAGTTACTGATATATTCCAGATATGTATAGATGATCCAGAATTACTGTTTGCAATGTTGCAGTTGTATATGTGTACTATTAGCAACAGTTTTTTGTTATAATTACAGAAGAGCTTACACTTATATAGCAATTATTAAAGTGTAACTGTCAGGCATAAAATCAAAAATCAATTCTTTATTTTTATCTGGTAAACAAGTAATAAAGATGCTAACCACACAATCCAAAACTTACTTTTCTTCTCCATAAAACATCATTCCCCAGTTTCCCTGGCTTTTATTTGGTACATCTGCAGCACAAAGAAAGTTGCATGGCATGTTGGGTTTTCTTTTTTTTTTTTTACTTTCCCCTCAGACTTATGATTGGCTGAAGCCTCTTTCCCATCTCATTTTCCCCTCCCACACCTCTGTTTCTCTCTGATTGGCCAATATTTCTCATGCTGAGACAATGCACTTTCTACTGCAGAGTTGGGTGGGAGTGTCTGAAGACTGGGAGGAGGTCAAGCAATGATACACAGATAGAATAAGGGAGAAAATGATGTCAGGATTGGCTTCAAGATAGACACAGTCAAAATGGAAATCCCCAAGGAGGATTTTTTTCTTTTTTTACTATTGAAAAATCACTTAAATCAAAATCTGGACAGAGCACGAGGGCAATACATATGTTATGTAAGTAGAGCAAGTATTTATCTACTTATATATGTGATTTTTTTTTCTGAGATAGTATGGCAGACAGCTCCTTTGTTTAACCACTTCCCGACCGCCTAACGCACAGAGGCGGCCGGGAAGTGTGCCCTGCAAGGACCAGCTCATGCCCAAAGGCGGCGGTCCTTGTAAGGGCATGGGCGGAGCGATCACGTCATCTGTGACGCGATCCTCCGCCGGCGCCTGCCGCCGCTCACCCGCTGCAACATCCCGCCGGCCATACGGAAGCGCCGGCGGGATGTTAACCCCGCGATCGCCGCATACAAAGTGTATAATACACTTTGTAATGTTTACAAAGTGTATTATACAGGCTGCCTCCTGCCCTGGTGGTCCCAGTGTCCGAGGGACCACCAGGGCAGGCTGCAGCCACCCTATGTAGCACCCAAGCACACTGATTTCCCCCCCCCTGCCCCAGATCGCCCACAGCACCCCTCAGGACCCCCCCTGCCCACCCCCCAGACCCCTGTTTGCACCCAATCACCCCCCTAATCACCCATCAATCACTCCCTGTCACTATCTGTCAATGCTATTTTTTTTATCCCCCCCCCTGCCCCCTGCCCCCTCCTGATCACCCCCCTACCCCTCAGATTCTCCCCAGACCCCCCCCCCCCAGACCCCCCCCCACCTGTGTACTATATGCATCTATCCCAGTGATCACCTGTCAATCACCTGTCAATCACCCGTCAATCACCCGTCAATCACCCATCAATCACCCATCAATCACCCATCAATCACCCCCTGTCACTGCCACCCATCAATCAGCCCCTTGTGGGCAATCTGATCACCCACCCACACCAATAGATCGCCCGCAGATCCGACATCAGATCACCACCCAAGCGCAGTGTTTACATCTATTCTCTCCTCTAAACACCCACTAATTACCCATCAATCACCCATCAATCACCCCCTATCACCACCTGTCACTGTTACCCATCAGATCAGACCCTAATCTGCCCCTTGTGGGCACCCAATCACCCGCCTATACGCTCAGATTGCCCTCAGACCCCCCCTTATTAATTCGCCAGTGCATTATTTACATCTGTCCTTCCCTGTAATAACCCACTGATCACCTGTCAATCACCTGTCAATCACCCATCAATCACCCCCTGTCACTGCCACCCATCCATCACCCGCTGTCACTGCCACCCATCAATCAGCCCCTGCCCCTTGCGGGCAATCTGATCACCCACCCACACCAATAGATCGCCCGCAGATCCGACATCAGATCACCACCCAAGCGCAGTGTTTACATCTATTCTCTCCTCTAAACACCCACTAATTACCCATCAATCACCCCCTATCACCACCTGTCACTGTTACCCATCAGATCAGACCCTAATCTGCCCTTTGCGGGCACCCAATCACCCCCCTACACGCTCAGATTGCCCTCAGATCCCCCCTTATCAATTCGCCAGGGCATTATTTACATCTGTCCTTCCCTGTAATAACCCACTGATCACCTGTCAATCACCTGTCAATCACCTGTTAATCACCCCCTGACACTGCCACCCATCAATTACCCCCTGTCACTGCCACCCATCAATCAGCCCCTAACCTGCCCCTTGCGGGCAATCTGATCACCCACCCACACTAATAGATCGCCCGCAGATCCGACATCAGATCACCACCCAAGCGCAGTGTTTACATCTATTCTCTCCTCTAAACACCCACTAATTACCCATCAATCACCCCCTATCACCACCTGTCACTGTTACCCATCAGATCAGACCCTAATCTGCCCCTTGCGGGCACCCAATCACCCGCCTACACGCTCAGATTGCCCTCAGACCCCCCCTTATCAATTCGCCAGTGCAATATTTACATCTCTTCTTCCCTGTAATAACCCACTGATTACCTGTCAATCACCTGTCAATCACCTATCAATCACCCATCAATCACCCCCTGTCACTGCCACCCATCAATCACCCCTTGTCACTGCCACCCATCAATCAGCCCCTAGCGGGCAATCTGATCACCCACCCACACCAATAGATCGCCTGCAGATCCAACATCCGATCACCTCCCAAGTGCAGTGTTTACATCTGTTCTCTACCCTAAACACCCACTAATTACCCATCAATCACCCCCTGTCACTGCTACCTATCAGATTAGACCCCTATCTGCCCCTAGGGCACTCAATCACCCGCCCACACCCTTAGAACGCCCTCAGACCCCAGCCCTGATCACCTCGCCAGTGCATTGCTTGCATCTATTCCCCCCTCTAATCACACCTTGAGACACCCATCAATCACCTCCTGTCACCCCCTAGCACACCTACCCATCAGATCAAGCCCTAATTTTCCCCGTGTGGGCTCCTGATCACTCGGCCAAACCCTCAGATCCCCCTCAGACCCCCTTCCGATCACCTCCCCAGTGCATTGATTGTGTCTATTTTCCCCTCTAACCACCCCCTGAGACACCCTCAATCACCTCCTGTCACCCCCCTAGCACTCCTATCCATCAGATCAGGCCCAATACAACCTGTCATCTAAAAGGCCACCCTGCTTATGACCGGTTCCACAAAATTCGCCCCCTCATAGACCACCTGTCATCAAAATTTGCAGATGCTTATACCCCTGAACAGTCATTTTGAGACATTTGGTTTCCAGACTACTCACGGTTTTAGGCCCGTAAAATGCCAGGGCGGTATAGGAACCCCACAAGTGACCCCATTTTAGAAAATAGACACCCCAAGTTATTCTGTTAGGTGTATGACGAGTTCATAGAATTTATTTCTTGTCAAAAGTTAGCGGAAATTGATTTTTATTGGGTTTTTTTTCCACAAAGTGTCATTTTTCACTAACTTGTGACAAAAAATAAAATCTTCTATGAACTCGCCATACACCTAACGGAATACCTTGGGGTGTCTTCTTTCTAAAATGGGGTCACTTGTGGGGTTCATATACTGCCCTGGCATTTTAGGGGCCCTAAACTGTGAGGAGTAGTCTAGAAAACAAATGCCTCAAAATGACCTGTGAATAGGACGTTGGGCCCCTTAGTGCACCTAGGCTGCAAAAAAGTGTCACACATGTGGTACCGCCGTACTCAGGAAAAGTATTATAATGTGTTTTGGGGTGTATTTTTACACATACCCATGCTGGGTGGGAGAAATCTCTCTGTAAATGGACAATTGTGTGTAAAAAAAAATCAAACAATTGTCATTTACAGAGATATTTCTCCCACCCAGCATGGGTATGTGTAAAAATACACCCCAAAACACATTATACTACTTCTCCTGAGTACGGCGGTACCACATGTGTGGCACTTTTTTACACCCTAAGTATGCTAAGGGGCCCAAAGTCCAATGAGTACCTTTAGGATTTCACAGGTCGTTTTGCGACATTTGATTTCAAGACTACTCCTCACGGTTTAGGGCCCCTAAAATGCCAGGGCAGTATAGGAACCCCACAAATGACCCCATTCTAGAAAGAAGACACCCAAAGGTATTCCGTTAGAAGTATGGTGAGTTCATAGAAGATTTTATTTTTTGTCACAAGTTAGCGGAAAATGACACTTTGTGAAAAAAAACAATTAAAATCAGTTTCCGCTAACTTGTGACAAAAAAATAAAAACTTCTATGAACTCACCATACTCCTAACGGAATACCTTGGGGTGTCTTCTTTCTAAAATGAGGTCATTAGTGGGGTTCCTATACTGCCCTGGCATTTTAGGGGCCCTAAACCGTGAGGAGTAGTCTTGAAACAAAAATGACCTGTAAAAATCCTAAAGGTACTCATTGGACTTTGGGCCCCTTAGCGCAGTTAGGGTGCAAAAAAGTGCCACACATGTGGTATCGCCGTACTCGGGAGAAGTAGTATAATGTGTTTTGGGGTGTATTTTTACACATACCCATGCTGGGTGGGAGAAATACCTCTGTAAATGACAATCTTTTGATTTTTTTTACACACAATTGTCCATTTACAGAGTTATTTCTCCCACCCAGCATGAGTATGTGTAAAAATACACCCCAAAACACATTATACTACTTCTCCTGAGTACGGCGATACCACATGTGTGGCACTTTTTTGCACCCTAACTGCGCTAAGGGGCCCAAAGTCCAATGAGTACCTTTAGGATTTCACAGGTCATTTTGAGAAATTTCGTTTCAAGACTACTCCTCACGGTTTAGGGCCCCTAAAATGCCAGGACAGTATAGGAACCCCACAAATGACTCCATTTTAGAAAGAAGACACCCCAAGGTATTCTGTTAGTAGTACGGTGAGTTCATAGAAGATTTTATTTTTTGTCACAAGTTAGCGGAAATTGATTTTTATTGGTTTTTTTCACAAAGTGTCATTTTCCGCTAACTTGTGACAAAAAATAAAATCTTCTATGAACTCACCATACTCCTAACGGAATACCTTGGGGTGTCTTCCTTCTAAAATGGGGGCATTTGTGGGGTTCCTATACTGTCCTGGCATTTTAGGGGCCCTAAACCGTGAGGAGTAGTCTTGAAACGAAATTTCTCAAAATGACCTGTGAAATCCTAAAGGTACTCATTGGACTTTGGGCCCCTTAGCGCAGTTAGGGTGCAAAAAAGTGCCACACATGTGGTATCGCCGTACTCAGGAGAAGTAGTATAATGTGTTTTGGGGTGTATTTTTACACATACCCATGCTGGGTGGGAGAAATCTCTCTGTAAATGGACAATTGTGTGTAAAAAAATCAAACAATTGTCATTTACAGAGATATTTCTCCCACCCACCATGGGTATGTGTAAAAATACACCCCAAAACACATTATACTACTTCTCCTGAGTACGGCAATACCACATGTGTGGCACTTTTTGCAGCCTAACTGCGCTAAGGGGCCCAAAGTCCAATGAGCACCTTTAGGCTTTACAGGGGTGCTTACAATTTAGCACCCCCCAAAATGTCAGGACAGTAAACACACCCCACAAATGACCCCATTTTGGAAAGTAGACACTTCAAGGTATTCAGAGAGGAGCATAGTGAGTCCGTGGCAGGTTTCATTTTTTTTTTGTCGCAAGTTAGAAGAAATGGAAACTTTTTTTTTTTTTTTTTTTTGTCACAAAGTGTCATTTTCCGCTTACTTGTGACAAAAAATAATATCTTCTATGAACTCACTATGCCTCTCAGTGAATACTTTGGGATGTCTTCTTTCCAAAATGGGGTCATTTGGGGGGTATTTATACTATCCTGGAATTCTAGCCCCTCATGAAACATGACAGGTGGTCAGAAAAGGCAGAGATGCTGGAAAATGGGAAAATTCACTTTTTGCACCATAGTTTGTAAACGCTATAACTTTTACCTAAACCAATAAATATAGGCTGAATGTTTTTTTTTTAATCAAAAACATGTTTGTCCACATTTTTCGCGCTGCATGTATACAGAAATTTTACTTTATTTGAAAAATGTCAGCACAGAAAGTTAAAAAAATCATTTTTTTGCCAAAATTCATGTCTTTTTTGATGAATATAATAAAAAGTAAAAATCGCATCAGCAATCAAATAGCATCAAAAGAAAGCTTTATTAGTGACAAGAAAAGGAGTCAAAATTAATTTAGGTGGTAGGTTGTATGAGCGAGCAATAAACCGTGAAAGCTGCAGTGGTCTGAATGGAAAAAAAGTGGCCGGTCCTTAAGGGGGGTAAAGCCCTAGGTCCTCAAGTGGTTAAACTTTTTATGCAGATTTATGCAGCTTGAAAATGGACCAATCGAATTTAACCTCAGCAGGATTTGATTGGTTCATGTTCAAGCTGCATAAATTTGCATACAAAATTTGCATAATGCTGCATCAACACAAAATTATTAACTTCTCATTGACCATTCTTACATCCTACACCTACAGTGAGCATATCTGTGAATTATAAAGGGGAAAGAGGCGCCCAGAGAAGATGAAATGTGTTAAAAACAAATAAAATGGAAAAAAGTGAGGTGGCTTACCTCCTTGAAGACAAATTCATGTATTAATAGAATTTTATTGCACTGGCAATGAGTTTTGTGGGTGCATACCCACTTCCTCAGGCGAAATAGCAGTGCCTAATAGTGCTTGTAGCCACAAATAAGGCGCCAAATGAGGCACGTTATTTGAGGCTACAAGCATGAATAGGCACTGCTATTTGGCCTGAGGAAGTGGGTATGCACCCACAAAACGCATTGCCAGTGCAATAAAATTCTACTATTACATGAATTTGTCTTCATTGAGGTAAGCCATCTCACTTTTTTCATTTTATTTGTTTTTAATGCATTTTATCTTCTCTGGGAGCCTCTTTCCCCTTTTATCCTGTTCCTTCACCCTCCTTTTGGAGGGGGATCATCCCTCTTTGACCAATTTAGGTCATTTGAGGTTTGCTTTTTATCAAGAGTGCGACTATTACCAGCTCCGTCTAGTCACCCGAGTAGAGTCGGGGTTATACATCTCCACCTGCTTCTAGTTGTTGGTTGCCCTTCTGCAACCCACCTTGTGAGTATAATCCATCCGCATATTTTATATACTTCTGGTACTGTACCTCTCAGTGGGAGTCCCCCAAGGCTCGGTCCTTGGCCCCCTACTGTTCTCCCTATACACATCCTCCATTGGCAAGGTTATCTCCTCCATGGGTTTTAACTATCATCTGTATGCAGATGACACCCAAATCTATCTCCACACCCCTGACATATCCACCACTACCATGGACAAGGTCTCCTCCTGCCTATCTGCCATCTCCTCCTGGATGTCCGCTAGGTTCCTAAAACTAAATCTAGACAAAACGGAATTTATGATCTTCCCACCCCGGTCATCCCTGGACCTCCCAGATGTGCAGGTCACTGTTAACCACACTACTATTCACCCTACCTCTCAAGCCCGCTGTCTGGGTGTCACCCTGGACTCCGCACTCTCCTTCACTCCCCACATCCAAAACCTCACAAAGTCCTGCAACTTCCACCTTCGTAACATCTGTAAGATTCGCCCTTTCCTGACCCCTGCCACCACCAAACTCCTCATCCATTCCCTCATAATTTCCCGCCTCGACTACTGCAATGCCCTTCTGTCTGGACTCCCTAAGACCCGAATAGCCCCACTGCAGTCCATCATGAATGCGGCTGCCAGAATTATCCACTCCTCCCATCGCTCCACCAGGGCGGCTCCCCTCCGTGAATCCCTCCACTGGCTTCCTATCCAGTCCAGAATCAGATTCAAGATATTGTGTCTGACCTACAAATCCATCCACAAAACCTGTCCAACCTACATTTCTGATCTTACTCAGAGATACACACCAAGCCGCTCACTCCGCTCCTCCAATGAACTTCGCCTGACCGTCCCCCGCATCACCCAGTCCCATGCACGCCTCCAAGACTTCTCAAGAGCCGCTCCGACACTATGGAACTCCCTACCTCCACCCATTAGGGCAGCCCCCTCCTTCAACACCTTCAAGAAGGCCCTCAAAACTCACCTTTTCACTCTTGCCTACCACCCCTCACAATTGCTCTAAACCCACAGCCGAACTCTGGTCCCCTACCTCTCGTGTCCCTACCTCTCCCTCTAGATTGTAAGCCTTTGGGCAGGGTCCTCACTCCTTTTGTGTCCTACCTGATCATGCACCTCTATTACTGTGCACCCATGCTATGCATTTGAG
Organism: Hyperolius riggenbachi; assembly: GCF_040937935.1. NCBI lineage: Eukaryota > Metazoa > Chordata > Amphibia > Anura > Hyperoliidae > Hyperolius > Hyperolius riggenbachi. Next base: position 200,096,748 of record NC_090654.1, on the reverse strand, counting down.
TGAACCTAACTTGCCTAACTCCATGCTCCCATCCAGTGACTGACTAAGCATTACCTTGTACTCATACTGTGCTGTGTGATCTGGTTTTCTTGTATTCCTGTATTGTCATATTGCTCTTTGTCACCCCTAAATATTGTCTGTAACCTAAATTAATGTCCAGCGCTGCGTAATATGTTGGCGCTTTATAAATACAACAAATAAATAAATAAAAATAAATACTGTGACATACTGCACCATTTGGGCTCCTGTTGTCTCTGTGTTTTCTTTTTGCAGGGTGCAATTTTTATTATCCCTACTTTTTGTCCATATTCGTGAATGGATATTTTGATAAAACACAAAATTACCTGGGGTTGCCCACAGCGCCATGGTCACCAAATCTTGTGCGGTGCAAATGGACGTGGGGGTTGGGGGGTGGGACATCATCGGAATACCCCTATGTTGCTATGCTCAGCATGTCAAACACTAAAGAGAAAATCCACCAAAGTAAATGTCCACTATTTTGTACAAAAAAGATTAAATTAATTCACATAATGCTGTTGGCTTTGATAATTAATATACAGAGGAACTTTACTGAATATAACTTAGTGAATGCAGTTGCATATTGTTTTAAAATATTCAGTTCATTTATAAGTTAATTTAGTGTTTGTCCCTTGTAAAACAATTTCTCTCCCATTCTTAAATTTATCACAGGTGGTGGCATCTTTACTGCTAGCAAGGTGCATCACTGCAGAATGTCTGTTTGTTGTGTGTTCCAAAGTGAGCAGAAACAACAACTGGTTTCATTGAATGCTCTAGGGCAGGCTAAACATCACTGGAAATGTGAGGTTTCATGCCAACCTACATCAATATATAGATATAGGAAATGTTTCTGATGCTGAAACCAGGATAACTAACGTAAAAGTGGGTTTCCTGAATGATTACAGTAACTACATTCTACTTTATGTCATTATGGTGCCTCTTTAAAGAAAGCAATAACAGGCTATAGACAACTTAAGACAATAAGGGCCTGATCTTGAGGAATAAGAGCAGCATTGGAGACCAGTGCAGAACTTGTGTGATCCAGCAAACCTAACCTTTTACACAGTGTCTGCTACTGGGTGTCAAAAATGTCCACCCCTTATCTGCAATCATCACTAAAAATCAAGGGAAATAGCAGTAATCTGTGGAGTGTGCATGCATGGGCCAGTGCAATTTTAAAAACAAAAGTGAAATATGTCCAAAAGGTTTTTACTGCAGTGGTTTGAATTTGACTTTAACTGCACAGCAATCCTTAGTGTAATGTCATATAAAGCAGGCAAGAGTTTCAAAAGTTTACCAGGCACCGAGTAGTAAACTATTTTTCATAAACCCATTTTAGGTTTTGCTGAATCACACAGGTCCTCCAATGTTCTCTATTGTTCTCCAACTTTAATAAATCAGGAGCTATTTGAATGTTTTGCCTACTGTAATTTGTGATTTCTGCTAGGAATTCATGAAAATTGCATATATTTGAATCCATAAAAAATCTAGTAACTTAGAGACAAGCAAATAACTAGCTCATACTTGACATTTAACAAATGGAGAATTAATTCTATGGAAATTGATGAATTTCAAATAGTTAAGTTAAATACTTGTAGTTAACAAATGAAAAACTAAGAACTGTCTGTTGTTTTGGAATGAGCATGTTTCATGGTTAAAATCTTATGATGCAGTTAAGATGGCAATTAATGATACAGTTTTTATGAACAATTCTAAAATACAATTGGTTTGTTAAATTGGAAATACTCAATTGAAAATTATCATTTGTGACCAACAATGGGATTTTTTTGTAGACTTGATTGTACCTTTCACGCACAGAAGTACTGATTATACATCATGAGCGGTGAATTCGAATTTTTAGACAAGTATTATGTATTAGTATTATTTAATAGGGTCAGGGTGATTAATTACTCATATATATCCTATACTGACAAACTTTCTTTGATTTACCATACATTTTTTGGTAATTTCTAACATCTTAAAATGTTCCAAATAAAAATGTAGATAACACACTCTCTCTCTATCTGGCCTATATGCAATTAACTTTTAAAACTTGTCAATGAAATGCCGTTTAAACCATTGGCAATGGCAAACAAGTAAATATTCAAACTAATACCTTTGCACCTACTTTTTGGTACTTTTTCAACTGTAAAGTGCCAAACAATTATTTTAAATAAAATATAAAAATTATCTCCTAGGAGAAAACTCAGAAGGAAAAGTTAATTGTATATGGGTCACTTTCTCTCTGGAAATATATACTTAGTAATAAAGGTTTGTTAATATAAATTTGCCTTAATAATTATATACTAGAGCGTATATATATCAACACTACGATTTTCAACTTGATCAGAACAGATCCTATCATCAAAAATTGCAGGCTGGATTGACAACAAGCCAGATATGTGCAACTGACTGTATGATCATTTTTTAATCTATTGTGAGCAAAGGTTCATTTCTTTTTTTTACACAATTTTATCTGATTTATCTAATTGAAATGTAAAATAATTCATAAAATGGTCTGATTAATGGGCACCTTTACAAACTCTCAGCGAATATTGAAAGCACAGTAATGATCGTAATCATTAATGATCACAAAATTTTGCGTATATTTTTGCAATTACGCCTATATAATGCTCCAGTTCTCCAGCTCCAGTACCGGTCCCGTAACTTCAGCCAGTCACAGCCAGTCTGCGCAAGAGAAATGCGCCTTCTAAATATCTCTCCGGCTATTTCCCACAAAGTTGGCACAAAATGGTGCCTAAATTACACATAAATATATGCGTAATTACGAATGCTTACAATTACACATTAAATTAATTATGCTATTCCTGGAAATTTTGCATTACCATTATAATGCATGAATGCGAATTATGATGCGTAATTATGTATAGGTGTATGTTATGCTCATCACTAGGAAGCAGTATAGCTTCCGATTTTCACTGAGAGTCTGTAAAGGTTCCCATTAATGTGACCATTTTAGGAATGATTTTACATTTCAATCAGATAAATCAGATCAAATTGTGTAAAAAAAAATAATGAACAGCTGCTCACAATAGGTTAAAGAGAATCTGTACTGTGAAAATCTTACATAAATAAAAAGTACCAGCCTGTTTGTTGTCTTCTCCTAGCCCCCTCTGTGACATTTTTGGTGCTTCTATCCGTTGCTTTCTTGGTGATAAAATCACTGTTTATTCATTGTTTCTGTAAGCAATGAAGATGGCCGCCAAACAGGAAATACATCATCAGAGCAGGTGCCTGTTTGCAGAGGCTCCTCTCAAACGTGACTTGACTGCTGGAATGTTTCTCCCACTTGTTGCCTTAGTACCTTGTCTGGGCTTCGAACTGATCTTTCTGCACTCACAGCTGTTCACAAGGTCACAGACAAACTGGCTGTGAGCAGAGACCTTGCATGTAACTCATACACACAGAGCACACACAAAGCCTGCATGGGGCATGGAGGGGGTGTGCATAACTTCTCTGTATCACAGCAGAGGCAGTGCATTCCTCCCTGGCTCGACAAGGCTTGACAAAGAATAGAAGATTAGATATATTACAGAGACAGTGTAACTAGAAAAGGCTGCAGTAATCCAGAGCACATTAGAACAGGTATAGGAACTTATAGGATACAAGAAATAAGGCTGAAAATGTTGTTACAGAGTCTCTTTAAAAATGACCATACAGTCGATTGCACATATCTGGTTTGTCATTCCACCCAGCAATTTTTTTATGATTGGATCTGTTCTAATCAATTTTAAAATTGTAGTGTTAATGTATATGCTCTAGTACATAATTATTTATTATTATTATTATTATTATTATTATTATTATTATTATTATTATTATTATTATTATTATTATTATTATTATTATTATTATTATTATTATTATTATTAATAATAATATTAATATTATTATTATTAATATTATTATTATGTGTAATGTACAAAGCATTTGACAATCATATAACTTACTAAATTAGATCCTATGGATGAAAGTAAGATTATATAATATTTTTGCAGGACTCACCTAGGCATCTAGTGCCAAAACAGCATGACATTTTTGCTATTGTATGTAGTATTATTTTTCTTTTATGCCTTTTTATGACCAGTGAGGCATCACTGGTCTGTGTTCTCATTATATTTTTAACTGTGTCACTTTTTTCTGTCTCCTCTTTTGTACAAAAAATAATAATTTGTTGGGTGTCAGTAAATTAGTTTGGGGTTTATGCCATTTTAAATCTTAGGACACCATCAACTCAAAATACAGCATTGTTTATGTTAATAGCATGCCAAGGGTGTATGTGATCCAGAGGAAGACAGACAGGCTTAGCCATCAGAATAGGCTGTTTTTGAGATTGGATTATAATCACTCTCAGTGTTGACCTGTCGAGTACCTTTTGCTATTCTCTAATTGTGTGGGAGAAGGTGATAATAAGAGCACAGTAAAGAGGATCACCTTGTTCTCTTCTCACTGTCACTAAGCCGATAAGAGTCATAGGACAGAGACAAGTTGAGGCTAGCCAAAGCTTTAAGGTTTACCGTCAGACCAGCTCAGAGGAGAGCAGAAAGGTATTGGACAAACTTAGCTATTTCTTTGCTACTTTGCTTTCATGTGATTCATCTATAATTTATGCTAATTTGACAATTACTCAGAATAAGTAATCAATTTTAAATTTTAGGCATTTGTAAGGGTTAAACTTGGTTTACATAGACCCTGGGAAGTCCAAAAGACAAAAATTGCTACATATTCTTGCACAGAATAGGGATGATGGAGGCTCACTATGTATCCAGGATTATCCCAATTAATGCATTTTCGCTAATAAAACAGGCCCACAAGCTGAGCACAACATTTCAAGGTCAACTGTTCTTCAAATACTCAACTACACACTCAAACCACCATGCTTATAGAATATAGAGAACATGAACACACCCTTAATTGTAGATACAAAGTAAAACCTTGTCCTCACAGAGAATTGTTGTCAAGCAAGAAATAGGACCCAATCTTGCAGGCGGCAGTTTGGTGCTAACTCTGTACAGACTCATTGAAAGCCTGCAGGCTAGCGACATGCTGTGGAGAGGAGTGGAGGGATGACACATGGAGCACAACAGAGCAGGTGGAATAAGAGGGAAGAACAATTGAGTCGGCTAGGGTACTGAGTGATGAGTTGATTTTGCTGTTTGGATCTCTTGCCAAAAACATCAGGGATTAGGGGGGGGGGGGGGGGGGAATCAGGTGCCATTGTACACAAACTAGATTTTTGCCACAGAAGCCCCTGAATTGCTGCCTCAAACGAGAACCATCTAGCATTTGTGAGAGCTTTAGAGACATCACAGACATGTGAGGCAACCCATTCAACTCATGAATTGCTGAAAGCATCTTAAGAAAATGAAAGGTATTCATTTTACGTTACCTGAGGCTTTTTCCAGCCCCTTGTAGTCCATCAGATAACTGGCTGTACTCCTGGTCTGCTAAGTTCCACTGCTGTGCCTCTGCAAAAGCTAGTCAACTGAGTCCTGTCAAGGGCTACAGCGCATGCATGCCCATGGCCTCGATCATGCTCCTGTGGCCAGGAGCATTCTTTGCATGCCCGTTTTATGAACTGCACAGGTGAAGAACATGGTCACTGGCACTGAGGCCATGCATGAACAGTAGCTCACAACAGGACTCAGTCGATTAGCTTTTAGAGGATCACAGCAGTTGAATGTAGCAGACTGGGAGTGCCGTAAGGGATCTCATCATAGACTCCAGGGGACTAGAAGAAGATCCAGGTAGGATGATGTTCATTGTTTAGGGTACTTTTTTAAGTGTCATCAATATGTCAAACCAAAACACCTCATGCTTATATAATACTCTTAACAGGGCAGAATCTCCTGATATGATGATTATTTTAAAGCTACACTTGCACCAACATAACTGGCTACTGCTGTGCCTGGTCTTGTAGAAATGTCTGCTTTAGTAAGTGTCTTTCCCATATTTAGTTACTGTGTGTCAAGGTAATGGGAGGTTCATCATTTCTCCACAAGACTACTGTGCTTGAGCTAAACAATTATCATGTGAAATTTGTACATCATCTACCCCACACAGCACATGCCACAAGGACAGAGCACACTTCTGGTGTTGCAAGTTTACTCATTCTTGATAGGGTTCTGTATTCCTATGGGGGATATATGATGCAATCATAGAGTACTTCTGTAATTTTCTACAGGATATCAAAAGCTGGGGACAAAAAATAATTGAATACAATTTTTACACTTTTTATGTCTGTGCTTGGCAAGTGATCTCTGATACAGTTGACTTTTTTGTGTACAAATGGTCTGATTTATGAATGCCACATGAAACAATTGTACTTCCTCAGTACAGTGGTACCAGAGGACAGAGAACTGCAGACTGCCATGACATTCTATAAATTATGAGTCACAGGGCCAGATTTATCAAAGCAATACAGTTGTTTCTCCTTAAACAGTTCTAACCAGCAGGGGAACTGCTCTGCATGATAATTAGAAGATTCTTAAATCCTACTTAATAGTCGCAGTTTAGCATGAATTCCTAGAACTGCACTACAGTTAAGAAAAATGCAAATCCATTCCTAAACTGCTGCAGATTAGGAAGTGCTTAATAGCAGTTCTACAGGTAGTGCAGCAGTGCATGCTAGACATGATGTGTGAAGTGCTCCTCCCTTTACTGCCAGGTGTCCTGTGAAGCTGTTGGGTGCTTAACCCCTCCAGTGCTGAGCATTGATGTAATACAACAGATGTATTGGTTACCTTGGCAACAACAATTCCCCTTACACACTGCACTGTCTAAGAGACCTTCCTAACTCCTCCTATTTTACAACAGTTTAAGAAGGAATCTGCACTGTCTAGTTATTTCTTAAGATGTCTGAGATAGTTCTGCACGGATTTCTAAAAACCTACCAATATTTTGTCTCAGACACTCTTGATAAATGTCCCCCATTATATACTTCATTGAAATGGCCCATTTAAAGAGTAACTTTAACCCAGTATCGAACTTCATCCCATTCAGTAGCCAGTACCCCCTTTTACATGAAAAATCATTACCTTTTCTTAAATGGATCTTTAGGGACATCTGTGTGGCTGATATTGAGGTGAAACCAGGGACGGATCTAGACCAAGTTGCCCCAAGTTGCGCCTGGGGCAAGGTCAGGTTTTGGCGCCTAAACTGCCATTCTCCATCCAAATTTTTCCGCCTTTTTAAGAATTCTACAAACTGCGCCTGGGGCAAGAGACCCGCTTGCCCCCCCCTAGATCCGTCCCTGGGTGAAACCCCTCCCACAGTGTGATGTCAGGGCCATGGCCATGACAGTTTCCTACCTGTGAACCTCATTGCATTGTGCAAGATAACAGCTGTTTCCAACTGGCAAGAAAGCAGTATATCCCTCTGTATATATATATATATATATATATATATATATATATATATATATATATATATATATATATATATATATATATACCCAAACCTTTTAGCCTATCACATTGTTAGTGGGTGTGTTTGTAGTGTTTATAATAACAGCAATTGGTGCTGTTCATTTATTTTCATGGCTACCATCAGTAAAGATGCTGACTTGCTGTCTCAGGGGGTAGCAAACAACATGAACAAATTGCATGGCCAGTATCAATCATTTCTTGACCTATCTGTTTTTTTAACTTCTCACTTTCCAGTGTTTTAATTTAATTTTTCCACTACTGCTACTACCTTTCGGGAAAGTTTATCTTTAGGAAATGCACAGCTTTTCCAAAAAAACACAATAATATGATTTGCTTTACAAATCATGTTTCTGATTTCATAGAAAACCTCAGTATGCATAAATCAGCTGCTCGATCCTATTGAGGATGGTCATATATGATTTATGGAGACCAAGGAGCTGACTTAACCAGATATATTACTACAATAATATGATCCAAATGTTATTCATGGATGTAACTGGCCTGTTTTGAGCTAACTTATTTATTTATTTGCAACTCTCTAACAGTGCTGATAGATGATGATAGAACTCCTCCTTAGTTTTACACCAGAGGTAAAAGTATAAAGTAATGGTGGCTAAGTTGTCAATAGTAAAAACATATTTTCTAGTAGTTGCCTAAAAATAATTGTAACTTGCTGTACCTGATGTCTGCACAGAAGAAAACAGAGAGCAGTCCAGAGAGACACTCATCATCTTCTGCCAAGATTCCTTCATGGAAAATAAAAAGAAACAACCCATACACAATAGCTCAGTACAGCTATGAATACAAAGCTTGGGCAAGAGTAATTAAAGGTGTGCTGTTGTAATAAGCATGGGGTTATGAAAGGAGATTAGGGAAGCAGACACTGTAATCAGCCTTTAAGGAATGAATGTGATGGCATCTTTTTTGGAAGTCATTCTTTCTGTCCATTTAAATTTCACATGCACTCATACTGTATTCCTTTAGGCTGCTTTCACAGTGCAACATTAAAGTCGCAAAGTAATATCACAGACTAACACACAGCAACACAAAGTATGTGCGACATTCACAGTGCTCACATTGCGCATTGCATTTCTATTGGAATTGCTAGTGAAAAGGATGTAGTCCATTTCTGTATACTCTCATTGTGTCCACTGGCATATATGTTATTTGGAAAGTCTTAAAATATTAGACCTTTTTTTTTCTTTTTTTCTGCTACCATAGAGATCTCAATGGATACTATAGATAACATAGAATCTGCCAACATATCCATTCTTAAGCTTGTCTCTGTTCTGGAAAATTGTACTTTTTTAGGTCTAGTATGAACCTAGCCATAGGGTAAACGGCAACATTTCTACACAGAATATTACAGTACCACTTTAATTGGAATCAACTGATTTTAGTCTAATGTAAAACAATACAATGTACATTTGATATACTCATTATGCTGTTCAGGACCATCATGGCCTAGAATCTAGCACAGGCATGGGCAAACTTGGCAATGCATTGCAGGAGTCTGACAGCCACAGTCATGGCTCATAAAGGCAAATGCTTTGTGGGACTTGTAGTTCCGTAACAGCTGGAGGGCCGATTTTGCCCATGCCTGATCTAGCATGTGTACAGTTGACCCCCAACTTTTTTTTAAAGATCTGGCATGCTGGAACTTTAAATGACAGTGATAAATGAGGACATTTTTCCTTACCTTGCATGCTGGAAGCCACTCTACTGTGTTCCATACCATTGTCCACCCCCCACCACTATACTGTGTTCCATACCATTGTCCACCATCCCCCGCCCCCCCACCCACCACCAGCACTCTACTGTGTTCCATAGCATTGTCCACCCCCCCACTAATCTACTGTGTTCCATAGCATTGTCCACCCCCCCACCACTCTACTGTGTTACATACCATTGTCCACCAATCCCCGCTCCCCCCCACCCCCCAACAGCACTCTACTGTGTACCATACCATTGTCCACAACCCCCCCTTCCCCCACCACCACAACAACTCTACTGTGTGCCATCCCATTGTCCACCCCCCCCCCACACACACACACACCACCATCACCACCACTCTACTGTGTGCCATATCATTGTCCACCCCCCCCCCATGCTACTGTGTGCATTACCGTTGTCACCTGGGACTCTTTCTATAGGCATATGCATATGATTATGTTAATAAAAAGCAAGATTATAAGATTCATGCTGGGATGATTACATTGCTAGAGGCTGCAGGCAATGCTACCCTATTTTTTAATTTAAAGAATGCTTGGTTCACACATACATCTTTATATTTCAAGTCCAGTCCAGTACTGTCCTTTCCTGACAGCTTTGAATCAGTTTTTTATCAATTTTACCTAAAAACCTTTTATGTGTGAACACACTCATTGAAATACATACAAAACTGATACAAAACTGACAGGACCGGACCATACCAGAAATGTAAAGATTTATGTGTGAACATAGCCATAGAAACACAAAACTGATGTCAACTGTTAAAAACTGGCAGGACAGGACTGGACATCATTTATGTGTGAACCAAGGCTAAATAAAACCATTTGGGCTAATTTTATATAGGGGCTGAATATTTTCTGTTTCCAACTGCCAAGCAAGCAGTATTTCCCTCTGAGCATATATAGGTATAAAAAAACCCTAACCTTTTAGCCTATCACTAAAGATGGCCCGAACGGTTAGCCGGCGAACGGGAACCAGCGAACTTCCGGGGTTCGCGTTCGCGGAGAACCGCAAACTTTTCCGGAAGTTCGATTCGCCCCCATAGTGCATCATTAGGGTCAACTTTGACCCTCTACATCACAGTCAGCAGGCACATTATAGCCAATCAGGATACACTTCCTCCTGGAGCCCCACCTCCCCCTTATAAAAGACAGGCAGCGTCAGGCATTGGACTCATTCGTGTGCCTGCAGTAATTAGAGTAGGGAGAGCTGCTGCTGCTGCTGCTGCTGCTGCAGAGTGAGCTATAGGGAAAGCTTAGTTAGGCTCTTGTAGACTTGTTAGCTTGCTCCTTGCTGATTCTTATTGCTAAAAAAAGAAAGCATCCCTCAACAGCTCTTTTGAGAGCTAATCTTGTTCTTGTGATGTATTTTTTTGTGTGTGTGTGTGTGTGTCCCACAGACACGTGTGTTGCATAGACAGCCTTGGTAATTCCTACTGTGCCACTGCCAGGCCCAGCACATTCAGTGACTACCTGTTTGTGTGTGACAGGCAGCTGCACATTTGTAATCCCAATCACTGCACCTGTCCACTTTTCAGTGCACCTATCTACTAGTGTTGGGCGAACAGTGTTCGCCACTGTTCGGGTTCTGCAGAACATCACCCTGTTCGGGTGATGTTCGAGTTCGGCCGAACACCTGACGGTGCTCGGCCAAACCGTTCGGCCACATGGCCGAACTAAGAGCGCATGGCCGAACGTTCCCCGAACGTTCGGCTAGCGCTGTGATTGGCCGAACGGGTCACGTGGTTCGGACCCGAACGCGCTCTGATTGGCCGAACGGTCACGTGGTTCGGGTAAATAAATACCCGAACCACGTCATATCTCCGCCATTTGTCTGTGGGTTTAGCTTTGGGTAGGCAGGCAGGGTAGTTCGCGCTCCAGCCACGCTAGCCAGGGTCCCCCCCAGTCATTGTGTGTCACTGCTGGGAACAGTAGTACACCGCTCGTTCAGCCACACTATATAGCATTCTGTGTACTGTTCTGTGTCTGCTGGGAATAGTGGTACACCGCTCGTTCAGCCACACTATATAGCATTCTGTGTACTGTTCTGTGTCTGCTGGGAACAGTAGTACACCGCTCGTTCAGCCACACTATATAGCATTCTGTGTACTGTTCTGTGTCTGCTGGGAACAGTAGTACACCGCTCGTTCAGCCACACTATATAGCATTCTGTGTACTGTTCTGTGTCTGCTGGGAACAGTAGTACACCGCTCGTTCAGCCACACTATATAGCATTCTGTGTACTGTTCTGTGTCTGCTGGGGATAGTGGTACACCGCTCGTTCAGCCACACTATATAGCATTCTGTGTACTGTTCTGTGTCTGCTGGGAACAGTAGTACACCGCTCTTTCAGCCACACTATATAGCATTCTGTGTACTGTTCTGTGTCTGCTGGGAACAGTAGTACACCGCTCGTTCAGCCACACTATATAGCATTCTGTGTACTGTTCTGTGTCTGCTGGGAACAGTAGTACACCGCTCGTTCAGCCACACTATATAGCATTCTGTGTACTGTTCTGTGTCTGCTGGGAACAGTAGTACACCGCTCGTTCAGCCACACTATATAGCATTCTGTGTACTGTTCTGTGTCTGCTGGGAATAGTGGTACACCGCTCGTTCAGCCACACTATATAGCATTCTGTGTACTGTTCTGTGTCTGCTGGGAATAGTGGTACAACGCTCGTTCAGCCACACTATATAGCATTCTGTGTACTGTTCTGTGTCTGCTGGGAATAGTGGTACACCGCTCGCTCAGCCACACTATATAGCATTCTGTGTACTGTTCTGTGTCTGCTGGGAACAGTAGTACACCGCTCGTTCAGCCACACTATATAGCATTCTGTGTACTGTTCTGTGTCTGCTGGGAACAGTAGTACACCGCTCGTTCAGCCACACTATATAGCATTCTGTGTACTGTTCTGTGTCTGCTGGGAATAGTGGTACACCGCTCGTTCAGCCACACTATATAGCATTCTGTGTACTGTTCTGTGTCTGCTGGGAATAGTGGTACACCGCTCACCCGCCACTGTATAGCATTGTGCTCTGTGTCGCTGCTGGGAATAGTGGTACACCGCTCACCCGTCACTGTATAGCATTGTGCTCTGTGTCGCTGCTGGGAATAGTGGTACTGTATAGCATTTCTGTACTGCCACTGTACTGCTGCCAGTCAGCGTGTACTGTAAGGATAAGTGAAATGAGGAAGAAATCCGGTGAAAGAGGGAGGGGCAAGGGAAGAGGTGTTTCCCCTGACGGTTCACGTACAGGCCACAGGGGAGCACCCAAGAAAACCCACTCAATACCGCCCATGTTGTCCAGGACAACAACCCTCACAAATCCAAAAGAACAGGACCAGATAATTACTTGGATGACCTCTCAAGCGTCCAGCAGTGGGTTAAGCAGCACCAGCACATCACGCACGAGGTCCGAGTCCTCAGCCAGTTACAAGGAGCCAGTGGGCACAAAGCTGACACAACCGGCAGCGACACCACGCACACAACTGCCAGATAACCAGTCCGATGAATTACCTCAGGACACAATGGGGTATTCGCAGGAGCTATTCCCAGCCCAACAAACTTCCACCTTTCAAAGGTCAATGGAGGAACAGCCAGAAATGTTGTGCCTGGATTCACAACCGTTAACTGTGGGAAATGCACCGCGCACTGAAATACAAGGCGAGTCCGAAGAGGACTCGGAAACCCAAATCCCAGAGCAATTTGGGCAGGAGGGGTTGCAATTGCAGGAGGTCGGCCGACAAGATCTGGAAGACGACGTTGGAGTGTGCTGCGCAGAGGTTGTTGTGGGGAGCTCTACTCCACGGCGGCGGCCCACAATGACATATGACGAGTTTGAGGAGATGGAAGAGGAGGGTATGGACAATGTGGACAGAGACCCAGATTTTGTTTGTGAACGAGAACATCGCCGTCGTAGCAGCAGCACAGATGAGTCTGTTGAAGAACCCACTGCTGCACGAGCTCGCCTTGTGCCACAAGGTAGGCGGCGCGCAATTTCAGGCACCACAAGCGTGGAAGTTCAAGTGAGAGGCAAAAGAGGAGCAAACAGAAATCGCCAGCAAGGAGGCAGGTGCTCCAAAGTCTGGGCTTTCTTTGAAGACTGCACTGAGGATGTTACCATGGCGATTTGCAAGGTGTGCAAGACCCGCCTGAGCAGGGGGAAAAGTATTAACAACCTCTCCACCACCAGCATGAGCCGTCACATGCTATCCAAACATCCCACTCTTTGGGCAAACGCGTCAGGACAGGGTACCAGAAACAACACTGCCTCCCTTGGGTTCACCAGACCCGCCTCAGCAGCAGCAGTAGCCCAGCCATTGCGTGGTTCACAACATTCACAAACATCAGACGACGCTGACACTGTCACTTTCCGGAGTAGTGCTCTTGAGGTCTCCCAGTGTTCTTCAAACACAACAACCAACAGCCCTTCCGTGTGCAGCGCTACGGTTCAGTTGTCTGTGTCGGAGATGTTTGAGCGCAAGAGGAAATTGCCAGCAAATGACCCCCGGGCCGTGGCAGTAACAGCCAGCATAGCCAAGCTTCTGGCCTGCGAAATGCTGCCATATCGATTGGTGGAGACAAACAGCTTCAAGGGCATGATGTCAGTGGCCATCCCACGTTACGTGGTTCCCAGCCGCTACCACTTTGCACGCTCTGCAGTGCCTGAGTTGCATGAGCACGTGGTCAGCAAAATAACCCGAAGCTTGAAGAATGCCGTTGCCTGCAAGGTTCACCTCACCACTGACACCTGGACGAGTGCGTTCGGCCAGGGTCGATACATCTCCCTTACCGCGCACTGGGTGAACCTTGTGGAGCCTGGCAGCGATTCCTCACCTGCTACGGCACGGGTGTTGCCCACGCCACAAACAGCTGCACCGCCGTCCCTCCCACTGGATAACAGCAGCACCTACCTCTCTGACTCCTTCTCCTCCAACGCATCTCAAAGCTGTACCTCATCCGGAAACGCTAACCCAGCAGCAGTAGGATCGTGGAAGCAGTGCAGCACAGCTGTTGGCATGCGTCAGCAAGCGTTGCTGAAGCTAATCTGCCTTGGGGATAAGCAGCACACAGGGGAGGAAATTTGGAAGGGAATAAAGGAACAGACGGATTTGTGGCTGGCACCGCTGGACCTGAAACCGGGCATGGTTGTGTGTGATAATGGGAGTAATCTCATTCGCGCTTTAAGGTTGGCTAAGCTGACACACATCCCTTGCCTGGCGCACGTGATGAACCTAGTAGTTCAGCGGTTCCTGAGGACATACCCAGGCGTGGCCGATCTTCTGTTGAAGGTGCGTCGAGTGGCCAAACATTGTAGAACTTCCAGTACTGCTTCGGGGGCACTCGCCAAGATGCAGGAGCGCTTCAATCTCCCCCACCATCGCTTGCTGTGTGATGTCCCTACGCGCTGGAATTCTACGCTGCACATGCTAGCCCGCTTTTGCGAGCAGAAGAGTGCAGTGGTCCAGTACATGACGGCGCAGTACCGAGGCGCATCCGGCCAGCTGCCAAGCTTCTGTGGATCCGATTGGGCCAACATGTTGGACCTCTGCCAAGTCCTCCAAAATTTTGAGCAATCCACGTTGCTTGTGAGCAGTGACAACTCTTCAGTCAGCATTACCATACCACTGCTGTGTTTACTGAAGAGGTCGATGTTAAAAATCAAGGAAACAGCTGTCATGATGCAACTGGGGGAATCTGAAGGAGAAAACGATCAGCGTGATGGTACCAACATCAGGCCATCCGCCTCAGGGAACGCTGGCCCCAGCAGCTATGACGAAGAAGAGGAGGAGGAACAGCTGGAGTTGGAGCAGGAATTTCATGCCACCACTGACGAGGGCCAGAGCGGTGCACGTTGGACTTCCACAATTCAACGCGAATGGTCAGCAGAAGCAGACCAGGAGGAAGGTGACGACTATGATGCATCACAACAACTATCACAACGCTCACAAGAGGATGATGAGGATTCTGGTAGGACTCTGGCACACATGGCTCAATTCATGCTAGACTGCATTGAACGTGACCCACGCATTGTGCGCATTCTGGACAACACCAATTACTGGGTTTATACCCTTCTGGATCCACGGTACAAACACAATGTTCCAAAACTGCTTGAAGAAAGAGTCAGACAGGTCAAAATGGAAGAATACCAGCAGGCCCTTGTGGAGACTTTAGAGAGGAGATTGACATCCTCCCCCTCCTCTAGCCAGTTGTACGCAGACAGACTGACTTCCGCAAACCCAGGACGACCAGGAGGGCAGCAAACAACGCAAGCCGCAGCTAGTACCCAAAAGGGAATGGTATCGGCAGTGTCCTTGGAGTGGGAAAATTTTCTGACACCCATGCAGCAGCAGCCCACAGAACAGCAAGCGTGCAGATCCACCTCCAACACCGATCGCCTGGAGAAGATGGTCAAGGACTACATGTCAGATGACGTAGCTGTGTCTAACAATCCATCTGCACCCTTCAACTATTGGGTATCGAAGCTAGACACCTGGCACGAACTGGCAATGTACGCAATAGAGGTGCTGGCTTGCCCGGCAGCCAGCGTTATGTCGGAACGCTGTTTCAGTGCTGCCGGAGGCATCGTCACAGATCGGCGTATCCGCCTCTCCACAGAAAATGCAGACCGTCTGACTCAAATTAAAATGAATCAATCCTGGATTGGAAACGACTACGCAACACTCCAGGACCCCAACCAAGTAACATGACCAATGAACATCTGGGATGGTTTAGCGTTTCCGGTCCCTGTTTATTGAACCTCTCATCTGTATTACACTTATGACTGCATGGCGGCAAAAAGCATTGCTATATCCGCACGCTTTTTGTCCTCATGCAAGGCCTGTGTTGTTGTGTCTCAAAAAGCTTGGCCTTCTCCTCCTGCGCCTGCTCCTAGTCCTGTTCCATCACGTCTGCTGCTGCTGGGTTAGCATTTCCAGTCCCTGTTTATTGAACCTCTCATCTGTATTACATTTATGACTGCATGGCGGCAAAAAGCATTGCTATATCCGCACGCTTTTTGTCCTCATGCAAGGCCTGGGTTGCGTCTCAAAAAGCGTGGCCTTCTCCTCCTGCGCCTGCTCCTGTTCCATCACGTCTGCTGCTGCTGCTGGGTTAGCGTTGCCGCTCCCTGTTTATGGAACCTCTTATCTTTATTACATTTATGACTGCATGGCGGTACAAAGCATGCTATCCGCACGCTTCTTGCCCTCATGCAAGGCCTGGGTTGTTGTGTCTCACAAAGCGTGGCCTTCTCCTCCTGCACCTGCTCCTGTTCCATCACGTCTGCTGCTGCTGCTGCTGCTGCTGGGTTAGCGTTGCCGGTCCCTGTTTATGGAACCTCTTATCTTTATTACATTTATGACTGCATGGCGGTACAAAGCATGCTATCCGCACGCTTCTTGCCCTCATGCAAGGCCGGGGTTGTTGTGTCTCACAAAGCGTGGCCTTCTCCTCCTGCGCCTCCTCCTGTTCCATCACGTGTGCTGCTGCTGGGTTAGCGTTACCGGTCCCTTTTCCTGGAACCTCTTATATGTATTACATTTATGACTGCATGCCGACAAAAAACATGTTACCTGTGCAAAGAAAACAGACATTTCCCGCATTTAAAAGACAGTTTTCCCTTTGAAACTTTAAAATCGATTTTCTCAAAAACTATAAGCTCTTTTTGCAAATTTTTTTTTTCCTCTTGTACCCACTCCCAAGGTGCACATACCCTGTAAATTTGGGGTATGTAGCATGTAAGGAGGCTTTACAAACCACAAAAGTTCGGGTCCCCATTGACTTCCATTATGTTCGGAGTTCGGGTCGAACACCCGAACATCGCGGCCATGTTCGGCCTGTTCGGCCCGAACCCGAACATCTAGATGTTCGCCCAACACTACTATCTACCTATACCTACGTGAGTGCATGCATTGTTAATACCACCAGTCATTGCACCTCTTCAGGGTACCCGTGTGTGTGTGTGACAGGCAGCTGCACATTTGTAATCCCAATCACTGCACCTGTTCACTGTTTAGTGCACCTGCCTACCTACCTACATGAATGCACGCATTGTTAATACCACCAGTCATTGCACCTGTTCACGGTACCTGTGTGTGTGTGTGTGACAGGTGCACATTTGTAATTCCAATCACTGCACCTGTTTACTGTTCAGTGCACCTACCTACCTACGTGAGTGCAAGCAGTGTAGTATACCACCAGTCATTGCAACTGTTCACGGTACCTGTGTGTGACAGCTGCACATTTGTAATACCAATCCCTGCTTCCTGTCCACTGCACCTGTGTGACCATATGCTGTTTAGTATACCAGTCCGTGCACACCTGTTCACTGCACCTGTGTGACAGCTGCACATTGTATTGTAATACCAGTCACTGCTACCTTTCACTGCACCTGTGTGACTGCACATTGTATTAGTCAAGTCAGTGCATACCTTTCACTTCATCCCCCCCCCCCAATATGGACAAAACAGGTAGAGGCAGAAGCAGGGGCAGACCCAGAGGCTGGCCACCTGGCAGGTCTGTTCGAGGTCTGCTGACGTAATTTCGTGCGGCTCTGGCCCAAAGTACAGTGCTCAGAAGAAGGCACATCCCATCAACTCCCAAGATTGTCAGGACGTGGTTGACCATTTAACACTGAACACCTCATCTTCTGCAGCCACCAGCGCTACTCCAAGTACCACATCCACTACATTTGACACTTCGCAGGAGTTATTCGGTGGGGAAATCACTGATTCACAGCCATTATTGATACAACAAGATGAAGGTGCTAAGCAAGTTACACCACTTCATATGTCTGAGTTAGGCGACACTATGGACGTAAGGTGTGAGGAAGAGAATGATGAAGTACCTGCTGTTGATGGAGTTTTGGAGGTGTCAGATACAAGTGAAGCTTTGGAGGTTGGTTATGATGATGATACTGCCATGGATGTCACGTGGGAATCTAAGAGACACGATGACCAAGGGGACAGTTCAGAGGGGGAGTCAGAGAGGAGTAGGAGGAGACAAGTTGCTGAAAGAAGCAGGGGGAGCTCATTGTCAGAAACAGCAGTGTCCGGCACTGGTGGCAGTGTCTGGTGCCATGTATCGCCACCTATGGACAGCCAGCCAACATGCCCTTCAACGTCAGCTGCTGGCGCCACCATAGTGCCCACACCCCAGGGTGGCTCAGCGGTGTGGACATTTTTTGTGTGTATGCCAAGGATCAGAGCAATGCCATCTGTACTCTCTGCCACCAAAAATCGAGCCATGGAAAGGCCAACAACCACGTAAGGACAACTGCTTTACGAAGGTACATGCAGAAAAGGCACAAACTGCAATGGGAAGACTACCTGAGGAAAAGCAGCACATAAAAGCAAAGCCACCCTCCTTCTCCTCTTCCTCCTTCAGGTGCATTATCTTCAGCCGCTTTTTCCCTTGCACCTTCACAATCACAGCCTCCCTCCTCCACTCCACCTGTCACCTTTAGTGGTTCCTGCTCCTCTGCCCACAGCAGTAGCCAGGTGTCCGTGAGGGAAATCTTTTAGCAGAAGAAGCCAATGTCTGCCAGTCACCCCCTTGCCCAGCGTCTGACAGCTGGCTTGGCGAAACTGTTATCCCGCCAGCTGTTACCATACCAGCTGGTGGACTCTGAGGCCTTCCAAAAATTTGTGGCCATTGGGACACCGCAGTGGAAGATACCAGGCAGCAATTATTTCTCAAAAAAGGCGATACCCAAACTGTACCATGAAGTTGAGAGGCAAGTGGTGTCAACTCTGGCACACAGCGTTGGGTCAAGGGTCCATCTGACCATGGATGCCTGGTCTGCCAAGCACGGTCAGGGCAGGTACATTACTTACACAGCCCATTGGGTCAACCTGATGACCTCTGGCAAGAAGGGAGTATGTGGCTGTGCAGCGGACCTAGTGACACCTCCACGGCTTACAGGCAGGCCTGCTGCCACCTCCTCTCCTCCTGCTACATCCTCTTCACTGTCGTCCTCCTCCTCCTTGGCTGAGTGGCAGTTCAATTCTACTGGTGCTGCAATCTCCTCTCCAGCTACACAGCCCCAGCTCCTCAGGGCCTATGCTGCATGCCAGATATGACTGTGTCACGCCATCTTAGACATGTCTTGCCTCAAAGCAGACAGCCACACTGGAGCAGCTCTCCTGGCTGCTCTGAACAAACAGGTGGATCAGTGGCTGACCCCACACCAACTGGAGATCAGCAACATGGTGTGTGACAACGGCAGCAATCTCATTTCGGCTTTGAATTTGGGAAAGTTGACACATGTACCCTGCATGGCACATGTGCTGAATCTTGTAATTCAGAGATTTGTGTCTAAGTACCCAGGCTTACAGGATGTCCTAAAGCAGTCCAGGAAGGTATGTGGGCATTTCAGGCAGTCTTACACGACCATGGCACTCTTGGCTGATATTCAGCGGAGAAACGACTTGCCGGTGAGACGCTTGATTTGCGATAGCCCAACTTGCTGGAATGCGACCCTCCTGATGTTCAACCGCCTGCTACAACAGGAGAAAGCCGTCCAAACAGTATCGCTACAACTACAGTCAAAGGACACAGTCTGGGGAGATGGGCCGAAGTACTTGAAACTGATACGAAATGCCTGCAGGCTCATGCGGCCGTTTGAGGAGGTGCCAAACCTGGTCAGTCGCAGTGAAGGCTACATCAGCGACTTGATCCCATATGCCTTCTTCCTGGAGCGTGCCGTGCATAGAGTGGTGGATCAAGCTGTGGAGGAGCGTGAACAGGAACAGGAACAGGAGGAAGAGTTGTGAGATCAATTCTCAGCAGAAACAGATGATTTCTCAACAACTGTGGCAGCACAGAGGGGGGAGGAAGAGGAAGAGTCGTGTGGGGAAGAGGAGATAGATGATGAGAAAGGTGTTGTTTTGGAGGAGGAGGAGGAGGTGGAAGAACAACCGCAGCAGGTGTCGCAGGGCTTGTGCTGCTCAACTTTCCGGTGGCATTGTTTGTGGCTGGGGGGGAGGAGGACTTACCTGACGTCACTGAGGAAGAGCAAGAGGAGATGGATAGTACGTCTGCATCCAAATTTGTGCAGATGGCAGCTTTCATGCTGTCAAGCTTGTTGAGGGACCCCCATATAAAAAAACTTAAGGGGAATGAGCTGTACTGGGTGGCCACGTTACTAGAACCTCGGTATAGGCACAAAGTAGCGGAGATGTTTCTAAATCACCAGAAGGCAGAAAGGATGCAGCACTTGCAGAACAAGCTGGCAATTATGCTTCACAATGCATCGTAAGAGAACAGAGGAGCCAGCAGGATAAAAGGTAAAAAAAAATTTACAATTTGCTGGGAGGCAGTGGTGGACTTACCTCCGGAAAGCAGACTCAAAATACAGTCTGAATTAAACACAGCCCGTTTCATCATTCGTGCTACTGACGAGCTACTGTTTGTCCCCTATCTTATTGCCTGATGAAGCGGTCTGTGCCTGCGAAACATGTTGTATCTTTGGGGGTACCAATAATAAATGTATTTGTTTAATTCAGACAGTATTTTGAGTCTGCTTTCTGGAGGTAAGTCCACCACTGCCTCCCAGCAAATTTTAAAATTTTAATTACCTTTCATCCTGCTGGCACCTCTGTTCTCTTACAATAATACTGTGTCCACCCCTGGTGGAGGGGTGACCTACCCCTAATTTTATGAGAGAGCAACATCTTAATCCTGAGTGAGGACAGGTCTAATCTCCTCACCTGCATCTACAGTGGTTGCCTAAGAGGTAACCCATGTTTGTGAGTATATTAATCTCACATTTACATTTATCCACGGTTTCCAATACATACTACACTATATTGGGTCTCGGTGTTTCTTATTTATGCTTTACAATGCGTTTAAGGGTGATGTCACAGCACAATGGAATAAAGGTACCACTGCCAGTTATCCTTGTCCACGCAGGCAAGGATAGGACACTCCAGCTATCTCATGGTGATGTCGGACATGCGGACATTCGTTAGTCCAATGCCTCGCCTTAGCGCTTCCAGATCCACCCTCCACCAATGCCTGGACTGGCCGGTAGCTGACTACTTGGCCTTAAGTGAGGATGTAGACACTGTGAGCAGCGATGAACCCTTGGACTACTGGGTGCAAAGGCTTGACCTGTGGCCAGAGCTGTCCGAATTTGCCATCCAACTTCTGTCTTGCCCTTCCTGCGTCCTGTCAGAAAGGACCTTCAGTGCAGCTGGAGGCATTGTCACTGACAAGAGAAGTCCCCTAAATCAAAAAAGTGTTCAGTACCTCACCTTTATCAAAATGAATGAGGCATGGATCCCGGAGGGCTACTGCCTGCCCGAAGACTAAATCAGTCCCTGTACACAGCATCTCTGCCTGCACGCCGTGTGACTGCCTGCCCAATGACTAAGTCGCTCCCCGCACAGCATCTTTGCCTGCAAGCCACTTGACTGCCTTCTCTGCCTCCACCAACAGGGTCCACCAGGACTCCAGGCGGATTCCTGAATTTTTAAGGCAGCTGCTAGCAGCGGCAGCTATAATAATTTTTTGGGTGCGTGTACATGCCTGCCTAATTTTTTCTGGCTGCACTGCAGGTGCAACAACAAAACAAAAGGCATGTACATGTGTCAATTCCACTTTGTGATCATTACCTTGCCGTGGTGAAGGGGCTTGCGTATCACAATGAAGCAATGACCGCCAGTGTCAGTGTGAAGCAGGACTCTAATTACACTCCCTGATTGATGTATACACATGCAAGATGTTTTAAAGCACTTTAGGCCTGCAATTTAGCATTCAATGTAATTTCTGCCCTTAAAACTCTGATTTGCATCCATTCTGGATTTTCCCGGGGGGCTTTTGGCATGTATCCCACTCTGCCATGCCCCCCTCCAGGTGTTAGACCCCTTGAAACATCTTTTCCATCACTTTTGTGGCCAGCATAAATTTTTCTAGTTTTCAAAGTTTGCCTCCCAATTGAAGTCTATTGCGGTTCGCGAAAGTTCGTGCGAACCAAAGTTTCGCGGAAGGAACCGAAAAATCGGAGGTTCGGGCCATCTCTAATCTTATTAGCAAATGGAAGATTAACAGTATACTCCAAAACTGCACTGCAGCTTAAGGATCTACTTGTCAGAATTAACCAGCACGATCTTCAGTCAGTATCATGTAACGTGAAGGCACATTGGAGTATTTTATGAAATGCAGCAGACTGGTCACGATTGTTTATAGTATCTTCTTCTGTGTTTCTGTGTTGTGTGTATTGATGTATTATGCTGCAGTAAGTTATGTTTTCTTAACAATAATACTACTCCTTTGGAGTGAGACTATTTTTATAGGCACATGTATATGAGTATTCATTTAAAAAGGGCGCCTGGGAAAAAGGGTGCCAGATTTAGCAGAGAAATATAATTTTGATTATAAAATGGAGCCATATATAGCCAAGAAAAGTGTTTTCGGTTATAAAAGAGCACTGGTTATAGCCAAGAAAAATTATAGTGATGGATGTAGAGAAGAAAAGTGATGGATATAGAGAGAAAAGTGATTTCCGTTATAAAAGTGTGGTTGGATATAGCTAGCTTAGATAAGTGATTTTAACTATAGAAGGGCGCTGCATACAGTTGAGAAAAGTGATTACTATGACCTAACTTCTCCCTACTCTCACACAGAACTCTAATAAATTTAAATTCGGAACTGGCAACAAAGTTTTGGGTCATACAGGTCCTGATGTAACACATCAGTTAAATGAAGTATAATGTAAGACTGAAAATGTAAATCACAAAAATATATTTTTTTTTATTAAAGAAACACAGGATAAGAAACATGTGCATAAAAAGCACAAGGGATGGCCATCCCGACACAACACCCAGCAAACAGGCACACACACACCAAACACAATCTATCTAACGCACACTAACGCACACCAACTGATTAAGTGTAAACGGGGCCTAACCCTAAGACCTCCTATGGTGGTGCCTAATCCTAAGACCCTCCCTCCCCAGTGGTTCCTAACCCTAAGTCCCCCCTGGTGGTGCCTAGCCCTAAGTCCCTACCTGGTGGTGGCTAACCCTAAGGCCCCCCACTTGGTGGTGCCTAACCCTAAGAACCCCCTCCCCCCCCCCCCCCGTGGTTCCTACCCTTAACCCCTCAGTGGTTTCTATCCTAAATCCCCCATGGTGGTCACTAATGTTAGCCGCATTTCATGTCATAAGTGTATGTTATTTTGAACTGATATAGCCAAATTAACTGATATAACCGAATTTAGGCACCTGCTAATGTAACTGATTTTTAGATGTGCTCGTTATAGCTGCATTCCATGTCAAACATATATATAGTTGTAGCCGTATTTCAAGTCAAACATACGTTATTATGAAAAGACTACTGAATTTGTTATCTGCTGATATAACCGATCTTTAGACTTTCTTGTTGTAGCTACATTTTATGGTACTCTGAAAATATAACCATATTTGTGACCTGCTGATATAAACGATCTTTAGACTTACTTGTTGTAGCCACATTTATATATCCGTAAACAATTACGTACTTGTTGTAGCCGCACTTAATTAGCTGCAAAAAATTACGGGTGCCCTTTTCTACTGCAATAGGAGTGATTCCTATTGTAGTCTATGGAGGCGCCGGCTGCGCCCAAATCTAGCAGCGCTGAAAAGCACTGCTCCAAACTGATACCATACGTGATTGCTGCTGCTTTATAAATATAGTCTTGATTTTTTGTAAAACTTTCTATTCCTATCAATTTAGTATTAGAACATTATATGATACCAGTAGACCTTAGCCAGTTTAAAAACGGGCTCTAGGTCTGTCTCTTACCGCCGCATGTCAGTGAGCGTGCACACACACCCATTTGTCACGCGTGCATTTGCACCCCCACCGCACAGGCACACGCGAACCCCCATCCGCAAATGCACACACCCGCTCGACTAACTGGCCCCGTCCTCCTGTCCCAACGGGCCGTGCTGCGCACATGCGCAGTGGCAAAAAGCACGGACCCAAGGACACAGACAGGAGTATGCAGGGACAGTTAGCTTTTATTAGGTAGAATGTGTTTACAGTTTTATTGTACTAGGTGTTATATATGTCCCTTACAAAATAATAATACTTTTTATTTTAAAACCTATTTATGTAGAATAATGTACAGCATACATGATTAATAACCGCAGATTTTGAAACTTGAGCTCCAATAACTATCAACAAGAATAAAGAACATTGTAATGATAATATGAATACTGGAACTTTCAGTTGTCTATCATAATACAGTATATTCCTGCATATACAGAAAGGTCAAAATGGACCATGCAAATGATATTAAAAATATCTGTATATAAAAAAAAATATGGAAAATAGCAAATTAATGTTTTATTAGTAGGTGCTCCAGCTGCTTGTTTGGTTGGTATTATTTTTTTTCCTCGAAGGTATTTTTGTTGTACTTCTGTGCGGGTAAAGCAAACTTTAAGCGAAAAATAAACGTATGAGATTTGAATTGTATGTGTAGTACAGCTAAGAATTAGAACATTAGTAACAAAGAAAAAAGTCTCATGTTTTTTTCCAGTATAGAAAGAGTTAAAAAAAAATCAGTTGTTGTTATCTATGCAAAAGAGTTTCTCTGAGCTCCTCGACCCACTCAGTAGACTGCAGTCCTATTTCCTGAAGCACTTAAAAAGCCAAGAAAAAGCGCGGGCCCTTTCACACTGGCACGATGCGTTGTGGCATATTGCCACACAGCTACTGCAGCCTAATGATAGCCTATGGGGAAGTTCATACTTCCCACGTAGTGATGGGCGAACAGTGTTCGCCACTGTTCGGGTTCGCCCGGATTTTGGCCTGTTCGGGTTCAGTTCGGCACCCCCCGAACACCTCATGGTGTTCGGGAGGGTGCTCGGGCATGCTGCCCGAACCCGAACAGGCCTTCTTTGTTCGGCTGAACACAGCCGTGTCCGGCCGAACATAGCCCTCTATAGGGTCCCAGCATAAAGGGAGAGCATGCCCCGAGTGCGGGGGTGGGGGGGGGGGTCAGAAATGCCCCCCACCCCTCCCCGCTAAGCTCTCCCTTCTGCCGGTACCCTATAATTAAATTTAAGTGCCCAAAAGTACCTGAGGAGGAGGAGGGCAGGAAGAGGGAAGCCGGAGTTCTTGGGCGCTAGTACCATCTGGTACTTCCGCCCTCTCTTGACGCACTTCCTGTTTACATTTGAAGCCGCGTCAAGAGTGCGCAGAAGTACCGCGATGACGCGCACGAGGGTACGTGTCATCATGTAGATGACGCGTACCCTCGTTCGCGTTATCGCGGTACTTCGCCGCCCTCTTGACGCGACTTCAAATGTAAACAGGAAGTGCGTCAAGAGAGGGCGGAAGCACCAGATGGTACTAGTGCCCAAGAACTCCGGCTTCCCTCTTCCTGCCCTCCTCCTCCTCAGGTACTTTTGGGCACTTAAATTTAATTATAGGGTACCGGCAGAAGGGAGAGCTTAGCGGGGAGGGGTGGGGGGCATTTCCGACCCCCCCCCCCCCCGCGCTCGGGGCATGCTCTCCCTTTACGCTGGGACCCTATAGGGGCCCCAAAGGGACATGTTCGGGTTGGGTTCGGGGTTCGGCTCGAACATACCGAACATCAGGGGCATGTTCGGCCGAACCACACCGAACCCGAACATCCAGATGTTCGCCCAACAGTTGCGGAACACTGTGGCAAAAGTGCCCGATTTAATGCTAGCGTATACGTTACCCTACATCTCATGCAGCGATCTGCGTCGGTCCAGAATTCATGTTAGTCTATGGCGACGCAAGCTTCTTTAAAGAAGTTAGTGTTGCGGCATGCATATGCGGAAGCATATTTTTACAATACGCTTCGGTGCACTTCCGCATACCCGAGGCAGGAAGTGACTGCAAGCGCACATCACTTCCTGCTTGGCTGGACAGGAAACACTGCACCGCATCACTAATGCCAATTTACAGTGTGAAACCAGCCTGAGAGACAGCTTGATAAGGTTTTACTGCAAGAAAGTTCAAAGGGTCATTCTTTCTGCTTTGTTTTATACCAAGATGGAGCCTGATAGGAAGCCACGGCCACAGGGCTCCGGCAATTAACTTATCTTTTTCTTCTTCCTGGGTTCTCCCCTGGCCATGGCTCGCCGCAGAGGCTCTCTCCGGCTCCCTTGCTCCATCGCCGCAGAGTGTGGTCTGCCCGCTTCCCGGGATCCAGCTCCCCAGCGTTTACCCTGAGGAACACCAGCTTGCAACGTGGGAGACACCGGCTGATTGACCCCACGTGATGCCACTGGTGCTGGCCCCGGCGCTGGATCCGTGCTCCGGGCGGCTGTGTCGCTGCTGAGGCCTGCCTGTCCGGACCCTGGTCTGCTCACTTCCTCACTTGCAGAGGTGTGGGCTCGCAGACAGGACATGCAGGCGCCGCTGGTGTGCAGCCAGCTGATCGGGCTGCCAGCTGATCAAGCCACATGCTGATCAGCTGGCCTGCGAGGGTTCCTGGCTGCACTGTCCCGCTGCCTCTAGTCTGCCACTCACCGCCGACTGGACTTCCACCACCGCCACGTGCCATGGAAGCCTTTCTGTGCTCGTCAGAGGGTCCCATGCCGCCGCACTGAACAAAACAAAGCAGAGGATCAGCGGCACGGCTTCAGCCCCATCCACCAGGAGCAAGCATCAGCAGCACAGCCCTGGAGGAGGAAATCGCAGCTTGCCCGGCTCCAGTCACCACTCAGGACCAGCTCCAGGAAAAGTGGTCAGCAGTCAGCACGCCGCATCACCAGCTGCCTTGAGGGCTCCAGCCATCCCACGGGTCCCTGTCCTCCAGCACACCTGTGAGCACTACCACCTAGCCCTGAAGATAGATGAAAGCATGGAAGGATCTCACGGCCGTTCCCCCACCGCTCACAGCTGGCAGGCGCTGCCATTGGATCCAGGTCGCCGCACATCGGGGGTCACAGCTGCTCCATTCCATGCTCCCAGCCTCTTACTGCACATGGGACACGCCATGGCAGGCCACATCCACCAAGGCCGGAGGTTCCTTTTGTTTACTTGGATCCCCATGGGCCCTGGAGCTTGGTCCCTTTTCCAGCTTCCGCCTCAGCGGCCAGAAGCACGGGGGCCCATCTGCCTACATCCACCATAGATCCCTGCACATCAACTGGACTGATGGCCGGATACAGGGGTGTTTTTTTTAATCTGCAGCCCCATGGACTCTGCCTCTGTCTCTCTCTTCTTGCCTTGGTCTTCTCTTCATCTCTCTTAGCTATCCTTTCTCTCTCTCTTTCTCTATCCACTCTTTCCAGGACACACTGCAGGCATCTGGAACTGCTGTGGAGCAAGCGAGCGCCGTCGATAGTTGGCAGGCTGCTCACCTCACATAGCACTCCAGATCTCCCCACGCGTCCTTCACTACAGTTATAGGTGACATGTATATATGGGTATATGCTTACTTGTACTACTGTACCTGATTGTATGTGTTGAATTGCATGCATGTGTTTGTACCATCTCCGACCCTGTATGAGCCAAAAATAATTCCGGGTACAACCCCCGTTGTACTTGGCGAAATAAATTTGATTCTGATTCTGAATAAAAGACAGAGTGTGGTTTCTAAACTGCAAATATGACAGACTAATGCAATGTTATACAAAAAAATGCTTTATAACTAAAAATAAAAATATGAGACTCTTTCCTTTGATACTAATGTTCTATTCATTATACGTACTACATGTACAGTTCATTATATTACAATTTTTTTTTAGCTACCGGTTTTCTTTAAGTAAATGGCAGAAAGGATTTATCACAAGCCATTATTTCTGTGATAACTTATTTACCACTGCAGTAAAGTTGTGTTTCTGTTCCATAGCAAAGGTGTGTGTTGGGAAATGTGTGTTTTTTCCATTGGGCACTTGTAGTGAATTGCTTCCCCATTATTACATTACAAAGAAAGAATAGTAAAAAAAAATGCCATTAAAAAACTACATAGTTCAGCTATAAGCATTTCTGATGCCACATTTCTTACAAATTTACAAGTCATATTACTTGTCTTCCAGTTATTGTCTTCCAGTTATTTGAATATTTTGAATATGATTTAATATAATTAATAAATCCTATATCATACTATAAAAGAAGGGATGCTGGAGAAATTAAATTTCTTATTTAGACCTTATAATATTTAGAGACGTTTCTGTGCCTACTTTTTAAAATGAAAATCTGCATTTTATTGATATTGAAAAAAACACTCTATGTGGAACCTTAAAGCATGTCCAATTATCTCACAATAATCAGCTTGCGTAACCCTTAGCACGCTGCTAAAGATCTCACTTCCATTGTGAACGGGTGAGAGCCCAGCCGATGTGCCAATAACCCAGTCTATGTCATTTGTAACATTTGAAGCATTTGGGAGCCTCCTGGAAATTTCCCATGAGCACCTCTGCCTCTCAACAGCTCATTTAACAATGCAGGCTTCTGTTCTCATCCCTGATGGGCGTCAATTTGCTTGTTGCTTTTAATTGCATGGAGATGCTCCTTAAGGCACCCAATTTGAGAATTTGCAGGCTTTGCCTCTAGGGCCTGATTATTAACAAAATATATATATTAATTTGAGAGCTAACAAGCTGGATGGGATTCAGGCCATACTATCAATTTGATCCTTTCACAAGAGAGAAGGAAATTGGATAGGGGACCTTGTAGGTTTTTCACAGGTAAGACTTATTCCGACAATATGGTGAAGTGATCAGAGAGTACACGACGCGTTATCTGCGAAGACGCTTACATATGGCCACGGCTGTAACAATAAACAATGCAAAATGTAATCATTTGTCCAAATACTTGAAATCAGCGTGTCATAATAATTGAAACCCAGTTGACTGTGTCACCAGCTATCAGCTGAAGATCAGCTATTCATCGCCTAATTATTACAGAATGATCACAGCTGTCTTTTAATCCTGTATCATTTAAATAGCCTAGCATTCTTCTGCTCTATCATTGGTAACCTGACTTTTCCTTTTTGTTTCCCCCCCCCCCCCCTCTGTATTCTGTGAATATTTCCATCTATCCTCACTAAAATATGTGCTTCACGTACTATTTATTGTTGCGAGTCTTTTGAATATTTTGACTTAATGCGAGGGGGAAAACGAAAAAACGACTCAACAGGATGGCTAAATAATTATGCTGTTTTTTTTTTTCATGTGCCGTGAACCCAATGTTGAGAAGCACCATCCATTCTTCAGACATCTGTGCATCAGGGAGAGCATGAGAATTGAATCTTTCTAATTGTGCACTGGCTACACAATTAAAATCTCACCTTGTGCTAATAACACAGTGAAACCTATACTTAAAACCACCTGTCAAAGAAGAGAGACATCTGATAATGCAGACTGCCTGATGATGATGAACCAAATAGATGCTTGTGTTTTATCAAGTTTTTTTTTCCTCTCTCCTCTCTGACCTGTCACAGGAGAATGGCTGTTATCTGTGGATTAAGTGGCGCTCAGTGAGGGAACAGCAAAGGTAGCACGCATCAAAACTCGCCTTCTAATTAACACCACAGTATACATAACAGCACGGAGGCTGGTCAGGTTAAAAACAGTTCTTTATGTAGCAGAAAAGTGGTAAAAGGTTCTGGCCTCCAAAGTGACTCTACCTAAGCCTACAAAAGCCCACACAAGCTCGGCGGCCCCCCTAGGTCCCACCCACCCTTCCATCAGTGTACTGGTATGGAAGTGTCACCATGAAAGAGGAAAAAAATACTGCTTACTGCATTGGTTTATATTTGTTTACAGCCATGTTGTATATAACCTTAAAGTTGGCATGTCTTTAATTAATAGTTACAATCTCAATATACAAGAATGTGGGCAAATAAGAACCCCAGGCTGATATTTAAACACAAGCTCTTAGAAGTCAGCAGGGAGCTGGTGGTGCCATGCCATGTTACTTAAGGGAAGCACTAAAAAGAACACTTTATATACTGTATATCAGAGTGTAAGGTTCCCAGTAAAGCCTCCATTAGCTACACTATAGTAGCCTCACTCACTAGAGATAGACTAAATAAATAAAAAATGATTCATATTTGTGTTTCATATAAAGAAGCAATATTTATGACAAATCATTTTGTGAAACTAAAAAATCAGTGAGCCCGTGAAATTCTCCAGGGATCTGTAGAACCTCTGAACAAGTTCACATGTTAGCCATTTTTCTGAATATGGCTATGGGACTGTCTCAAATGATTATTGACTACTGGTACCCAAGACTTTGTGCACATTGTTTTGTGACTTTTTAACTTATGGGATTTGAAAACATATGATACAATTGTCAATCCACGACCAGGTGACTATTAGTTTTCCCACTGGTATGAAACAGAACTCACTTGGGCATTTTCTCCCACTTAAACACAACACGTTACAGATAAAACCAGATAGTGTAGTTCCACCCCTGAGTTAAATGCCTACTTTACAAAAACATGAGTATGGGGCTTTAAATGAACAAATATAGTCTTTTATTCTTCTAATCAAAGTCTTCACAGTTGCGGACACACGGTTAAACACAATTTCCAGAAATCCAAATCACAAATACACGACTGCCTGACACGTGTTTCACGATCAAGGATCGCTTCTTCAGAGGCATACAGTATACATGTACATCATATGTGGACCCTTGTGTAGCATAGGACCGCAATCTGTGAAAATGTGAAGACTAAGTTCCAAGAAGCGCCACCGCCGACTCCACGAGTCCTCCGCACTTGTGGAGTCAGCGGTGGCGCTTCTTGGAACTTAGTCTTCACATTTTCACAGATTGCGGTCCTATGCTACACAAGGGTCCACATATGATGTACATGTATACTGTATGCCTCTAAAGAAGCGATCCTTGATCGTGAAACACGTGTCAGGCAGTCGTGTATTTGTGATTTGGATTTCTGGAAATTGTGTTTAACCGTGTGTCCGCAACTGTGAAGACTTTGATTAGAAGAATAAAAGACTATATTTGTTCATTTAAAGCCCCACACTCATGTTTTTGTAAAGTAGGCATTTTCTCCCACTTGTCGTTCTTTCCATTGGATCCAATAGTAGTATAGACAGGGACAAGACAAGACACATAATATTTATATCGGCTATCCTCCAGGTGGACTCAAAGCCCTTCAGGGTGCAGCCACTTAGGGGGTACGCTCCACGAGTAACCAGGTTCATTTGGGAGCCCAGCCCAAAGTCTTCTTATTGTTTTACATATTGGTTTGAGCCAGCATTTGAACTCCAGTGAAAGGCTCTAACTCTGCAACAAATGCAACAACCTTAACCAGTACACTATCTAACTGATCCATATTTAGATGTGGGGAGAGGAGCCATTACCAAGGCGACAATACATATCACAAACCTTGAAATGATGCTTTTTGCACCATTTTTTTTAAACAAAGTTAATTTTATAAAAAAAAATGGTATAGCCCAGCCCCACAAGACTTTTTTTTAACTCCCTCTCCCCCATGCAAGATGATCTTGACAGAATGGCTGAGCCCGACACGGTGGGTCTCTGCGGCCTGGATAGTATTATGCTTATAAGATTCTAATGTAAACCTAGAAACGTATACCTTTGATGTAGACCAAGTTGCTGGTTATATTTTAGGTTATATAAATATTGATGTATTTAAAGTGCTGGGTTGAGGGGGAGAGGATCACCAAAAGTCTACCAACAGTCTTCCATAGCACCATATTCCCCACCTGTGATGTACGGATGCAATTTTGTCAACCAAACTATGTAAAAACTTCTGATGTCCATTCAACACTATAATACAATCACTGTTACACAGCAAGCAATCCCAACTATCTATGCCTGAATCCATCTCTGTCGATGGATCACCTATTTCTTACTGAGAGAAGACAACAGGTTAGGCTAGGAAAACACATCTTATACTCTCTGACAGTACTGGAGTCCCTTAGGACTGTGTGCTCTCCCCACTGCTTTATTCACTGTACACCAATGACTGAATCTCCGCAGATCCATCTGTAATGGTTCTTAAGTAGTGGCATAGCAATATGGGGGTGCAGAGGTTGCGACCACACCAGGGCCTTCTCTCACTCACAGTATTAGCTCTTTATTGGTCCTGTGGTGGTAATGATAACGTCTATAGATGCTTTGAATAGTAGTGATTATAAAGTGAACCTCCAGACTAAAAATCTACTCAGCAGCACTGAAAAGGCTTTTTTTAAAGTTTCACAGCATAAGAACTTAGTTTTTCTTACCCAAACCTCGTTTTTAGCTGCACAGAAGAAAACTGCCATGCCATTTTTCCCCTGATGCTGTGCAAAGCATGATGGGATTTATGATGTTGTTGTTCTCGTTCTGCTGTTTTGTTGCAATTTTTTTTTAAATTTTGAATTTGAGATTTGAAGCCTAGCGAGCAGCTGGGAGGGGTGATCAGGACACAGGGCAGCTGGAACTGTGTCCCATGCTCCCTGTCACCTCCTTTCAACCAAAAAGATGGCTGCCCCCATGAAATCACAAACATTTGCCAGTTCTTTTAAAACAGGGTGGGTAAGAGAGTACATTACCTATCTATTTTAATTAACATAACTAATGTAACTTAATGACAGTATGTTTGTTTAGTCTGAAGTTCCCCTTTAACAAACTGTTCCCTGTCCCCTTCTTGCACCTCTTTGGTTGTCCTTGGCAGGTTTCGATGCTCTATATCAATTTTTATGTATAGAGTGCTGGGGGGGGGGGGGGGTGCCCAATGCAAAACTTGCACTGGGTCCCATAGCTTGTTATCTACACCACTGTTCTTAAGTTTGGAGATGGGACAATAGTAGTTCTCATACAAAATGGGGATGAGTCTGCATATGGGCATGTAGTGGCATAGCGTTCTTCTAGTACACCAGCAACACCTTGGAACTTAAAAAGAACCAAAGCCAAAGTTTGGTTTAAAAAATACATACTTTACCAAAGAAGGCTTCCTGTGTCCTTCTCCACACTGCCACTGCTCACCAGGAACCTCTGGAAGATCCAGGGTGCATTTCTTATACACAAGGGTGGGTGTGCATGAGCATGAGTAGCTCTGGCTTTCTGCATGGGACAGTAAGCTCCAGCCTACAACTGCTCTCATTCCTGAAGAGGAGCAGAGCCCCAATCTTCAATCCAACAAGTCCTTGTCATATTTCTTTGGGGGATCTGGAGGATGGAAATAGAGGACCAAAGGATGGCATGGAAAGCCTCTACAGGATGTGTTTCTTAACCCGAGGTACCTCTCAGGTACACTTTAAGACCACGGAGATGATAGTAGATTTCTGGAGAATCCCCCTGCCCCCCCCCTTCCCCCGCCACACACACAAACACACACACACACCTATGCCTAATCATAAATGCATTTTCTGCCTGTGACCCAAGTAAACTCATTTAAATTCCTTGGGTCCATAATCTTTAATAACCTAAAATGGGAAAGCAACACTGCTGCCATCATCAAGAAAGTCATTTATGGCAGCTGAAAAAGTTTGGCCTACAACAGACAGCAATTATGCAGTTTCAGGCCTCTTTCACAGTGGGGCGTTGCGCTTGATGCGGCGTTAAGGTCACATAACGTGCCCCTAATGCAATGCATGTAAAGACTATAACTTGGACATTATTTAGCACTGCGTTTTTCTGCGTCGTTTTCATTGCACAGTGATGGAACGAAAACGGCGCATGCGTTACATTTTTTTTTTTAAAAACCTTACTGAGCATGTGCAACACACATAATGCTGCAAATGTATTGCTAAACGCACAGCATGTAGCACTTTCTAAATATTGCTAAACGTAACACACAGATGCAACGTGTGCACTGTGAATGTCGCACAGACTTTGTATTGCTGTGCGTTAGTCTGCGTTATAAAATTCTCTAACGTGCGACTTTAACGTCGCACTGTGAAAGTGGCCTTAGACTGCAATTGATGAATCCATCATTGTGTCATCATAACTGTCTGGTTTGGCTCATGTTCTGTACAGAAGAAAGGGAAACTGCAGCATATTATCTGATGTGCAAAAACGAGCACCCAACATTTCTTCTGACCCCTCTCAACCTTCTCCCTCCAGCATCCATCTACTGCTTTTCAGGGTAAGATAACGGTCAGTTGCATCAAAAACTTCCAGGGACAGAAACTAGTTCCTTTCTTAAGGCAGTAGCCCTGCTTTCTGCAGAACGATGATAATCAATAAAGCGCAAACAGCAATTCTGAAACTGCTAGGACACCATCGCACAGAACTGTAACTGGATAATGAATAGTGATGATCGTAATATGCTAATTTCTCTTCGCAATCATGATCATACGTTATTATTATTATATTGAATACTGAATTGATTTTGCATAATTCATATGCAATTTGGCAAAAGTATGAACGTACCATCAAAAATGATCTTTTGCGTAAATTGCAACAAAATATTTGCACAAACCAGAGACAAGTGGAAACAAACCAGTCAAAATGTAAAAAAAAATTAAAACACCTTGAAGTTTTTGAAAGAATCCATTTTAAAATATATACACTTCACTATAAGTTGACTTTGTGTAAAAGTAGACTCCAGTATTTGTCCCTCTTGAGCTGGAATTTTTAATGACTTAAGTATAAGTCTATCCAGCAAGTGGGAGGGGAGATAACAAGCTTCCTTCTCCCTGGCAATGTACCAGGAATGAGCCAGGCTGACTGAGATAAGATTAATTACAGCGGACACATTTATGATTATATTAGAATGTTTGTAATGCAGGGTCATGATGTAGACTAGTTAATAAACACAGAGCAGTGGGTAAATGGAATTTGATTTTATGGCTGTCAATACCTCTTTAAGAGGGAAGAGGTTAGTGTTAAAATAGGAGAAGGAGAGGGAATAGCAGAGACATTGCCCAAAAAAAGTAATTTGGACAATATCAAGCACCAAAAGAAAACAAGAAATAAAATTTCAAGGTAAAGAATGTATGCATGAAATATACCCAAAGGAGTTTGATGATTTGATTGATTCAGTATCCAACCAAATAAAGTAACGGATAGTTATCTACTAAACTCTGTGAGAATGTATGCTTTTTTTATTGTTTTCAAGCTTTTAAGGAATACAAATGCTCAACACTACATCAGTGGAACAGAAAATCAGCTCTCAGTCCAATCATGCCATGATGTAGTAGGTATCTGAATCTGACAGCAATCAGTTAGTACCGTCAATCAAGTACCATAAATCTTAGTCTTTAAATATGTCAGGAAACGTTCAGTGCCCTTTGCACCTTGCCTGTGACTTTGTTTCTGCCTTAGTTTTCTGTAATTTTTTGTATATATTTCTCCCAGCGGCCGTCTAGTTAGGGTGTACAGCGCTGCGATCTACAGCAGTGCTGTACTGGGGACAGCCGTGTCACACAGCTGTCCCCTCCAGAGTGTTGGCGGTGATCCGCTGTCATAGGCTGAAGCCTACGACAGCTGATCACAGTGATTGGCCAGCGAGGGGAGGGAGGGTGGGTTTAGGGGGAAAAAATAGAGACATTTATTTAAAAATAAATACTACAAATATTTGTAAAAAAAATAAATATATAAACACTGTGGGAAGGGGGGGGGGGAATCAGACCCCACCATCAGGAAGCTCTGTTGGTGGGGAGAAAGGGAGGGGAATCACTTATGTGCTGTGTTGTGCAGCCCTGCAGCAAGGCCTTAAAGCTGCAGTGGCCTATTTGACCAAAAATGGCCTGGTCTTTAGGGGAGTAAATCTTTCTCTATGCTCCTGATATATCTTAATTTATTTTTCATGTTCACAACTTTTTTAAAATGTTATCTGCTCTTTTATGACTTCTTCCAAAGCAGAAATAGTTTTTTGTTTTTTTTTCAATCATTGATATCTCAGAGATTTATGAGTGTGAACCTCATATGGGAATCTTTGTCACTATGCCTCTTTGGCTATTTATATTTAGATGGTTGCATGTTACATGCAGTTGGTTTTATTTATCTAATATTAAACACTTTAAAAAGTATGTGCTGAATATGTCATAATCAATTACATTTATGATATGTTTGAGGATTGAGGATTAACTATTTAATGACTATATTGATATCTATTTTTCTTACTTTTCCTCTTTTATGTAGTAGAAAGACCCGTCTAAAGTGCCACTGGTCAGTTTTCTTCTTTCCACTTTTTAATAGAAGTAACAGCAGGATCCCTTTAAGGTAGGACTCCAATGACTAAAAAACATACAGGAATATACAACATCACCAAGACCTCTTTTTAGAACTAATAAAGCAGATTTAACCATTTCAGCCCCCGCGGATTTTTCACCTTGCTAAGAATTACTTTTATTATTTTTTTGATAAATGCATTTTAACAGGATTATTAGGAAAAAATGGAAAAAAATCATTATTTCTCAGTTTTCGTCCATTATAGCTTTAAAATAATCCATGCTACCATAATTAAAACCTATGTATTTTATTTGCCCGTTTGTCTTGGTTATGACACCATTTAAATTTTGTCCCTATCACAATGTATGGCGCCAATATTTTATTTGGAAATAAAGGTGCATTTTTTCCATTTTGCGTCCATCACTATTTACAAGCTTATAATTTAAAAAATGTTCGTAGTATACCCCCTTCAAATGCATATTTAAAAAGTTCAGACCCTTAGGTAACTATTTATGTTTTTTGTTTTTTTTAATTGTAATTTTTTTTTCCATTAAAAATTTTATTTGGGTAATATTTTGGTGTGGGAAATAAACAGTTAATTTTTAATGTTATTATATGTGAAAATTGTAATGTAAAAAATATGTAGATGTAGTTTTACTATTTGAGTTTATTTTTTTTTCCTTGTGCTTCTCGATCACCGGAAGCACAAGCAGGGATGGGGGAAATTTTTTTTGCAGAAAAACTGAAGCATCTAGTGAGAGCGCTCTGGTTTTTCTGCAGGGGACACGGATCGGTGATCGGGAACCATGTTCCCGGTCACTGATCCCAGGGCTACCAGGGGACATCACGGGGGCACAGGGGCGCACCCACAATCGGGCTCGGGAGCGTGCTGAAGCGCAGCCCCGCAGCAGAGCAGCCGCCTGGACATGAGGATCACGTCCGGGCGGCAGAAATGGTTAATAGTAGGGCCCCTATTAGGCATGGTGTTGCTAAATATTCCATAGGTAGAGATATACTACCGGCAGCAGCAAGTTGTCATATCTTGGCCAGTAAGTAGACCCTAGGTATCATCCAACATAAAATAGACAGGAATACACTGGCAGTTCCAGAGCTGAAAAGTCACTCTGCGCAGTATTGTTGTGGTGCTGCAATAACGTGAGGCATACAGTACAATAAAAGTATGCCTTAATGCCACTGTAAATGTAGCCCTTACCCAAGTTAACACACAGTACTGTATGTTGTGCAAGTCTTCTCAGTATGTTGTGCGTTACTGTGTCAGAACTAGGGAAGCTCATTGGGATTCCCCATAAATGATATTTTTCCATTTCCGATCAAAAATCAGTAAATGGAAATTGGATTTCTGTGGAAATACCCCATTACCACAACTCGGTAATTTTAGCCCAATCACAGAACTTGGAAGCATTGAACCAATTGAATGCAGAGTCATCTCGGAAGTATTTGGCCAATCAGAGAATGCAAAATATGACCAGAAAAAGACTACTCAGAATTTGGAACTGGAGAACATAATCGGTAATCGGCGATAGTGGAAATTAGAATTTCTGCAGAATCGGAAATTGCCATTTCCAATGTACTGCTCCGTGCTGCACTTAATATGAAAGCACCATAAGAATTTAACGCAGTTGACTAAGTGTCAAAGTACCTTAACAGAAGTAAAAATCAAAAAGAACACTTAATAAAAAGACATCATATGGTGAAACTGACTGGAGTATTCCCCTCCCCCCCAAAAGAATATATATATATCTCTATTTTTGGTAATTTATCTAAAAATTGTTTGATTTTAACATTTTTGCCTGCTCATCTCTAACAAATATAGGACAGACATCCATTGTCACATTAGAAAGATCCATGTTGATCCACACCGAAAAATTTGTCATCATTCTTTGGATGGAGCCAGCACCATCAGAGTGTCACGCTGGCACATTATACCATATCCATGTGTTATCTGCATGATGTCTTCACTACAACAAGCTCTTCCTCCTGGTGTAGCTCTGGCAGGCTTTGTATTATTTTTTATCTTCATCATTTTCATTTGTATATACTATCTACATTATTTTACAAAAAAAAACACACAAAAAAAACATTTAAACATTTTTATTTTTTTTCCAATATATTCATTAATTTATTTACTTTTCTTCAGTGCTTTACTAAGTTTCTTTTTTATTTGAACTTTTCCAAGGATATAAGTTAAAGCTGCATCTGAACATCCTTACTCTACTTAAATTGTCACCACACTTATTTTACGGCTCAACTATGTGCATGCGCGTCATGGTCACCATTTCCGTGCATGCTCATCCTCACATCACCCCGTGCTTCTCATAGAGAAACAGCTGTAAATGGTACGTTTTTCTGGCACTTCTTTCCTGCCCTCTGCACCATTTCAAGTGTACACGTGTGACTGTGTGGTGGGCGGGGACCTGTCTTTGGGCTTTCTTTTGGTAATATTTTTTTCGTATTGTTTAATCTTACAAGCTTATTTTTACATGACAAGTCCCACAGTTTTAAAACACATTAAAATATATTATTTGGCTTGTCCCAATTAGAACAACACCATCTATGCCATATTTCATCACTAGTTGGGCATGTAGTGTACAATTATCACCAGCCTATGCATTTGTAGAGATTGCATTCTAGGGCACACAGTTTGGGGACACCATTGCTGTATGGATGCATTGCTAAGCAACAACATAGTGATGCATCTATGCATAATTGGATTTCAGAGCTGTCACCCTAGTGATTGCATCCGATCGCTATGAGCGGCAGCCATTGCATGTGTTCATGAATCTTATAGTTGACACAAGCGGTTAATTAGACTATTAGGAGTTAACAATTCACAAAAAAAAACCTATTTTTTATAATGTGACACTGTTCCTTTAACAAAAAAAAACAAAAACAAAAAAAGTTACAAAACCTTTTAATACTGTAACTGTATGTGAATAATTGCTGCTACAACAGCAATCATCCACTATGGAATTAGTGCACCAGCATTCACGTGCAGGGAAATGCGCATGTGCATGCATGATCGGGGCAGCTGTTTTTAGTGCTGGACATTAGTTCAGGAATATGTCGAGTAGCTAATCTGGATATGAGTCTCACGTCAGAGAACAGGAAGTGGTTGATGTCCTTTGGAGGGAAAAGATCAAAATGAGGTTTCAGTGCTAACAAAAAGATCTCAAGGTAAGGTAAAGGGTGGGATGAGCTTAAAGGAGGACATGGAAGGTCAGGTCTCATGGAGTCAAAGTATCAAGGTTGCATTACTTATTATGATGCTTTCAGTACAATTCAATAGGACAGGTAAGCAGATGTTGGTACTGGTTTAGTAATTCCCTCACCCAGAGGATCATTGGATTTTTTAAATCCTGCAAATAATGCTTTTTCCTAAACCATCATCAAGCCAGTTTTGCTACCTGGTAAAATAGTGCACTGTCACCAGGTACAATGAGCAATGCTTGTTTATGTTTCAAAACAGTAAATAAAGCTGTATCGAAGTAGAATAATCTTGCACAAAGCACATACATTAAATAGATATATCGAATGTATTTTCTTAAATGCAAATCACTAAAGGGAGAATTTGGAAAATCCACAAATAGTAGAGTAAATATTTTTGGACATTATTCGACAAAAGGAAAATAGGAAAAGCTAGCCAGACATCTCTGTTATTGTTTATTCATCATCATCATATGTATTAGCTCAATCTACTAGCATAAGACTGTAGGATGTGCTGTGTACTAGAAGCAGCAGGGGGCTTGTGTCTCTCCAACAGCACAGAATGGTGAGTACAATCAGCTCAGTCTGAGAAATGGTGGTACTATGGGGGATGATTAATATGACAGCTTTGTAAAAAAAAAACAGAATAAAGAGCTTTTTGCTTAAGGCCGTTGTTTTGCTTGTACAGCAAGAAAGCAAAGAAGTAAGAAAGTAAACTCACCTATTTTCCTTGTCTTTTGGCATTTTCACAATTGTGCTAAAATCCATATACTAATATCATCACAATTTTAGTGACATGGAGAATGTGAATGTGCTGGAATCTATGGTGTAACATTTATTTCTTAACTTTGGCCAAAAGGTTTTAGTCTGTTTTGGATGGCATGAGAAGGGGTTGGAGCCTTTGCAAGAAAATACCCATCATTTTTCTTTGGTCTCTGCCATGTTTGTATGGGTTGTGAAGAACATTTCTGAGAATGGAAAATAGCAGAAAGAAAAAAAGAACAAAAACACTACAGAAGTTATAACAGTGTTCAAGTTCACTATAACTACAACAAATATTTCTGCTTTAAAGTATACCTATGTTTCTTCCTACCACATAGACCTAAAAGGTGCCCTCATGGGAGGTGGCCTCAGTTCATTGGAACATGTCCATTATTTAATGCATATGACCAGAAGACACTTTGATCCTAAACATGCAGTTCCTAAGTTCCTTGATTTTGCTCTGACTTGAGAGCTCTTGTCTGTGTCTTCCACATTTGCCCGTTGGTAGCCAATAGAGATGTTCCCTGTTGGATTGTGGGATCCCAGGCCACAGTTCTAAGCATGAAGGAAGCACATGTGAAGTTTCAGGCACATTGACAGGACATATACTATATTTTTGGAAGGAGTTGAAATAAGATTTGACAATGACACATGCTAGAAATGTGATAATGCCCAGGGCTCTTTGATCCATATGATCATGGAATGCCCAATACATAGTGAAATTTTTTTGGAAGGAGTTGGAAGTTTTTTTTGGCATAGGTTTGACCTCTAACTCTCCTTTAGAAGCCAATATGATAATGTTTGGAATCCGGGATACAGTCGTGTCTGGTCAGGATCAAGTAAGAGAACGTCTTATAAAGCTGGGTATTGCTACAGCAAAGAGATTAATTATAAAAAAGTGGAAAGATTCAGATCCTCTTGCGCTATTAGAATGGTTAGAGGAAATGGTGCCTCAGTTAGGGGATGATGAAGAAAGGGAGTGGTCTGATGATGGAAGTAGTCCAAAAGGCCAGGACAGGAGGAGGGCAGTGAGACATCTTTGGGATGACCTTAACACACAATTTTCAAAGGGGAAACCCTAGAGAGGTATAGTATAAGGGGTGGAGAGTGAGAGAAAGGTGGTTGGATTGAATGGAGTAGAGGGTGGTGGGAGGGATAAGGATGTTAAGGGGTGTGTCTGAGATGGTATGAAAGACGGAGAGGATGGGGGATATAAGGTGAATGAGTATCACTGTGTTTCTTTTTTGTTTTTCTTTTTGGAACGTGAGCTAAAAGGCTATAAACCATTGATAACATTTCACCGAATGTTGCATGTGTATTACCAAGTTGTAAACTATTACGTAAAATTAAAAATTACTTATAGAGTGCAAACCATGATGCTACAATTTCCCAACATTGGGAGAATTTTGATGAAGCCAAATTCAGAGTTGAGACAAGGCGTTCTTACGCAGCTGAGAGTTTGCAGAAAAAAAAAAAGTTTGGATTAAAATGTACCTGAACTCAGGATCTCATTGGCAAACAAAACATATGGGTAACTTCACCCTTCAAACACAAGTTCATGCATTTATTTTGCTTCAATATTTGAAGTTGTTTTTAGGAGTACTTTATATTTTTGATAACTAGTGTAGCATGATGGCGTAGTGGTTAGCACTCTCGCCTTGAAACGCTGGGTTCCCGGCCATCCAGGGAACTCTCTTCACAGAGTTTATACAGTATGTTCTCTCCGTATCTGCATGGGTTTTCCTCCCACATCCCAAAAACATACAGTTAAGGTAATTGGCTTCCCTCCACATTGGCCCTAGACTAATATACATACACTACATGATATAGACATATGACTATGGTAGGGATTAGATTGTGAGCCCCTCTGAGGAACAGTTAAGTGACAAGACAATATATACTCTGTAGAATGCTGCAGAAGATGTCGACACTATATGAATACTAAATAATAATACGGTAACACTACCTGGCTACTTGACCGTCTCTAAAGTAAATAACTATTGATCATGAACATCACCTCTGCAGGTTAGATCATTGTCAAAATTTCTAAAAAGCAAGATAGCAGCACACATGAAACATATACACTTGATTCTGTAGCACTGATTAGCAATGTAAGAGGGCACAGTGGACTAATTAAACAGCAAAAGTTTACATATTCCTGGCATCCAATCAGAATGGAAAGGATTGGCTTTATCCTTGCTTAGCTTCCACCACCTCTTATTTATATCTATGAACAACTATAAAACTGGGCACTCTATATAAAATACTGTATATTCTGGCTGCTGAGAGCAGGGTCAGACTTGCTGCAGATTGGTAGGGAAAGTATTAGCATTTAACCAGACAATAATCATTATGCGGGTAGCATTCACCAGAAAATAATCACTATGTGCGGAGCTTTCACCAGAAAAGA
Source organism: Hyperolius riggenbachi (assembly GCF_040937935.1). Taxonomy (NCBI): domain Eukaryota; kingdom Metazoa; phylum Chordata; class Amphibia; order Anura; family Hyperoliidae; genus Hyperolius; species Hyperolius riggenbachi. The sequence goes on along the minus strand of NC_090654.1, from coordinate 200,054,087 downwards.
ATCACTATGTGGGCTGCATTCACCAGAAAACAATCGCTATACGGGCAGCATTCACCAGAAAATAATCACTATGTGGGCTGCATTCACCAGAAAACAATCGCTATGCGGGCAGCATTCACCAGAAAATAATCACTATGTGGGCAACAGTCACCAGAAAATAATTGCTATGTGGGGAGCATTCACCAGAAAATAATCATTATGTGGGCAGCATTCACCAGAAAATAATCGCTTTGTGGGGGAGCATTCAACAGAAAATAATCACTATGTGGGGAGCATTCATCATAAAATAATCGTTATGCAGGCAAAAGTCACCAGAAAATAATCGCTATGTGGGGAGCATTCACCAGAAAATAAACCTTTAAAAAAAAATTCACTCACCTGGCCGGCCTCTGAAGCACAGTTCCCCGACGATCCTCCAGCGACGATCCTCCTGCAGCCAGTGTAAGTCTCCCGCGCTGACAGGCAGAGTGCAGGGCTACGGGAAGATGGTGCCCGAAGCCCTGTACTGGAGACACAAATAGTTTACAGTGCATTCATCTTCCCGTAGCCCTGCTCTGCCTTCGGGAGGCAGTCCCCGCACAGAGTTCAACACCTGGGGGGTCCCGGGCGGCCGGGCAGCGGGGAAGAGAGGCAGAAGGAGGGGACCCAGGTGAGGGAGGGGGATCTGTCCCCCCTCCCCGCTGCTGTCCCCTATCCCTCCTTCTAGCGCTGCTCTTCCCCTACTATGGGGGGTCATGGCGACACCCCCTTGAGTGTCAGTCTCCCAGGGCGCCAGGCTCCCCCTGAACCCAATGGTAGGAACGCCACTGTGTGTGACACTCCACAGCCCACTGACACCCAGAGCTGTGTGCACACTACTGCTGTTGCCTCATTAAGTTGCAGGCACAGAATCACTCCAATGCATGATTATTTCACTGTATTCTGATAGTACTATTGTATCTCTCTGTGTGGGACACTCCACAGCCCACTGACACCCAGAGCTGTGCATTATGTGATTTCTGCCCATTAGGGTTTAAAACCTGGCTTTTCGTCAACGCCGTAATTTTTGGTGAGACTTTTGGCATGGATCCCCCTATCCAGGTCGTAGAACCCTTGAAACAATCTTTTTCATCACTTTTGTGGCCAGAAACAGTCTTTGTAGTTTTTAAAATTTGCCTGCCCATTGACGTCTATGGTGGTTCGCCAGATTCGCCTGCTCGCAAACATTTTGCGTAAGTTTGCGAATGGAAAATTCTATGTTCGCAACATCTCTACTATCTAGTCATGAGTGATACTGACTGTTTTTGCTTGGTTAGAAGTCGATTCAAACTTTTTACGAAAATGCTTTGTGGTCAGTTACAAAGTGGGTTGGTCATTTACAGTATATATATATATATATATATATATATATATATATATATATATATATATATATATATACTGTATATATATATATATATATATATATATATACTATATATATATATATATATATATATATATATAGATATATATATATATATATATATATATATATATATATATATATATATATATATATATATATATATATATATATAGATATATATATGGGAAGATCATCTATTAAAGGGATGTGAATATTCATATACTTCCAGAACAGTACAAATATTTACATAGTTAGAAAAAACCACCAGATTGACCATAATCCCCAGAGTGCAATGTTAACAAATATATTTCTAAGAAGTATATATAGTACTACAAGTGTGTGACATATCAAGGCCCTAATTTACAGCTCTGTTTTGCAGCTTGATATATAATTTAAATCCCGTGACACCAACTATACTAGAGTAAATGCTAACAATGAATATACATTTTCAGAAAGAACGCAGCCACTTTTCATGTAATTATCTCATGTAAAATATGCATCACTTTAATAAATAAATTATGAGCAACTACAGCAACAGTAATAATGGTTGGTAGGGGTATGCTATATACAATATGTTAAAGAGCGTGTATAGGCTTTCTGCCACTAAAAACAGTAATCATTTCATACAGTTTTCAAAGCAAGCCAGAGCTTTTTCTGCTTCTTGAGATCATGTCCATATTGGGTTTCATAGCTAAATAACATTGTATTACTAGTGCATGGTGTCATAATACCTTGCTGACTAGAGCTGCAGAATTTGCTGAATGGGTTACATGGAGGCTGCCATCTTGATCAGTGCTGTCATCTTCATGCCTTCATAGGTTTTCACAGACCAGTGAGACTTGACAGTAATAGGTAAAGGTAAAGGTGAATTTCAAGTGAAAAGTAATACTATGAGTGGTCAAAACTAGCAAAATGCCGTTTTTGGGGGAGTTAACATAGGGGTTAACTCCCCTTTTTTGCTGCCTCTGGTGCCAGTGCTTCCCTATACATCCCCCTGATACTCCCTCCTTCTGGCAGTGAAGCAGGAAGTATCTGAAAGATGTAGAGGGGCATGGAGAGCTGGCTTCGGTGGCACAACAAAAGTGAGCTAACCATCACTGCTGCAGTTACCTCAGGCATTTCATTTCGCTCATTGTAGGAGAAGAGAGAGGCAGCACTGGGTAACGTACAGTCAGTTCATTTCTTTTCACCATGTATCAGGCACAGTTTTAATAAACAGGCAAGATAGAAAAATAAAATGTGTGTGATTGTTTACATTAAAGAACTGTTTGCATTAATAAATAAATAATGGTTAAAAATAGATAATTAGTAATTATTTTCATTTTTTCCTAATTTTCCCTTTAAAATGCATAGATACAAATAAGGCAATTACTAGGAAAAAAAATATCAATCATGAAATGCCTAATTTGTCATGAAAAAACAATATATAGATCATTTAGGTGTGATAAGTAGTGTTAAAGTTATTGCCAAAGTAATCAGAGCTGCACTGAACTGTGAAAACAACCTCAGTAGCGAAGTGATTAAAGGGATACTTAAGTCAAGAGGAAAAAATGAGTCTAACTCACCTGGGGCTTCCCTCAGCCCCTTGCAGCTGATCGGCGCCTTCGCAGCCCCGCTCCGATGCTCCTGGACCCGCCGGCGGCGACTTCCGGTTTCGCCGTCACCGGCCAACAGGCATGGGAACGCGAGTGATTCTTCATGTTTCCAGCCACAATAGCACCCCCTATACTGCTATTGCGGGCTATTGCGGCCTTCTTGCCACAATAGCATCATATGGGGTGCTATTGTGGCTGGGAACACAAAGAATCCCTCGCGTTCCCATGCCTGACGGCCGGAGACGGCAAAACCGGAAGTCGCCGCCGGCGGGTCCAGGAGTATTGGAGAAGGGGCAGCGAGGGCACCGATCAGCTGCAGGGGGCTGAGGGAAGGCCCAGGTGAGTTAAACTAATTTTTTCCCCTTGACTTAAGGTTCCCTTTAAATTCTTTGTGGTATGTGTGACTGGGGTTGTGTTGCATGCATGATACTGGGGGTGTGGCAGGGGCATGTGTTAAAGGTTACATCTTAAATGGATTTTTTTAGCCCAGGAGGAACACTTTAAGCCTTTGTTGTCAATGTCACTAGATTATGAATTGTTCTGTTGAGGTTGGCTTGTATAAGTAAGATACAGAAATCCCTCTCCGGTTATATGTTATATATAATTTATTTTTTGAGTTAAAAGCAAGCCTGTGATGTAGATATCTTGAAGCATAAATGAAATTCTCCTTCTGTCCAACCTTCCTAGCGATATTGACAGTTATACGCGTCAATTCGAAACAGTATTGACATGCATACACGTCAGTACTCTCCTGCACTGTATACTAGACCTCTGCTTGACACATTTTGGCAAGTTACAGAAAAAAAAAGGTTATGAAAATTAATTGGATCACTTTTGCACAGAAAATACTGAGGAAATTGAACACCATGGAGGTAAATATCTTTAAAGTGATATAATCAAGGCACACAACTCATGTAAACTAGCACTGCTTGTTAAGTGCAGGCCCCACAGGATGCCTACAAGAACTTAATACTTTTTTGTACCCTTAGACAGTCCTCCATAAAGGGAACTTGAAGTGAGAGGAATACAGAGGCTGTCTTTTTAATTTTCTAATAAACAATAGAGATGTTGCAAACATCAAATTTTGAATTCGCGAACAGCGAACGCAAACTTTTGCAAATCTTCGTGAACAGGCGAATATGGCGAACTTTAACGTGCAGGCAAATTTTAAAACCTACTTATCCACCGTACAGAACTTCCGCTGTTTGCTGGTTCATCGCAGATGTGGACAATACGGGCCAATCGCGGTGCACACCCTATACTTTCCCATGATGCCATTTTTGACCCTTCATCCTGAAGTCAGGTGGAACCGCATTGCCAATCCCACCTGATCACCATCCGGATAACTCCCCCCCATAAAAGGCACAAACCTAGCGGCCATTTTAAGTCTGTCTTTAGTCAGTGAATGGAGAGAAGCTGTTGCTGATACAGGGACAGTGTTTGATAGACTGTATTGTGATACTGTGTTGTGTAGCTGCTTACTAGGTGCTCTACTTCTTGTAGTCCACCAGCTAGGGACCCCCAATAGTGTAGTGTGTGGCTGGCTGCAACATTGTTCTAGCTGTTACTGTGCATAAGTGTTTGATTGTCACTGACCCCCCACACAGCATCACCTCCAATCAGACTGCATTTGCACCAAAATACACTACAAATACCAACATTATTAGTAACCCCTCCCTCCCTTTGAAATTAGACAACACTCCTTTCTCCATGAAAATGACCATTAACAACATGCATTTGTTATTTTGGAAACAAGTACATTATAAAAAACAATTTCCACTAAGTTTAATTAGGATATTTTATTGATACACTGTATTGAAACAAGAAGGAGCAAAAATGAGACATCCAAGATTATTAGTGCCCTGGCCATTAATAGCCAATAGTGGACCCTTTCTGAGCCATAACGGACAGCAATCTCTTGTAGTAGTAGTTCTTCTCTAGGTTGGCACGGGTCTCAAGGGATTTTGGCCCATTTTTTATTGCACATTGTTCTAGCTAGTCCAATTTGCATGGTTTCTGAGCATGGACAATAACTTTTAGCACTCGCCGTAGATTCTCAGGATTGCGGTTTGGACTCTGTGTGGGCCACTTAAAAATCTTGTTTTCCTAACCTACAAGCAGATTTCTGCATATTCTCCATCAAAATGTCAACATAATTTTCTTTTTTCATGATGCCATGCACCCAAACAAGGCTCCCTGTGCTTGAGGCTTCAAAATAGTCCCACGACATGATGCTCCTACCACCATGTTTAACAGTGGGAACCGTGTACCTAGGGTTAAAGGCCTTTCCCTTTCTTCACCAATTATAAGCAACATCCATGTGCCCAAACAGTTCCAGTTTAGTCTCATCAGACCCAAGCATAACCCAAGCACACATGTGATGTCACACAAGCACCTGCGTTACTCCAGCAACCATGTTGGGTACATGTATGGACAAAGGACAGTGCCCAGAGCCAGTGGAGGACAAGTGGCGGCCATGGACAGGTGATGTATAGTACACTGAGCATGGTGGGGGTGTACATTGCACATTAGGGGTGACAGTGTTTAGGGGTTCATTGCATGTGTCACTCATCCCGATATTGCTCGCTGTTACAGCGATGCACCCAATCAAGCAAGTCCGCCCTACATCTTGCAACATGTCTGACTGATTCATGCAAGCAGGTTCGGCCCCAAATGGGTTGCATTGTTGATCAGGCATGCACTTGGAGGCACCTATTTTCATCTGATTCAGATTATAATAATCAAAACGGATGGTCGATTGGCCACCAAGTCCCTTAATGTATGGCCACCTTTAAAACCCTTGGGTGGATCTAGAGCTGTATTGCTTAAGTAGGAACCAGGCTGTTTTCCTTTTTTCATTAGCAAAATTACAAAAAACAAAAACAAACAACAAAAAAAATAAACAGGGCTGTAAGAAGATTTATTCTACATAACAAAAGCACAGCTCTGCCTTCCACTGTTAGTGAACACCTGCTGTGTGCAAGTCTTAAAAGCTACTCCTCAACGGGAGTCTGAAATGAAAATAAAGTGATGAATTTGTATCAATTGTATCAATAGAAGTAATCGTATATAGAACTTTTCATGGAATCTCATAATTAAATTTTGTGATCAAGATTTGTCCTTTTCACTGGCAATCAAAGTAACTTCCGATCTCCTCCGTGCTTTCAGGAATATTTGTCACAGTCAAGCACAAATTTTATAACCTCTTGTTAGTTATCACTGAGAATTACACTGCAGTCTGAATGCATGCAACTGTAGGGAGACTGTAAATTTAGCACTGATTTTTTTTATTGTTTTGCCTCTTCCCTACAATACTTGGCCATTATTGGCAATTATTCAATTCACTTTTTCTCCAAAGTTTTCCCCCATGTGATTTATTTTAATCCACTTTTTGTGTTGTTGCAGGACTATGTATGGTGACAAGTGATGCTGCCATTCCCACCACCGTTGCTGGCACTACTGCTGATGTGGTGCTATTGCAACATTCTGATTGTAGTATTGTTATCCAATAAAATTATGGAGGGCACTGTGACGTTTGCTTTTTGGAGTAGAGCACATCGGCATGATCTCTCTAGGCGACATAAGCGATGCCTGGCGGCTGCCAGACACTTCAAGTTTCAAGAAGAGTGTTTCTTGCAAATTTTTGCAGCAAAAATGCCATTTTCGTTGTATCAATTCTTCCAAGAAAATACGCAATTTTTTTTTATAAAACAAGTGCCATATTTTCCACCAAATATCAATTTTCTAAAATAACTGCCATATTTGAACAGTGCTTTGCGTAAAAACATGAACATTTATAGAAAGTTTTTCTTCTCCCCACATATTAGATCTCCCATTAGTTAGTGGACGTGAAAATGAAAGCGAAAAATGAAAGCGAAAAAATGCTAAACTAAATTTTCGCTTTTAAACTAAAGCAAAAAAAAAACTAAATTATTTGAGAGTATTTTTTGCTTATCAAAAAGAAAATTGTACTTACTTTTGCAAAAATAATGTGAAGAGAATGTCAGCATTGCCTTGCTGGACCGTGTAAGTATATGGTTTTATGTATCCCATATAAAATGCAGGGCAATATTGCTGTATTGTCACTTTGCATACGTGACAAAGTGGAACTTGTCCGTGAAACAGCTATCAGGCCACAAGCTGTACCATCACCGCTGTCCAACATCTGTTATTTGATGTATCCTTAGCTTGCAAGTAACTGGATATACAAGTGCTTTGCAAAGGAAGCAAAAATGTTTATGAAATTATGACTTGATAAGCAAGCACAGTGCACATATGTGTGTGTCAGGTCATCACTTTAATACTGCAAGAGTGTACTTAATCCAAGGGTAGGGACTCGTCTATTTTCTGTGAAATCCTCAAAATCCTTAATCCTGCAATCCTTAAATAGTTTTCTATAAATTACAGGGAAATAAGAGTGCTTTGGATTGTACAAGCATTTTCCTGGAACTAATTATGCTCGCAAACCAAGTTTCCACTGTACTAAGAGGTATGCTCCTTTAGATTCAGCAGAATTGAAATTTCCGCATTTCCGATTGGAAAACGGAAATTGAAATTCCGCAGAAATCCGATTTACCACAACTCAGTCATTTTAGCCCAATCACAGGACTCAAAAACATTGGATCAATCAGAGAATGCAAAAATTGGATCACCACAGTAATTTTAGACCAATCACAAGACTTATTTTTCATTTTTCCGATTTCTTTTTTCATTTATTTTTTGCATTCTTTGATGTACAAAAATGACTAATGAAATACTTCTTGAAAACCGAAAACCTTGAAATTGGAAATCGGAAGATCGGAAAACCGAAAACCAATTACAAATTAAACGAGAAAAAGACGCAACTCTTAAACATAGGATGTAGTAAGGAAATAGTTGGGAAGATAAGTTCTCTCGCCGACCTAAAATGGGAGAAAAATGAGATCACCTACTTGGGAACGAAGGTTTGTAGCTACCCAGAAGCATTATTTTCTGCTAATTTTAAAGATATAATCAAGTCTAGTTCGGATTCTCTAGAATCCTGGAATAAACCAATATTTAACAGTATAGGCAGGGTAGCAATTATTAAGACTTTCCTTCTCCCAAAGATTCTTTTTTTTGATACAAAACATCCCAGTTGATATTCCCCAGGCATGGTTCCGGTCATTGCACAGGCTGTTCCAAAGGTTTATATGGCTCAACAAAACTCCCAGAATCGCCTATCATTATCTTACGAAAAGTAAAGAAGCAGGAGGTTTGGCAGCTCCCGATATGGCTCGGTATCACACTGCTAACCTTCTTAAGCGAATCCTGGAATGGGGATGCATAGGCGAGAGGAAGTGGTGGGTAGAAATGGAGGCATCGTGGGTGAACTTCGGCTTGATCTTCTCTTGGAATAAGAGTAACCTTAGTAAACTGATGGGAAGTACATCTCACCCCTTCATTAAACCAATGTTGAAAACAATGCTAGAACTAATTAAACATAATGGAAAAAAGAGGCAAACACCACTCCAAACCTTAAGAGACAACCCAGACTTTATACCGGGGCAGTCTTTAGGATGGTTTACACTGAATGGACTTATCAAAGATATCAAGATAATAGATTTGTTAAATGAAAAGACCATACCTTCAACTGTCCTAGGGAAACTCCAAGTAAGTAACTACCTAAGGACAGCCCAAAAGAGAGTCCCCTTTGGAACAAATTTAAACAAGTTTGAATCGCTTGTTAACAATGGTACTATCCCCAAAAAAGGGTTAGGTACGCTTTATAACTTCCTAAGTCAGGAAAGAGACTCTGGAAGAAGCAGAGGGGTACATATGTGGGAAAGAGAATTGGGTATTAGGATGAATGACATAGACTGGAATAGAGTATATAAAGACATTTGGTTACCAGCCAGCACTAATGTCCAGTTAACCCAATATAAGTTGGTCTCCAGGTGGTATTGTATCCCCAGAAAAATGGATGAACAAAGAAGCTGGGAAAAGAGTGGTTGCTGGAGGTGTGGAGCCCCAAGCCGATCTTATAAACATTGGTTTTGGGAGTGTTATAAACTTTGTGGTTTTTGGAAAGAGATAGAAGCCTTTATTAAGAAATATTACAGCCCAGATTTTGTGAATGACAAGATTTTTGCCTTATTTGGTCAGACTAGATTGAATATAGAGAACGATCTAAAAAATATTTTATATAGTTGCTCATTGGTTGCCAGGAAAATGATAATAGATAGGTGGAAAGATGATATACTTCCATGTTTTGCAGAATGGCGCTGCAAGATGTTATCCTTCTTGAATGTAGAATCGGGGAAGGGCGTAGAACCGGAGAGAGATGAGTTACGGGCGATAAAGCAATTGCGGGACAATTTAGAAACTTATGTCTAGAGGGATTACGACTCTTTATATTGCTGTGTTGTTAGTAAGGAGGTCATTAAAGAAGCAAATACCTTACTCCCTGTTGTGTTATTGTTTGTTTTTTCCTCTCTTAAGTGTTACTTGCTGAGCGCGAAATGTAAAATTGGGTGCGGCACAGCTGTTTAGTAGTTATAGTAACAGCTACCACTATAGGGTTTTTAATATCCAACGCTGTGGCTGCACGTTTTTTGGGGGAAAGATTGAAGTTGCGATTTTCTTTTTCTCTCGGCGATTCCAATTTTTTTTTGTTCTTTTTTACAATTTTTGTTTTCCAAATTCATATATATATATATGTATGTATGAGGGGAGGGCGGGGTCAGGGTCTGTCGGGTTGATGGCAGGGGTCTGAACATTCAACATGGAATGTGTGATGATGGTGAGGGGGGGTGGAGCCCAGCTGTGGTGGGCTCTGTCAGACCATTTAGCTGTGTGTGCATTACCCTGGGCGGGGGGTGGTCATGTGGGGGCGGAGGGAGGGCGGTTCGTGTTGGGACGATCTGGTGGTCGTCACGAGTGTTTGCGGTTTTCATTGTGCCCGCACTGCCTGGTCCGCTGTCTGTGCGCTTGTGTATAGCCCCGCTGTGTGCGGGTTGGCCGGGAGCGGTGGGGGTGTGTTGGTGGGCGGGGGGGGGGTCCGCGCGGGCGGGCGTGCGCGGCTTGCCGGCTGCTGGGTGGCGGTGGGGTGGCGGGGGGCTGTACAGAGTGTGCGGCTCCGCCTGCCGTCGTTCCGTCGCTGTCTGGCGGTTTGGGGGGGCTGTGTGTGCCCGGCTGCTCGCTCGGGTGGGTCCGCCCCCGCTCATTGGCACTAGTGCATGTTCGCTGCTTCTGGACGGGTGCGGGCGGCGAGCCGGGCAAGGGCCGAGGATGTTGGCGATTGCTGGGTCGTCTTGTCGCGAACCGCGGTTTGGGTTTTAAACCGAAAAACTGTGCAGCCCTATCTAAGGCTTATATCACAATGGTGTTAATTACAAAGGAGAAGAGAAGGGAAAAAGAAAGGGGAAAGGAGGTACTCACAGTGCAGCATTGATATTTTAGAGTTGTTGTAGTAGCGGCTGCAGTGTGGGGTTCCCTGCACACTGCAGATCCGGTTTCTGATTCTGATTCCGATTTATGGTTCCGATTTTCCCTGGAACTATTGTGAGATACTATAAGTGGTGTAATGCATCAATCTTTCAGGGATTCACACTCAGCGGCTGGATTTGCACCCATTCCTAGTAGCTTTTACTCTCATATACCTGTAAGACCGGTGAGGGCATTTCTTTTTTTTTTTTGGTGGTTGTTTTTTTTTTTTTTTTTTTTATTTGTTTATTTATTTATTTATTTTTATTTTATTCTATTCTACTATAATATTTTTCCTCAGGTGATTTTTCTTCTTTTTGTTGTTGTTGTTGTTGTTGCTGTTGTGTTATGTCTATATAAGTGGATTCAGACTATGATGTGAAGATGCGCCCAGGGACACAGGAGCACGGCTGTGAAGTCATGTTGATGGAAGTCCGGGCAAGATAATACGCTGAGTCTGAAAATAAATAAATAAATAAATAAAAGATAAGCAATACATCTGCAGTGTGTCTACTTCCTGCTTTCATGGACTCAGACATAGGATTAACATCCTGTGTTTTCAAATTAGCTGCTCAGCCGAAGCAGCGAGCTGACACAGCTGGGACATCAAACTACAGTTTTGATTATTCACAGGGAATTAGACAGGCTAAACTCTCTAAATACATACAGGGTGTGTTTATCTCTGTTTTCCTTCCGTCCTGTGCCAGAGTTCAGGTCCACTTTAAAGGGTATCTGAACTGACATGGGACATGGTGCCTAATTCATAAACCCCCAGTAAAATTTTCAGGCGCACGCCACACACCACAGGCAGGCCCGGATTTACCTTACAGGAGCCTATAGGCACAGATCTCCTGTAACCTTAGACTTTGCCCTCCATGTACCCAGAAACCTCCACCAAATCACTCCGCAAGAGTGCTGGTTGACCCTGCTGTCACTTCTCCCTCACTTCCCTTTCCCGTCACAGGTATACAGGTTCCCCTTAGTATTAGGCAGCCAGAAGAACCCTCAATATTAACCACTTCAGCCTTTAGTGTTTTTTCACTTTATGCACCCGAGCAATTTTCACCTCCCATTCATTCACCAATAACTTTATCACTAATTATCACAATGAAATAAACTATATCTTGTTTTTTCCGCCACCAATCAGGCTTTCTTTGGGTGGTACATTTTGCTAAGAAATATTTAATTCTAAATGCATTTTAATGGGAATATTAAGAAAAAAATGGAAAAAAAAATCATTATTTGTCAGTTTTCGGCCATTATAGCTTTAAAATAATACATGCTACCATAATTAGAACTCACGTATTTTGTTTGCCCATTTGTCCTGGTTATTGCACCATTTGAATTGTGTCCCTATCGCATTGTATGGCGCCAGTGTTTTGTTTGGAGGTAGGGGTGCATTTTTTCAGTTTTGCGTCCATCACTATTTACCAGCTTATAATTTAAAAAATATTAGTATTATAACCTCTTGACATGCATATTAAAAAGTACAGACCCTTAGAATCTACTCACAGCTATGCCGTGTACCGATTTGTGATCTCCATAAACCCGATGGACATCACCGAAGTGAATGCAACACTTGGTAACCATATCTTACATGAACCGATGAGAGCTGCACAGATCTTCCAATTGGTATGTGATGCTGCGATAAGAACCCTTTGCTTGATTGAACAGTACCAGACCGAGGCTCAGATAAATGTAATTCTGAAGTTAACCCATTTACCTGAACTACCTGGATATCGCCTAAGCCTGAGTGACTATCCTTTAGACTACAGGTCACAGAGACTTTTTATGATGGAGGGAACTGTAACTGCCATGTCTACAGTGACAAAATACACTCAGGGAGCAAGATTTCTCTGTTCAGAAACAAGGTGCCCTTTCTCTCAAGATTTTCAGTATATCCGAGTGCATGTCCCTGGAGCTACAGAGCTGGCCACTGTAGGGCAAGTCTTTGTGAGTGATTTGTGCACTTCACCTTTAAAGGAAGATGTCAAATACAGAGTTCTTGGTGGTAAATAAGCGGTTGAATTAATGGATGCAAAGTCACTGCGTGTTCTGCAGGGACCGTGTGTAACCCAACAGAACTGCCGCTTCCAGACATATGCTGTGTTTGTCAGAGGTTCTTTAAAAATAACTCAGGCATTTCAAGACGTTCACTCGAAGACCTTGACTTCCCCGTGGATGTTCACAGGAATACTTGCAAATATTTTTGCTTCCCAAGTTGTCCCGGTGGGGACCTACAACACTCTCAAACTCTGCTTACTGCTCAGTCTGGTGAAAACATGTAATGAGGACAAAGACATAGGAAACAACCTCGACCTCCTGGTTGTGACAAGTGATGCACTGATTGTAGAGAGACTGTTGAGTTACAGTGTTTGCCTTCTGCCACGCGGAGTCTGGCACACGCCATTCAATGACATATTTGCCACCGTGACAAAGGAGGAACACGGCACAGGAACTGCCATCATCCATGCTGGCAGCGCTCTGATGGCCAAAGGAGGAGTCTGTTTTACTGGAGATATAAATTCACATAAAAAGGACAAACTTGACCACTTAATGTCGGCCCTGGAGAGCAGAAACACTGCTGTGTTCATACCTGGGAAGAAGTATGGAGAAGATGTGAATCAACAGATATTTATTTCCCTCCAGTGCAATTTCTGGGCATATGCAACCTCCTTGTCTAAGAAGAGTAATCCCAGAGAAAACATGTTTATTGGTCAGGCGGACTTAAGTATGGTACCAGCCAACCTTGTGGATGCCTTTGGAATTCTTGTTCACTGCAACGAGTCATCTCATCGCCACCCAGTGGTGCCGCTCATTCATCACAGTCTGACAGGAGCAGTGAGACCCGGATCACACCTTTGTCCTGCATCTGAGCAGTTCACAACACAAGACTTTGAAGAGCTTATTTCCTATGCAAAGAATTTAAATGTGGCGTTTAGCTCTAAAGCAGAAACAGTTCTACATGGTTATTATTTGGCCAGCAGAAGAGTGAGAACTGACATGAGTGGATCTAAAATATCAACATCAGCACTGCGACACCTATCTTCAATGGCAGAAGCACATGCGAAGCTAAGTTTAAGGAGAGAAGTGACAGAAGAAGATGCATTGGTTGCCATTTTATTGTTTGAAGACTCTCTTACACTAAAACATGGCAGCTCTGTGTTTTCAGTGTCCCAGAATCCTTTGTTTCCAGCGGAGCTGGTTGATGAGAGCAGTTTACATCAGAGGGACACTTATCTGAGAAAATGTCACCAACAGCTCTTACAGTTCATTAGCACATACGGACCTGGCTTTGTCTCTGAAGATAGATTTACGGAAGCATAAAGATGCTTAATGCTTGGTACTCATGAAGCAATTTTCTGATAGATTTACTGTCAGATCACTTATTTCGAACATGTCCAATCTGATTTCCGATCAATTTTCCAATCAATTTTCCGGTCACTTCTATGGAAAATAGATACACACCTGTGACTGATGTCACCTGCAGGGGATCAGAAGCTGATCCCTCGAGCAACATCGCTGGGCCAACACTGTATAGACATGAAGTCAACTGTATAGGTGACAATGTGTTCTATTACTATGCGATGGAAGGGGGATAGAGGGCCGACGAAGCAGAATATCATGATGTCACGTGGGGGCCGGGCAAGCGGTGGCACAAAGGAGTGGGCCATCACTCGGCCAAGTTGATCAACTTGGCAGATGGCTTGCAAGACAGCGGTTAGGGGTCAGGGGGCTACTGTACACACGCTGTCTTTAATGGCTGCCTTAGCTGACTTTAATCAAGAATGTATACATAGCTTTAGATCAGTTTTTGAATTTTTTAGGTTTCCTATTAGTTTTTGCTATGAAAAAAACGTTTTGTAGTAAACATTTAATTTTCCATTTCAGGCCCCTATAAGGCATCAGCAATCCTCATTTTTGTATAGACACAGTGGAAATCAGGCTAATTTCTGGCCTTTTTGGAGGTCTAGGATAAACACTCACTGTCACCTTCTCCACTTTGTTACCGTATATACTCACATATAAGCCGACCCGCATATAAGCCAAACTATCCACTTTTCCCTCAAAAAACAGGAAAAAATTGTAGGCTCGCATATAAGCCCCCTCCCCAGTATGAGGTACCTCCCCAGTGTGCAAAAGTGAAAACAGGAGAGTAAGGACCAGTGGAAAATAAGCAAAAGGTGTAATATATACCTACATATAGATGAACCACCACTGAATAACTATCAACCAGAGTGTCAAACAGAAATCCTACAAAGTGTGACCAAACAAATCCACCATCCAAAGTTTAAAAATGGAGCATGATTCAAGTTGTAAGTGACAAGGATGTAGAAAGAGACACCCGTGCAACAGAGTCAGTAATGAATAACAGAGGCATTGATTATATACTGTACACCCATGCTGCAGAAAACAAAGTACCATGAGTGAGATGCTCCCAACCTGTAGAGGATTGATATCCGCCAGGCCACCGCATTTGTCAGGAGTTGCTGTTGGTCTGCCATAACTTTTACCTACGCGTTGATGCCAGCCATGTTTCTGAAGATGATTAGTGCACAGTGGGACAGGAGCTCCTCCCCTTTCAGCCACTGTGCGTCCCGCTTTCCCTGCATGTGGGTGGCCAGAATGTATTACAGAGTGGGCATCGAGTGCTGTCAGCTAAGTGTCTGGAGTGCCAGAGCCTGCAGAATTGCCTGTGTAATGATCAGGGATTTCCTCTTTTGTCTAGTACTTGCTGCCTAAAAGATGCGACTTGATGGCACCATCCATATGAGACACAGCAAGTACAGTACTAGACGGAAGAGGAGATCCCTGATCATTATAAAGGCAATTCTGCAGGCTCTGGCACTCCAAACACGTGGCTGACAGCACTGGATGCCCGCTCCGTAATACATTCTGACCACCCACATGCAGGGGGACGCGTGAGTGGCTGAAAGTGGAGGAGTTCCTGTCTCACTGTGCACTAATCAACTCTAGAAGCATGGCTGGCATCCGATCCTGCAGGTGTCGGCAGCAGCTCCTGACTGCAGCCAGCATCCCCGCTGTGTGCTCTCACTCTCCAGAAGCAGGTGAGATTGCACACAAAAGAGGTCATGCAAAGTAGGTGACTCGCATATAAGCTGAGAGGGAGACTTTTTAGCACATTTTTTTGTCCTCAAAAATTTGACTTATATGCGGTACTCAGATATTACACAATTTGAAATTGATGCATGTTTCAAAATAAACTAAGGTAAATACTGGGATCCAGATGTGTGAGACAAATGTAACAAATAATATATCTATAACAAGTATTGCTACTCAAGTCACCAATGTTATGCTAATAAGGGACTGGCTAGATGATAGGGCCTACTTTTTGGTAAGTTAACACAATACTTGGACCACTGTTGCCAAATAATCCTACTAATTACTGAATGAATTATACAGCTATTGTGTCCAGTTAGATGTAGTTCAAGCACTAATTATACTTAAGTTGCCCCAGAACTTCCATAACATGTTAGTAAAGGGATTATTTGGTAACTTTAAATTTGACAACAGTTCCATCCCATACCCCCAGTTATGAGTTTGGTGGCTATATATGACAGTTGTTATAAAGCAAAGTGAGGGCATCATGGCTGAACTTGGTACGGAGTAGCAATATGGCAACATTTGTCACAGAGGGTTGTTATCATGATGAAGACATAATGGAAGCCTGAAACACCAAGAGATATTTTACTACATCATAGATATTGGAATGGAGAGGTAGAACATGACTACACTAAGATGTAAAATTCTACACAATGTAAATTAGAAGAATTTTAGTGAAATCAGATTTTGTCATTTTCAAGGAAGCAGGAAATTTGAGTGTTGGGGGCACCATAGAAGCTTAACCACTTGAGGACCGTGGGCTTTACCCCCCTTAAGGACCTGGCACTTTTTTTCCATTCAGACCACTGCAGCTTTCACGGTTTATTGCTCGCTCATACAACCTACCACCTAAATGAATTTTGGCTCCTTTTCTTGTCACTAATAAAGCTTTCTTTTGGTGCTATTTGATTGCTGCTGCGATTTTTACTTTTTATTATATTCATCAAAAAAGACATGAATTTTGTCAAAAAAATGATTGTTTTAACTTTCTGTGCTGACATTTTTCAAATAAAGTAAAATTTCTGTATACATGCAGCGCGAAAAATGTGGACAAACATGTATTTGATTAAAAAAAAAAACATTCAGCCTATATTTATTGGTTTGGGTAAAAGTTATAGCGTTTACCAACTATGGTGCAAAAAGTTAATTTTCCCATTTTCCAGCATCTCTGCCTTTTCCGACCACCTGACATGTTTCATGAGGGGCTAGAATTCCAGGATAGTATAAATACCCCCCAAATTACCTCATTTTGGAAAGAAGACATCCCAAAGTATTCACTGAGAGGCATAGTGAGTTCATAGATATTATTTTTTGTCACAAGTAAGCGGAAAATGACACTTAGTGACAAAAAAAAAAAAGGTTTCCATTTCTTTTAACTTGCGACAAAAAAAAAATGAAATCTGCCACGGACTCACTATGCTCCTCTCTGAATACCTTGAAGTGTCTACTTTCCAAAATGGGTTAATTTGTGGGGTGTGTTTACTGTCCAGACATTTTGGGGGGTGCTAAATTGTAAGCACCCCTGTAAAGCCTAAAGGTGCTCATTGGACTTTGGGCCCCTTAGCGCAGTTAGGCTGCAAAAAAGTGCCACACATGTGGTAATGCCGTACTCAGGAGAAGTAGTATAATGTGTTTTGGGGTGTATTTTTACACATACCCATGCTGGGTGGGAGAAATATCTTTGTAAATGACAATTGTTTGATTTTTTTTTTACACACAATTGTCCATTTACAGAGAGATTTCTCCCACTCAGCATGGGTATGTGTAAAAATACATCCCAAAACACATTATACTACTTCTCCTGAGTACGGCAATACCACATGTGTGGCACTTTTTTGCACCCTAACTGCGCTAAGGGGCCCAAAGTCCAATGAGTACCTTTAGGATTTCACAGGTCATTTTTGTTTCAAGACTACTCCTCACGGTTTAGGGCCCCTAAAATGCCAGGGCAGTATAGGAACCCCACTAATGACCCCATTTTAGAAAGAAGACACCCCAAGGTATTCCGTTAGGAGTATGGCGAGTTCATAGAAGATTTTATTTTTTGTCGCAAGTTAGCGGAAATTGATTTTAATTGGTTTTTTTCACAAAGTGTCATTTTCCGCTAATTTGTGACAAAAAATAAAATCTTCTATGAACTCACCATACTCCTAACGAAATACCTTTGGGTGTCTTCTTTCTAGAATGGGGTCATTTGTGGGGTTCCTATACTGCCCTGGCATTTTAGGGGCCCTAAACCGTGAGGAGTAGTCTTGAAACCAAATGTCGCAAAATGACCTGTGAAATCCTAAAGGTACTCATTGGACTTTGGGCCCCTTAGTGCACTTGGGGTGTAAAAAAGTGCCACACATGTGGTACCGCCGTACTCAAGAGAAGTAGTATAATGTGTTTTGGGGTGTATTTTTACATATACCCATGCTGGGTGGGAGAAATATCTCTATAAATGACAAGTGTTTGATATTTTTTACACACAATTGTCCATTTACAGAGAGATTTCTCCCACTCAGCATGGGTATGTGTAAAAATACACCCCAAAACACATTATACTACTTCTCCTGAGTACGGTGATACCACATGTGTGGCACTTTTTTGCACCCTAACTGCGCTAAGGGGCCCAACGTCCTATTCACAGGTCATTTTGAGGCATTTGTTTTCTAGACTACTCCTCACGGTTTAGGGCCCCTAAAATGCCAGGGCAGTATAGGAACCCCACATGTGACCCCATTTTAGAAAGAAGACACCCCAAGGTATTCCGTTAGGTGTATGGCGAGTTCATAGAAGATTTTATTTTTTGTCACAAGTTAGTGAAAAATGACACTTTGTGAAAAAAAAACAATAAAAATCAATTTCCACTAACTTTTGACAAAAAATAAAATCTTCTATGAACTCGTCATACACCTAACAGAATACATTGGGGTGTCTTTTTTCTAAAATGGGGTCACTTTGTGGGGTTCCTATACTGCCCTGGCATTTTACGGGCCCAAAACCGTGAGTAGTCTGGAAACCAAATGTCTCAAAATGACTGTTCAGGGGTATAAGCATCTGCAAATTTTGATGACAGGTGGTCTATGAGGGGGCGAATTTTGTGGAACCGGTCATATGCAGGGTGGCCTTTTAGATTGCAGGTTGTATTGGGCCTGATCTGATGGATAGTAGTGCTAGGGGGGTGACAGGAGGTGATTGATGGGTGTCTCAGGGGGTGGTTAGAGGGGAAAATAGATGCAATCAATGCACTGGGGAGGAGATCGGAAGGGGGTCTGAGGGGGATCTGAGGGTTTGGCCGAGTGATCAGGAGCCCACACGGGGCAAATTAGGGCCTGATCTGATGGGTAGGTGTGCTAGGGGGTGACAGGAGGTGATTGATGGGTGTCTCAAGGTGTGATTAGAGGGGGGAATAGATGCAAGCAATGCACTGGCGAGGTGATCAGGGCTGGGGCCTGAGGGCGTTCTGAGGGTGTGGGCGGGTGATTGAGTGCCCTAGGGGCAGATAGGGGTCTAATCTGATAGGTAGCAGTGACAGGGGGTGATTGATGGGTAATTAGTGGGTGTTTAGGGTAGAGAACAGATGTAAATACTGCACTTGGGAGGTGATCTGACGTCGGATCTGCGGGCGATCTATTGGTGTGGGTGGGTGATAAGATTGCCCGCAAGGGGAAGGTTAGGGGCTGATTGATGGGTGGCAGTGACAGGGGGTGATTGATGGGTGGCAGTGACAGGAGGTGATTGATGGGTGATTGACAGGTGATCAGTGGGTTATTACAGGGAAGAACAGATGTAAATATTGCACTGGCGAATTGATAAGGGGGGGGGGTCTGAGGGCAATCTGAGTGTGTAGGCGGGTGATTGGGTGCCCGCAAGGGGCAGATTAGGGTCTGATCTGATGGGTAACAGTGACAGGTGGTGATAGGGGGTGATTGATGGGTGATTGATGGGTAATTAGTGGGTGTTTAGAGTAGAGAACAGATGTAAACACTGCACTTGGGAGGTGATCTGACGTCGGATCTGCGGGGGGCGATCTATTGGTGTGGGTGGGTGATCAGATTGCCCGCAAGGGGCAGGTTAGGGGCTGATTGATGGGTGGCAGTGACAGGGGATGATTGATGGGTGATTGATGGGTGATTGACAGGTGATTGACAGGTGATTTACAGGTGATTGACAGGTGATCAGGGGGATAGATGCATACAGTACACAGGGGGGGGGGTCTGGGGAGAATCTGAGGGGTGGGGGGTGATCAGGACGGGGCAGGGGGTGAGATAAAAAAAAATAGCGTTGACAGAAAGTGACAGGGAGTGACTGATGGGTGATTAGGGGGGTGATTGAGTGCAAACAGGGGTCTGGGGGGTGGGCAGGGGGGGGGGGTGAGGGGTGCTGTGGGCGATCTGGGGCAGGGGGGGGGGGAATCAGTGTGCTTGGGTGCGACATAGGGTGGCTGCAGCCTGCCCTGGTGGTCCCTCGGACATTGGGACCACCAGGGCAGGAGGTAGCCTGTATAATACACTTTGTAAACATTACAAAGTGTATTATACACTTTGTATGCGGCGATCCGGGTGCTAGTAACCCGCCGGCGCTTCCGAACGGCCGGCGGGTTACAGCGCGAGGTGGGCGGAGCCAGTCCCCGGCAGCCAATTGCGTCACGAATGACGCGATCGCGCCACCCATGCCCCTACAAGGACCGCCGCCATTTGTTAATACGGCGGTCCTTGCGGGGTCCACTTCCCGGCCGCCAAATGTCTATACGGCGGTCGGGAAGTGGTTAAGCACCGCCGTAGGTGCCGACAGATATAGGGGAAAATTTGGGTGCTAGAGGCCCTCAATAAAATAAGGGGCATCAGGGCCACCTGCTACGCAAACTGCAAGCCTTTTGCACGCTATTTGTAGCTGCAGTTTGCATAGCCGGCACCCAAATTTTCCCCCATTAGCCATAATTACTATGGGCGTCTGAAGCAGCACCCATACTTCTGCGGTTTCATATATTTTCTGTTTTTATTAGGTGGGTTTGCAGTGGGAAAGTAGTGGTTAAGTTTAGGTTTCAAGGGAGAACATTTAAGGTTATCTGTGGTGGAGGGGTCATTTAAGGTTAGGCGTTGGTGGGGGATCTTTTAAGTTTAGGCAACGGGAGGGGGTCTTTTAAAGCTAGGCGCTGAATGGTTTTCGTTTTTAGGTTAGGCATTGCTGGGGGGGGGGGGGGAGTCGGTTAGGCATTGCCAGGTTTTGGTTAGGGTTAGGCATCGGGGGGGGGGGGGGGGGGGACTTTGTTGCCAGGTAGGTTAAGCTGCAGTAAAATATCAGTAACATTTACAGATATTTTACTATAAGGAATTGGCACTGCAAAATAGTATAATATTGGTACATTTACAGGCACCCTTTTCCATGTACACATTTTAGAGGATTTGCAATTCAATTAACTTGATCCATGCTCAGTGAATGTTTAGTGAATATGCAGTGCACCAGGATTTTTAGTGTAAGAATTAGCAACAAAGTTAAGTGTGAGTTCACAAATTGCTAGCACAACACTCTCTCACTAAGCACACCCATCACTAAGGTAAAACGAGCTAATTTAGCAAATGGTTAAAAATGTGCAAATGCTGATTGTAAAAACATGCTAACTGATGTATTTGCTAATGATGGGAAATAACAAGTATTTTAGCAAATCGTTTCAAAGTTTGGCACGTGAATTTTCTGGAGTGCAATTTTATGGACCCCAAATGCATATGTGAATGTTCTGTTACTTCACTGTATCTGTCACCTTGTTGCCTAATATGGCATGGATCCTTGAATGCTGGTAAAAATAGTCTTGACATCAGCATAGCTAAGAATGAAAGTTAGTGTTTTGCCCGGTTTTACTATTGTTTTATATGTATTATGCAAATATCTGTTACAAAACCTGTTATGCATGCACTTAAGTATTACATGCATCAGTTGAATCTTTAGAAGAGGCTGTTTGAGGTTAGACCTGAAATTAAAATGCAAAGTCTTTATCTATAGCTTTGTCACTCACACTGCAACACCTTTGAAAAGTGCAATTGTTAAAAAAAAAAAAAGCTAAGCCTTTTATGAGGTTTTTTTTAAATGTTTGTAAAACCGACATCCTATGCAGTCTAGGGCAGGAAGTACTGTATTATATTATAGTGTGTGATTTTTCTCTCTTCCCCTCCTTGCTACACGCTGAATAACAGCTCTTCTGTATGCTTAAAGGACAACTGTAAAAGGGGGGATATGGAAACTGCCATAAATTATTTCCTTTTAAGCAATACTTTTAGCCATTGACCATGGACAAGCATGCAACCAGGGCCGGATTTGTACTCTTTACCGCCCAAGGCCACTGTCAGCAGCCGCCTCCCTTCAGTTTAGGTAGCCACATGACCCCCCAGTATAGGTAGCCAGAGAACCTTTCTCCCTTCCTCCATTATAGGTACCCTGTTGACCCTTACCTCTATTATAGGCAGCCACATGACCTCCCCCTCCCCACAGTTTAGGTAGACAGATAACCCTTCCCTCAACTCCTCCAGTTTAGACAGCCTAATGCACCCCCCTTCCATCCAGTAAAGGTAGCCTGATTACTCCTTACCCCCCTTCCCTCTAGTATAAGAAGCACTCCTCCTTCTTCCAAATAGCCTGATGACCCCCTTCCCTCCAGTACTGGTAGCCAGGTGACCCTTCCTCCTCCCCCAGTATAGCCTGCTGCCCACCCGCCCTTAATCCTGTGGTGCCCTAGGCCATGGCCTATGTGGCCTTGTCTTAAATCCGGCCCTGCATGCAACACATCAGGTGTTTCTGACATTATTGTCAGATCTGACAAGATTAGCTCCATGTTTGTTTATGGCGTTATTCAAACACTGCTGTGGTCAGATAGATCAGCAGGGCTGCCAGGCCCCTAGTATTGTTTAAAAGGAAATAAATATGGCAGCCTCCATATTCTTCTCACTTCAGTTGTCCCTTAAAGCAAACCTTTAAGAATAGCTACAGCCAATTATGAATACTTACCTTGTTGGATCAGCCTGACTGAGGAGGACTACGGAAGCATTTGCAGCATCCAGATGCTTCCCCTGTCATTCACAGCCAGGTCAATTCAACAATGAGATCCTTGAAGAAAATCTGAGCCCGATTGGGTTCATGCTACTGCAGTGCACAGGCTTAGAATGCTCATGCGTGCACAGTAGCACAGACCTGAGCGGGCTCAGCTTTGTTCACCCGAGCAGGACCATGCAACTGCACATGCACAAGCTGTGGTTTTGGGGGTCTTATTGCTAAAAAGGGCTGGTGAAGAAGGACGGGGCAGCCTCTCCAAGATCCAGAGGCTTTCCCCTCCTGAGGTAGGCACCCCACAGGGGCACTTTTTTTTACCCACAGGTACACTTTAATTTCCATACAGCCGAAAATATATTTGTACTGAAGAACAGCTTGGAAGGCTGTTTTATTCTATGGAAAAGGGGAGAAAGGAGAATGACTGAGAGGTGTCCTCCTGTGGTAGCTACACTAGCAAAGCAATGGAAGTCAGTCAATAGGGACCCAACATGTTGGATCACTAACACTGTTCTTTGTGAGCTTGAGGGGTGCCTTTATATCCACTAGATCCACTGGGTTACTGAACAATCTTTTCATGAAAGATCTTTCCAGCTTACAATCGGTAGATGAAAGTCCAGTGTGTGTACCTAGCCTAAGTCACCTAGTACCTGCCATACAGAATTTCTTTAGCAAAACTGCAGTAAGGATTTGCACATTGTTATGTCTCCCTAACATTTGCTTATTTTTGTAGTCTCCAGCACAGTATATTTAAAGGATATAAATCCCCCCCCCCCCAAAAAAAAAGAAACAAAAAAAAAACCTAATAAATGTTTTTCCCCCACCCCAGTCTATCAGAAATGGTATATTTTTATGTTTAGCTCACATAAAACACCATGCTAGTTTCAGCGCTACGGATTGCAAGGGTCCCAGTGCAGCAGTGCCTGTGGCTGTGGATAGTCGATGTGAGGTTAATTTATTTCTTTGATTTTAGTGTAGACACTACAGCATGAGGACTGGATACAGCATGAGGACTGGATAATCATGTTTCACAGGTAAGCTTCATTGTAGGGATAAATTACTCAATCTAGCTAAGAACCAAAATGTGAAGTGCCCAAGAGGCAGAGCAATAAAACACCAGTGAGATGTTAATGGACATCATCTCAAATGCACATAAAGCTACAATACATGTACAACACCACCAATAAAGCAGGTGATTTGTTAGTACCACATATCAACAGGCATGTAAGCAAATACCAAAGCCATATCAACTCCATTATAATTTGGGGTCCTTGTACTATAGGTGGATTCAAACTCATCCTGCACAAACAAGAGGCCATGGGATTCTCATATGTACAATGAAAACTTAAGAATTAACACACAGAGGTCAGCCACAGTCTGAATACAGCCTTATGGGGTGTAGCTGTCAGCTTAAACCTTATTGGTGTATCTGACATCAAAGGGTACCACCAATGGAATGCCTTGGGTTGTTGCACTAACCATATCACACAAAATAAAGAATTATCAAATCACTCATTACAGGTAAAAATTAGCACATGAGAAGCCCAGGAGGAAGAACAAAAAACACAAAGTTAAATATAAAGTGAATTCATTGCAAATTTACATGAAGCCAGTGGACAACAGGGATTTTTGGCCCACATTGGTATGTGTACCATTGTGGATATGCGTATTGTTTGTGTAGGATGTGTTTTCATCTACCAGTACTGTAGGGCACAGGTGTCGAACCTCCTCAAGGTCATATCCATGCCAGTGTTTAGGATGGACGAGAGTTGGAGTAATGTTCTATTTGATGAGCTACACCTTTCCTGACTCAGACCCATCAATTAATTTGAGCTGGACAAAAAAAATATGTGAGGACCTCATCCCATTGAGGTCTGGAGTTCAACATTCCTGATGTAGAGATCCCAATATGAGATTGGCATTGCTGTGGCTTCATGGCTCACCCACTCTGTTTTATTAAAGCTGTTGTGAGAAGCATTATGTAAGTAAGTGCCATTATAATGCTATTCAGGAGAACAATACATTTAGCTAAAAAAAAAACATAACCAATACTTACCTTATATTATACATTTTCTATGGCTTATCATGCCAGACACCCTAATATTCCGTGTAATGTATTTTCTCTCTCTCTTTCTTCTCTTTTTCTCAATTTCTCTCCCTATCCTCCCCAGGGGCAAACGCAGAATTTTTAAAGGGGGGATTCCTGAAAGGTCCAGAAGCACTTATGTCCTCTAGTGCTTTCGAATACAGGTGGCTCTATACTGCCCATGCACAAAAGTGCGCTGGCGTATTACGGAGCTGCCTATCTTTGGAAGTACTCAAGAAAACGAGTGTTTCTGAGGGCTTCTGGTAGCAGCAAATTTGAACAGGGGACAGCGCTGGAACAACTCCCTGAGAGAGGAACGGGAGATAGACTTAGTTTGGATAATTCAGTGGAATATGCTACATAGTGTCACATAGCGCAAGCGATACCCATATGATGCAGGGATATATGCATCTGCGGAAGATGGCGGCACTATATAAATACTAAATAATAATATTTTGCCTCACCAGGATTGCACTTTTATTTAGCTTTCCTGTATGACAAGAAGACACAGCCAGCACTAGGGGAAGAGGCAAACAAAGGTGAATAAGGGAGGGCTGGTGCACACCAAGAGTGCTTCTGAGCGTTTTTCAAATCAACAGTGATTTGAAAAGCAATTGGCTAATGTTACCCTATGAGGGTGTCCCCACAGCAGCATGTAGCATGTTTTTGAGCGATTCATTCAAAAATCGCTCTGAAAATCGCTTCACAAAATCACACTCACAAATTGCTAGCGATTGCTATTGTCATTTTGGCGTTGCACTAGCCCAGAGAGAGGAGGAGTGGAGAAATTATGAATAGCCTGAGATGGAGCAGAGAACTTATCTGTATTGCAGTCCCACATCAGGCAGGCTACTTGCCTGTAATCAGACTCCTGTCCCTGCCAGTCTCTCACACAAGTCAGAAAGAAGCCCTCCTGGAGTCTAGGGACTGTCAAAAACGTTTCAACTTGTTTAACACCTTATCCACACATGCAGTCATTATAACAATGGGGAGAGACCAGACAGATGTTTACCCACGGACCCTGAGTCCAGGCAAGCTCTGCATCATGCTGTGCATATTTACCAGCTTGCCTGCCCTCTAATTGCATCATGTCTGACACTTCTGTGCTGTGGAGAGTGGGGGACTCCAGAATAAACATTCTGTCACTACAGAGCGATCTTCTCGTGGGGGAAGCTCAGCTGCCTCTCTCATTCTATTAGCTGGAGGGAGGCACCAGAAGTAAGAAGGGAGGGAGAATGAGGCTGTTTATATTATGCGGGCTTCCCTGGCTGAATATACAGCTCAGTGCAGGGGGGGGAGGGGGTGTTCCAGACACCTGGAATAGCCCCCTCCGTTCGCCAGTGCTCCCCTCTCTCAAACTTATTTCAAGTTTTAGTATTTCTATAAACTTTGGGGCTCCATTACAGAAGAAAAAAAAAGAGTAGACCAACTACTATATACATTTAAATCTTTTAAAAAATCATGCAAACATTTCAGAAACTTCTAGGTAGAAAATATATAGACTTTGTTCTATAAAAATGTATCACAGTTATCCTTAAGTTAAATGCAAGCCTAACCAGAACTGTACATTCTAATTCTAAATAAAAGGTGGTTCAGATTCGAACATTTGCTCAAACCCCCCTTGGAGGCAATCAAGAAAGACCATCATAAATGGCAAATTATAATAGTTCTTCATTTAATTATGAACAATACAAAGCACATTAATTGGAAAATTATATTATATTTCTTGCTGTGGTAAACTAGTGACCTAAATGCTGAGCTTAGATCAGAATTGTTGTACATTTTACTGGCAAGTTTTCCCACTTTGAAAGTCTCCACTGTTGCAGACAGAGTAACTTTTAATTAATTGATATCTTTACTTAATCTGTGTAACTTGTATTTTATTTTATAAAGGTATTACACTGCTACAGACACTTTATGTATGTATCCCGAAAAACCCAATAATATTCCCTTTGGGCCTGAACCCACTAATGCAGTTCTGTCCACTTCTGTCCGTTTTTCAGCATCTGTAACATTAGCGCGTAACAGAAAAGTCGACACAACTGCGTCAGTGGGCTCAGGCTCTCAATGACAATGATATTTAAGGCTTGGTGTTAGCAGTTTATACAGTTCCCCCTTCTAAATGACATCATTTTATCTATGAACGGTGTTCAATCATGTGAATTTGGGCTTAAAAGGGAAATTCTATTTTCATTATAGTACTACCAAAACTGTAGACTGGTGCTGCGATAGTCTTTTGGGAATGTAGTCATTAAAATGATCTTGGCCCAATTTGCTTTATTGCTTATGCTGTCACTGGTTCCTTATCATTTGAAAATAAAATTCATGTTATTATGTATTACCTTCAAATCACTAAATATACCTCCCATCCATCTATTCTCGTACATGTGTATGTTCCACACAGTACTCTCTGGTGCTCTACTGACCAACAGTATTGATGGTTTGTGGGGGTGAATGGGTTCATGAATACTTTTGAACTTACCTCCTCTCAAGAAAAACTCAATGGAGAGGTTAAGAATAATTCTCGAAGGAATGAACCGAGCTTGTGCAGAATGCTTGCAGGGACAGGTATGTGAATGAACTGGGTACGCAGATGGGCCACGTAGGAAGAGTTGCGCATAACTTCTAGGGAAGTCACGCACTACCGGACTAGCCAGAGGGCTAATGGAGGGGACCCAGAGAGCACCGAAGAACTCATGGGCAGGGGGGGGGGGGGTGATTCTGGAGGAAGCCTCAGGTAAGTTTAAATTCCATTTTAAGTCTCTGTTCAGGGTACCTTATAAATTACCTTTATGGTGATTTTATTAGTGCAGAGCAGTTCAGGCAGACTTATCATGACGTTATAGAGACGGAAAACATTGTCTGTCAAGTCTTTTACATATCAATATTATCACAGCTTTATAAATATGAACACACAGTGATCAATATGAAGGAAGAAAAACCTGTGTTAATTGAACTTAACCACATTATTATTGCTTTATAAATATGTTCTGAGTTCAGGTCCGCGACACTAGTTGCCTGGCTATTCTGCTGATCCTCTGCCTCTAATACTTTTAGCCACAGACCCTGGAGAAGCATGCAGCAGATCAGGTTTCTGACATTAGTGTCAGATATGACAAGATTAGCTGCATGCCTCTTTCTGGTGTTATTCAGACTCTACTGCAGCCAAATAGATCAAATGAAATAAATATGGCAGCCTCCACATCCCTCTTGTTACGCTGAGTTTATACATTGCATATATGCAGAACATATATGTTAGGCAACAAAATGATAATCTTTAAAGGCCAATTATTCCTGAGCACAAACATATTATTATTATTATTATTTAGTATTTATATAGCGCCGACATATTACGCAGCGCTGTACAGTGTATATATATATCTTGTCACTAACTGTCCCTCAAAGGAGCTCACAATCTAATCCCTACCATTGCCATATGTCTATATTATGTAGTGTAAGTACTGTAGTCTAGGGCCAATTTAGGGGGAGCCAATTAACTTATCTGTATGTTTTTGGAATGCGGGAGGAAACCGGAGTGCCCGGAGGAAACCCACGCAGACACGGAGAGAACATACAAACTCTTTGCAGATAGTGCCCTGGCTGGGATTCGAACCAGGGACCCAGCGCTAACCACTACGCCACCGTGCTGCCCATACTCGATATCCACTAATAAGCTGTAATCTGTAAGAGATAAAGGCGGAACAGCAGAGATCAGTAAATCCCATTTCACTCTGGGAGTTATACAGTACAACAAGACTCTCTAATACACAAATGGGCAATAATAAACAAATGCAATCATGACACTGTAGGTATTGTGAGCATCGGCTGTAAACAGAAATGCTGCTGATTTAACTAATTGTTGTATTGTTTAGAAATTGACATGTTATATTGTATTATATTGTGTCTTTTTATGTGTTGCTTTACAAATTAATGTTCAATACAGCTCTTCAGTTTCAAAACCCTCCTTGTTTTTTTTTTCTTCTTTTTGAATAACAGAACACACTAGCTAAAGTCCCCCTTTCTTAACCAGTTCAGCTCGCGGGTATTTTTCACCTTATGGACAAGAGGAATTTTCACATTTCAGTGCTCCTTCCTTTCATTTCCCAATAACTTTATCACTACTTATCACAACTAAATGATCTATACCTTGTGTTTTCCACCATCAATCAGGCTTTCTTTGGGTGGTACATTATGCTAAAAATTATTTTCTTCTAAATGCATTTTAATGGGAATAATAAGACAAAAATGGAAAACATTCATTATGTCTCTGTTTTCGGCCATTATAGTTTTAAAATAATACATGCTACCGTAATTAAAATTCACACATTTTATTAGCCCATTTGTCCCGGTTATTGCAACATTAAAATTATATCCCTAGTATAATGTATGGTGACAATAATTTATTTGGGAATAAAGGAGCATTTTTTTCAGTTTTACACAGGGTTGCTCGAATGTACCAAAATTTGATTCGGGTACATTCGAATTCGGGCCCGCGGAAAATTCGGATTCGGATGCGATCGCCGAATTCGGTTCGGATTCGAATTCGGTTCGGGTTGCATAAAAAAATTCAGGAAAAATTTGTGTTCGCGAATTCGGATGGGTTTTTTTAAAGGGAAATCACGTGTAAATAGGTCTAATATAAAAAAAAAAAAAAAAAAAAGAAAAATGTGGTGGAAAACTTTTTTTTCAGCATTTCTTGTTTATTCATCGTCACTGTCTTCTTTTCTTTCTCTCCATCTTTTTCTTCACCATCTTCTTTTTTTGTTTTACCCTCTTTTTGTTTCTCTTCATCAATCATTCATTACTATCATCTTCATCATCTTCTTCTTCACTGGCATCTGGTTCTTTAAGTTCTTCTTCTTCTTCACCTGGTTCATCTACAATTGTTTTTTCATCTTCTTCTTCACCTGGTTCTTCTTCATCTTCTTATTCTCCTTCTTCATCATCATCATCTGGTTCTTCTTCATCTGGTTCTTCTCTTCTTCTTCTTCACCTGGTTCTTGTTTTCTTCTTCACCTAGTTCTTCTCTTCTTCATCTTCACCTGGTTCTTCTCTTCTTCATCTTCACCTGGTTCTTCTCTTCTTCATCTTCACCTGGTTCTTTTCTTCTTCTTCACCTGGTTCTTCTATTCTTCTTCTTCTTCACCTGTTTTTTCTCTTCTTCTTCTTCACCTGGTTCTTCTCTTCTTCATCTGGTTCTTCTCTTCTTCATCTTCACCTGGTTCTTCTCTTCTTCATCTTCACCTGGTTCTTCTCTTCTTCATCTTCACCTGGTTCTTCTCTTCTTCTTCTTCTTTTTCTTCACCTGTTTCTTCTCTTCTTCTTCTTCTTCACCTGGTTCGTCTCTTCTTCTTCTTCACCTGGTTCTTCTCTTCTTCTTCTTCACCTGGTTCTTCTCTTCTTCGTCTTCACCTGGTTCTTCTTCATCTTCTTATTCTTCATCAACATCATCTGGTTCTTCTTCAAGTGGTTCTTTTCTTCTTCACCTTGTTCTTTTCTTTGTCACCTGGTTCTTCTTCTTCACCTGGTTCTTCTTCTTGTTCACATGGTTATTCTTCTTCTTCTTCACCGTCCACCACCAACATTCTTTGTTTTTTCCCTTACAGAACTGTACTGTTGTAAAATGTTATCTTCAACACCAGCATAGCTATTGTAGTGGCGTAATAGCTAGTGGCGCATGGCAGCAGTGCATAATTCTGTGGACCCTGGCGGTGGGAACACAGACAGGCAGGAAGATAACTATAGCAGCAGCAGCAGGAGGAGGAGGAGGAGTAGTGAAGTATGGCAGAAGGCAATGTCACAGGCCAATGGTACCTAGCGTTGGTACCATGGCTGAAAATAAACAGCAAAGAGCAGGAGGAGGTTCCGGACAGCAGTCGTGCAGCCCACATTGTGCCCAATGCACAACTGGGACAGCACAGTTTTCAACCCAGACACCTCAGAATTATTTTTTTATACAACAGTATAGCTATTGTAGTGGCGTAATAGCTAGTGGCGTATGGCAGCAGCGCATAATTCTGTGGACCCTGGCGGTGGGAACACAGACAGGTAGGAGGATAACTATAGCAGCAGCAGCAGGAGGAGGAGGAGGAGTGACGTATGGCAGCAGGCAATGTCACAGGCCAATGGTACCTAGCGTTGGTACCATGGCTGAAAATAAACAGCAAAGAGCAGGAGGAGGTTCCGGACAGCAGTCGTGCAGCCCACTTTGTGCCCAATGCACAACTGGGACAGCACAGTTTTCAACCCAGACACCTCAGAATTTTTTTTTATACAACAGTATAGCTATTGTAGTGGCGCAATAGCTAGTGGCGCATGGCAGCAGCGCATAATTCTGTGGACCCTGGCGTTGGGAACACAGACAGGCAGGAGGATAACTATAGCAGCAGCAGGAGGAGGAGTGGCGAATGGCAGCAGGGAATGTGTTCTGTGGACCCTGGCGGTGGGAGCACAGACAGCAGGATAACTACAGCAGCAGGAAGAGGAGTGACGTGTGGCAGCAGCAGGCATGCATTGTGTGGTGAACAGCAGGAGGATGAAAATCAGCACTTTGTAATATGTTGGCGCTGTATAAATACAATAAATAAATAAATACACAAATAAATAAATTCATAAATAAATCAGTAAATTCATAAATATATAAATACATCAGCAACAGCAGCAGGAAGAGGAGTGACGTGTGGCAGCAGCAGGCAAGTCACGGGCCATGGTAGCTAGCATTACTACCACAGCAAGTGAAGAAACACCAGGCCAAATTATCAGGACCCCGGGAATGAAGGTTTATGTTGTCAAAGAAGGATTCCCAGGCACCTCATGTCCTCCTCTCGCGGACAGTAGGTGCCAGGAACGTGCCTTCAATCCAGGCCTGGTTGATCTTCAAAAATGTCAGTCTGTCCACTCCCTCTGTGGACAGACGAGAGCGCTTCTCGGTGCCCACGCCACCGGCCGCACTGAAGCACCTCTCGGACAGCACGCTGGAAGGGGGGCAAGACAGGACTTCCAGGGCGTACTGCTCCAGCTCATTTTAGATGTGCAACCGCTCCACTCAGTACTCCATGGGGTCCACGCTGCCGGTATCAAGCCCACTGAAGGACCCCATGTACTCAGCCACCATCTGGGTCATGCGCTGACTGTGGCTTTTAGAGGAGGTGGCTGCTGCACGCACCTCCTCTCTCGGCTGCTCTACCATCATATAGAGTGCCTGCATCAATGACAGCAGGTCTCCTGGGCACCTGACGCTGCTGCTGCTGGCCGCAGGCACCGGCTGCTGTGCTGGCTGGACAGGGACAGAGGGGGTGGAAGCCTGGGGGACGGCTTCCTCCAGTCGCCGAACAAGGAGCTGCTGCAACTCGCTTGTGCGCTGCTCATGTCCTCTAGCAGGCAGAAACTGAGCCCACTTCCCCCTCAGCCATGGATCCAGGATCATGCTGATGCAGGCATCCTCCCTCGCTTGCATCTGCTTCACCCTGGGGTCTGTGCGCAGGCAACGCAGCATGTGCGCTGCCATGGGGAACAGGGTGGTCCGTGACACAGAGACATCAGGGTCAGCGTCCTCCTCTGGCTCCTGAGCCTCTTCCTCCTTTCTCCACCCTCGCACCACTGCTGCTGCGCTCCGCTGTTCCCCCTCAGCAGTGACGTCCAGCACCTCCAACTCCTCCTCATCCTCCTCCAGGGATTCAAATTCCTGCACAGCAGTGGACTGCGCAGGTGGCTGCTGTTCCAGCTGGTTCCGGGCCTCCTCCCCCAAATCCACCAAATCGCCAAGTGCCCTGTCCAGCAGACAAACAAAGGGCACTTACTGGCAGAGGGATGCCCGCTCCTGGCTCACCAGGTTGGTTCCCTGCAGGAAGGGAGCCAACACCAAGCAGACCTGCTGCATCTGCCCCCACTGTGCGTTGGTGAGGAGCTGGAGTTTGGGGTTGCCTTCCAGTGTGACCTCCACGATGTACCGGTTGACTGCCCTCCTCTGCTCAACCAGCCGCTCCAACATCGCCAGGGTGGAGTTCCAGCGAGTCAGCACATCGATGACAAGGCGGTGTGGTGGCAGGCCCTCGCGCTGCTGGATCTCTGCCAGCTTTGATGCAGCAGCAGCTGAGCGGTGGAAAGTGCGCACAATTTTCTGCCCCGCTTCCAACAGCTCCTCCATCCCCGGTAGGTGTGCAGGAACTTCTGCACCACCAGGTTCAGGACGTGGGCCAAGCAGGGGATGTGGGATAAGTGTCCCCTGCTGATGGCAGCCAGCAGGTTGGTGGCATTGTTGGACACCACCAATCCGACTCGGAGGCCTCTGGGGGTCAGCCACAACTTCTCCTGCTCCCTCAGGTAGCGGAGCACGTTGGCTGATGTCAGACTGTTCTTCCCCAGGCTCACCATCTCCAGCAGCGCTTGGCAGTTTCGGGCCTTCATGCTGCTGTTGCGTTGTTGCTTGGCGGCGGGAGCTGCTGCTTCTCCCCTGACCCCGCATGGTGGCACCACATAGTGGGCGACTGGTGCTGCTGCTGCTTCTGCTGATGTGCCTGAGGGTGGACCTGCTGCTTCTTCGCTTGGGCTTTCCACCAGGCTGACCCAGTGTGCCGTAAAGGACAGATAGCGTTCTATCCCAAAATGGCTGCTCCATGAATCCATGGTTATGTGGATCCATGCACTCACAGCGTGATCGAGTGCGCGGCCCACGTTCGCCGTGGCAAACCGGTGCAGTGCTGCGATCGCCGTGCGGGAGAAGTAGTGGAGGCTGGAGACTTGCCACTCCGGGATCCCAAAATGCAGCAGCGCTCTCATGTCACTCCCCTCCTGCACGAAGGAATATGGCAGGAGCTGGGAGCACATGGCCTGGGCAAGCAACCCATTCAGCACCCGGATGCGCCTGTGAGCGGGAGACACCACCTTGGTCACACCGGGAAAGGACTCGCTGAGCAGGGTCTGGCGGCGTTTGCCTGCGTGGGAGGATGAGGAGGCCACTGTGGAGGGAGCTGATGAGGCAATTGAGGGCTGGCTGCCCGGGGGGGGGGGAGGAGTGAGTTGCTGCTGCTGTGCTCCTGCTACTGCTGCTGCTGGGTGGGATGCTGCTGCTGCTGAAATCTGTGCAGTGGCTCTCTGGCTCTGACCACTGCCTGCGCCACTTTGCATCAGCTTCTCATACTCGCAAAAATCCTCAAAATGCCTGGTCTCTAAGTGGGTCGACAGGCACGAGGTACTCAGCTTGAGGAGATTGTGACCTCTGCTGAGACTGACCTTGCAACTGTTGCAAATTGCACGGGTTGGGTCCTTTGTGCACTTAGTGAAGAACCGCCAGACTGGGGACTTCAACCTGCCCTTTGAGCTTGAGGGCTGGGGTTTTTTGGTGGCCTTTGAGGCTTATGCCTTTTTTGGTTTGGTTGGAGGTTTGCTGCGGGTGGTGTTAGCGGCTGAAGCAGCAGGCTGTGGCTCCTGCCTTCCACGCCCTGTGCTTGCCGCCTTGCTGCTGCCATGCCTGTGCGCCAGAGACACCTCCTCCTGATGAACTGCCTTCCAGCAAGTGTGCTGGTGGTACTGGTGGTGGCACATAGGGAGGATCCAGCACGTCATCATCATCCTCAAACATGTCCTCTGAGCCCGCCTCAACCACATCCAGTGGCCCAAAATCCCCTGCATCACCCCCTCCTCATCAGCGCCAACAACAAACTCCTTCACCTCCAACTCCTCCTCCTCCTCCTTGCATGATGATGTCCCCATTATCTCCTGCTCAAACTTCTCCACAACATCCCTGTAAACGGCTGCAGTCACTGGGCTGAAGACCGAGCTCATTGAGGGCAGGCTGGTCAATGGGGTCACCGTGACCTCAAGCGGTGGTGGAGGCCTGCTGCGGACCGGAGTGCTGGTGGTGGTGGCACTGGTCTCGCTGCTGCTGGAGGCCTGGCTGGAAATGGTGGCTTCCTGCTCCACCATCAGTTCCACACAGCCTGCGCCTGACTGTCCTCAATGGCCCGGGGACGACGACCCGTCTCAAAGATGGGTACAACGCGCTGCTGTTGCACCTCTGCTCCCTCCTCCACAACTCTGCGGTCAGTGGCTGGCGGCGGACCAGAAACAGACCTGCTGCTGCTGCTGCTGGCAGTGGCTGCTGCAATGGCGCTGCCTCTCCTGGTGGTGCCTCGGCCGCTACCTCTGCCAGTCATTTTGCACTTATATACGAATAAACAAATGTGTAGAAAACTGCGGGAAAGGGTGTAAACCTTAATAAAGTCTGGGTTGGTGGTGGTGGTGAGTGACTGACTGGTGGTTAGTGTCAACAAAAAATGGATTTTTTTTTTTTATTTTTTTTTGTAGTAGTAGTATTAGTATTATTAGTAGAAGTAGTAGTAGTAAAGTCTCTACAGTACTAACTCGTGTGACAGTGGGTGACAATTACGGTCGGTCACACACGGTCAGACGCAATCAATAGGGTGCAAATGACAGTCACAGCAGGTGACAACAAGGGATGTTGGCCTGCGAATTTACCAATTTACTACAGAAAGGTAATAAATCACACAGTAACTAATGAAAAAAATTAAATGGAGGGGTGGGTGGTAGTAGAAGTGGAAGAGAGACTACCACCTACCCAGTAGTAGTACGGTTGTACGCGCAGGTAGTAACTATTAAACGCCTGCTGTACTAAACAGTACACAATATAACTAAATGCCAGACAGTGGGTGTCCAATTACAGTCAGTTGGTCACACACGGTCAGACGCAATCAATAGGGTGCGCCGGCAAATGACAGTCACAGCAGGTGACAACAAGGGATGCTGGCCTGCGAATGTAACAATTTACTACAGAAAGGTAATAAATCACACAGTAACTAATGAAAAAAATTAAATGGAGGGGTGGGTGGTTGGTAGTACTAGTGGAAGAGAGACTACCACCTACCTAGTAGTAATACGGTTGTACGTGCAGGTAGTAACTATTAAACGCCCGCTGTATTAAACAGTACACAATATAACTAACTGCCAGACAGTGGGTGGCCAATTACAGTCGTCGGTCACACACTGTCAGACGCAATCAATAGGGTGCGCCGGCAAATGACAGTCACAGCAGGTGACAACAAGGGATGCTGGCCTGCGAATGTACCAATTTACTACAGATAGGTAATAAAACACACAGTAACTAATTAAAAAAATAAATGGAGGGGTGGGTGGGTGGGTGGTAGTAGAAGTGGAAGAGAGACTACCACCTACCCAGTAGTAGTACGGTTGTACGCGCAGGTAGTAACTATTAAACGCCTGCTGTACTAAACAGTAAACAATATAACTAACTGCCAGACAGTGGGTGACCAATTACAGTCGGTCGGTCACACACGGTCAGACGCAATCAATAGGGTGCGCCGGCAAATGACAGTCACAGCAGGTGACAACAAGGGATGCTGGCCTGTACACAGTCATTCAGTAACTAATTAGTATTAACTAACAGTACTGAAGCTATAAACTAACAGACTAGAGGAAACAGCAGCAGTACAAATAAACTAAACTACTATAGTACACAACTAACTAGAATCCCTAACCTACCTAAGCTAGTAGTGGGCTAAGGCTGCCCTAGGCTAGCAGGCCTAGCCTGCACACAGACTAACACTAGCCTAGCACAGTATACAGTACACACTAGCTGACTACAAACAATCAAATTACTATCTATCTATATAAAAGTACAATGAATGTGTTTAGGAGGTGTTTAGGAAGCAAAATGCTAGGTTTAGCACAGAATACACTTGATCAGACACGCAGCACAGCACTGGAGATGCTCTCAGTACCAGCTCAGTCACACAAGTGCGTAGCTCTGCAAAATGGCGCCTTATATAGAGGAGGGGAGGGCCAGGCTTCCCTCCTCTGATTGGTTGCTAGTGTTGCCAGGGACTCGGCTGGAGGAATTCTGATTGGCCCGCGTCACTCCCGAATCCCGAAGCCGAACCCAACGCGTCATCCGGCCGAATTCAAATGCGCACATTCGCCCGCCTTCGGCTTCGGGTCCGGCGCATTCGACTTCGGGAACGATGAATTTTACCCAAATAATTTGGGTGAATTCGCATTCGGGAGTCCTGGAGAGCAACATCCATCACTAATTTTAAGCCCATAATTTAATAATAATATGCCCTCTTGACATACATATTAAAACATTTTTATTCCCAAGTCAGTGGGTGTAATTTGACTATTTGGCCATAAGACCTTCTATTTCCTATTTGTGTACAATAAGTATGCTATAGGAAGCAATGTGTTGGTACATTGTAACTAGGGAAGTGACGCAGGCATCAATAACAAAACATGTTTTTTCTTTAAATGTTATTATGCTGTTGCAACTTGCATATCTTTTAGAGCAGAGAGGAAGTTCTGAGTTCAGGTCCGCAAAACACCAGTTGCCTGGCTATTCTGCTGATCCTCTGCCTCTAATACTTTTAGCCACAGACCCTGGAGAAGCATGCAGCAGATCAGGTTTCTGACATTACTGTCAGATATGACAAGATTAGCTGCATGCTTCTTTCTGGTGTTATTCAGACACTACTGCAGCCAAATAGATCAAAGGAAATAAATATGGCAGCCTCCACATCCCTCTTGTTATTATTATTATAATTAGTATTATTATTGATTTATAAAGCGCCAACATATTCCGGTGCGCTGTCCAAAGTAAGAAACAAACATGGGGTACATAATAATACAGACAATGCTATACACCAAAATACAAGATACATAATTAGTGACAAAACACAAAGAATGATACAGAAACAAGTTATAGAATTGGTAATGACAGTGATAAAATTAACATGATGAATACAATGTATGATGGTTACCAAGAAACAAAAGGGGGAGAGAACCCTGCCCTTACGGGCTTACAATCTAAAGAGAATGGGGGGGGGGGGGGGGGGACAAGAGGAGGGGTAGTATGCAGCAAATATATAGAGGCTGTGTGTTTTAGGATACCTAGTAGGAGTGCAATTTGGTCTTAGTGCAAAGGGAAGTGGCCTAAGGTATCGCATATGCTTGTCAGAACAAGTGTGTTTTTAGAGAGCATTTAAAGGC
This sequence comes from Hyperolius riggenbachi, assembly GCF_040937935.1. Taxonomy (NCBI): domain Eukaryota; kingdom Metazoa; phylum Chordata; class Amphibia; order Anura; family Hyperoliidae; genus Hyperolius; species Hyperolius riggenbachi. The sequence continues at coordinate 200,016,412 of NC_090654.1, read as the reverse complement.
AACAAAGGTTGGCGAGTGACGGATGTGTTGTGGGAGGGCATTTCAGAGGAGGGGTGAAGCGCGTGCCATATCTTGTAAGCGTGAATGTGAGGAGGTGATTCTAGAGGAGGACAACAGAAGATCATGTGCAGATCTGAGAGTGCGATTGGGTTTGTATCTGGAGATTAATGAGGATATGTACCGGGGAGAGAGATTGTGGAGAGCTTTGTAGGTTAGGGTTAGGAGTTTGAACTGAATCCTCTGGTTAATTTGCAGCCAGTGAAGAGCTTGACAAAGAGGGTCGGCAGAGGAAGATCGAGAAGAAAGATGAATGAGACGAGCAGCTGAGTTCAGTACCGACTGGAGCGGGGCCAGTCTGTTAGAAGGTAGTCCACAGAGTAGACTCTTGTTACACTGAGTTTATACATTGCATATATGCAGAACATAATGTTAGGCAACAAAATGATAATCTTTAAAGGCCAATTATTCCTGAGCACAAACATACTCGATATCCACTAATAAGCTGTAATCTGTAAGAGATAAAGGCGGAACAGCAGAGATCAGTAAATCCCATTTCACTCTGGGAGTTATACAGTACAACAAGACCCTCTAATACACAAATGGGCAATAATAAACAAATGCAATCATGACACTGTAGGTATTGTGAGCATCGGCTGTAAACAGAAATGCTGCTGTTTTAACTAATTGTTGGATTGTTTAAAAATTGACATGTTATATTGTATTATATTGTGTCTTTTTATTTGTTGCTTTACAAATGAATGTTCAATACAGCTCTTCAGTTTCAAAACACTCCTTGTTTTTTTTTCTTCTTTTTGAATAACAGAACACACTAGCTAGATAGCTAAAGTCCCCCTTTCTTAACCAGTTCAGCTTGCGGATATTTTTCACCTTATGGACAAGAGGAATTTTCACATTTCAGTGCTCCTTCCTTTCATTTCCCAATAACTTTATCACTACTTATCACAACTAAATGATCTATACCTTGTGTTTTCCACCACCAATCAGGCTTCCTTTGGGTGGTACATTATGCTAAAAATTATTTTCTTCTAAATGTATTTTAATGGGAATAATAAGACAAAAATGGAAAACATTCATTATGTCTCTGTTTTCGGCCACTATAGTTTTAAAATAATACATGCTACCGTAATTAAAATTCACACATTTTATTAGCCCATTTGTCCCTGTTATTGCAACATTAAAATTATATCCCTAGTATAATGTATGGTGACAATAGTTTATTTGGGAATAAAGGAGCATTTGTTTTCAGTTTTACATCCATCACTAATTTTTAGCCCATAATTTAATAATAATATGCCCTCTTGACATACATATTAAAACATTTTTAATCCCAAGTCAGTGGGTGTAATTTGACTATTTGGCCACAAGACCTTCTACTTCTTATTCGCGTACAATAAGTATGCTATAGGAAACAATGTGTTGGTACATTGTAACTAGGGAAGTGACGCAAGCATCAATAGATGCCTGCGATTACGGTGGCCTAGAGGGGAGATTCATAAGTCTAACGATCGGTGGCGGAAATCGGTGCAAGAGGATGCGTGGCGGCTCTATTTAAGAATAAACACTGGTTTTGAACAAAAACAGTGATTATTCTCGGCGGACGAGTACGGATTGGCTCAGGGGACTTTTGTGAAGCTCACGTCCCAACGGCAGAAATGGTTAAAGTTCTATTGCTGGCAGCACAAGAAAATTCACATTTGGCATTCTGCTTTACATATCTATATATCAGTCCAGGTAAAAAAAAACAACAACAACAAAAAAGCATTAATAGCTTGTAAAGACAGCTGAAAGTGTTGTTATGTTGCTCCTATACTCTTTTCCCAGTTGTAGACAGGAGTAAAAAGATGACCCTGCACCATATATATAAAAAAAGCACAGGTGCTCAGAGCTCGCCTCACTATTGCTTTTGGCACGAATTCTGGCCTGAGGGAATGGGTTTTAGCCAACAAAACGTTTCACTATTGTCTACAGCCACTGTGTAAATAAACTTTTACACATAGTTTCATCCTGAAGGTAAACCACCTCTTCATTTTCTATATTATAGTTTTTTTTTTAATTGCTTTCTACTTCCTCAGGCATCTCTTTTCCCCCCATTGTTCCTTTTCCAGTTGGTCATAGATGTTGAGGCAAGGGGCAAGACCACTGGAGACTGGGACATGCCTATCATAAGGCACTGTGGAGGTGTGGATATGATAAAGGCTTTGGTTAAAAGTGCAACAGATATAAATGATTTGAAGTTAATGTTTAGTAAAATGGGTGCCAGGATATGCCAGTAAAATAGTTTATGATACTGATATTCTACTATTCCCCACTGTAATCTCTATTTTTACATTTAGTAAAATGGGCATCAGTAAAAGTGATAAAATATTGTTTAATTTAATGATATTCCTATAGTAAAATATCTTTAACACTTACCGATATTTTACTAAAACCTAACCTCTCTCTACTCTCAGAACCCTCCCCTGTTGGTGCCTATCCTTAACCCCCCATGATATCTAACCTTAAACCCCTGTTAGCGCATAACCTTAACCCCCCTGGTGGTGCCAAACCTTAACCCCCCCCCCCGTGGTGCCTCACCTTAAACCCATTGATGGTACTTAACTTTAACCCCCCTGGAGGGCGCCTAACCTTAAAGGACCCCTGTGATGATAATCTTAAAGTTTAAAATATATGTAAACATATACATATAAGAAGTACGTTTCTTCCAGAGTAAAAAGTGCCATAAATTACTTTACTCCTATGTTGCTGTCACTTATGGTAAGTAGTAGAAATCTGACAGAACCAACAGGTTTTGGACTAGCCCATCTCCTCATGGGAGATTCTCAGAGTTTTTTTTTATTTTCAAAAGCACTTAGTGAATGGCAGTTGCTCCGCCCAACTGCCAAAAAAGTATGCACCAAACACAAAGGCTGGCCAGCATCTTTTTATAAATCTTTTTCAAGGAGTCTCTTTATAAAGAATAAAGGCCATGCTGAGAATTCCCTTTGGAATGATGGATTAGCTCAAAGCCTGTTGGTAATGTCCGATTTCTAATACCTACTGTAAGTGACAGCAACGTAGGAGAAAACAATGTTTTACAATGCAAGTCACGTGTCATGTCTGATTAAGTTGTGGAGGATCATTCCCGATCGTGTAAACAATCGTTTATACGATTGTTCATTTCTGAAGCTGTGAATGACGCTGGATAATTTGGCTATATTTGGCCAGATTTGGCTAGATGGATCGGGGAAAAATTGTTTATCGGCAAGGATCCCTGATCCATCTGGCAGTGATCTATCTTTGTACATAGCTTCAGTTTATGTTTCTAGCTTGCTGTGGTTGTTACAACGGCTAAGAAAACAACCTTTTTGCCTACTGGCAATGTAGAAATAACATGTATTGCTGCGAAAGTAACACCGGATGAGGCTCAAACTACAAGTTTTTTAATCTGACTCATTTTTTCTGTTTTGAGGGCTAATATTATGTGTAAACAAAAGTTGTTTTTTTTGTTTTTTTACATGAAAAATTGACAGGTAAATCAAACATTGCACTTGCAGTGTCATGCAGTGTCTGTTAAGATTCTTAGAAATAACTCTTGGTGATACTATAGCACAGTGTACAGCAACAAAGGTCCATTTTTTCATGGCCTTAAAGCTACATAAATATCTCTACACTAGTACCACCATACAGGTTTATTCAAATGTTTTTCTTTAAATAGAACATATTCTTCATATGTGTGGTGGGTGTCTAAAGCCTTTTTGTGGTCAATGACGGCATTTCCCCTCATTTACGTAAATGAAGCTTAAATCTCATACAAACCAAACCCAAAACACTTTTGCATGTTCAGCCAAACCGATAGGTTAAGGGCCCTTTTGCACTTAATCAGTTGCTCTCAGTTATAACTGAAAGGACAACTGATTTTCAAAGTAATGCCCATGTTTTCCTATGACACAGTTCACACTTAAGGCGTTTTAACTAAAATATTTTTCACAATGCACTGCTACAGAAAAAAAAATGTGTACCAATTCATACTAACACGTACCAACACATACTAACGCGTACCAACTGATTAAGTGTAAATGGGCCCTGAGAGTTCTTTTTAATAGGGTAACATGTCATGTCAAGTTAATCTTCTCAATCAAGTAGATTTTTCTACTTAGGAAGGTATGGAGGATATTTTATATTCACGTAGTGAGATATTTAGATTTTTGATGAAATCTCTGCAGATGCTTTAGTAAACTAAGTCCAATTTATGTCCTTTAAACAGCTCTAGCTTAGCTCACATTTGTCTGAACTGACTAGAGAAAGATTTTTTTTTTCGAACAACGTAGATAGTCTTTGACACATTGCTGGGAAAGCATGTTTCAGATAGTGGCACAGGTCACCCTTGACACAGAATGGAAAAGCTTAAAGGTTTAGGTCATATAAGTTATAACAAATAAAAATAAGCACACACTGTCCATCACTGGGCACGCTTGACTGCATACAAATTCATGGGAACTGCAATTCCATGTGCACACCTCATTTTTTGAGTGCACAACTAGTATAGATGCTGCCTGAGAGTTCATGATACCGAACTGCATGAAACAATATAACTCCATTCAATTCTTATTTCCTTTATATTACTCTCACCATTAATTTTGTCACACAAACCATGAATAATGGCAGTGGCTTTTAAAGCTTTTTTTCACATTATAATATGCTTAAAACTAAGTAATGTTTCATTGATATCTAAAATTTAAAATAATGTAATGATAAAAAAGTGATTCATAAAAAATAAATGAATTGAAAACAAAGCAAACTAATGATTGTGACAATGTAATTTTTTTTTACCCTTGGATCATGTGGTGCTCATCATCTTGATTTCCAATTAATGTAATTAACCACTTCCCCATCATAGGGTATTTCCCCTTAAAAAACAAAGCAATTTTCACACATCACGCTCCTCCCATTCATTTGCCAATAACTTTATTGCCACTTATGACACCGAAATGATCTACATATCGTTTTTGTCGCCACAAATAAGGCTTTCTTTGGGTGGTACTTTTTGCTAAGAATTATTTTATTTTAACTGCCTTTTAAAGGGAGTAATAAGAATTTTTATTTAATTATCATTTCTCAGTTTTCACCATTATAGTTTTAAAATAAAATGCGCTGAGATAAAACCAAAAGATTTTATTTGCCCATTTGTCCCAGTTATTACATTTAAATTGTGTCCGTAGTACAATGTATCTTGGCAATATTTTATTTGGAAATAAAGGTCTATTGTATGTCATTTGTGTTTCTTTATACTAGATCAATAATTACAAGCCCTAATTTGCAAAATTAATAGTGATATACCCTAATGACATACATATTAAAGTCCCTAAGGTAACTCTTTATGATTTTTTATGCTGTCACTTTTTTTTGTAAACAATTTAAATAACAATAACTATAGTTAAACAGACAGGAATGGGAAATAAGGGGTTACAATTGGGTATATGTTTTATTAATTAACATCTATATGTGTATTAATAAACATTGGTAGGTGTATTTTTATTTTTGGCCACTAGGTGTCCCGATACTATCCTGTGTGCTGAATGGCACACAGAAAGTAGTGAAGAGATATGAATCATAATTGCATCTCTTTGAGGCCAGAAGATGATTCACTGCTAGAACAATGATCGGTGAGCACTGACCAGTAATCTGCTGTGGGGGAGGTTACAGAGGCGTTGCAATAGACATGGAGGTCCTGTGGGGGTCGTAGTAGCTGCAGGAAGTCACAGGGGGTTGGTACTTGTCACTGTAAACACTGTGGTAAATGTATCTACACTTATGGTGCTGAAGTGAAGTCCACAGTGGTGTAAAAACACTATACAGCCATGGGGAACTGGTTAATACATCTTCCAGTGTGTTATTCTGGACCCTGCTTTGAAATTAGGTAATCTATAAAATGAAAAAAGTCAAAATCAATAAGTAATTTAACAAATTAGCCCCATTTTAAATG